>NC_064629.1:327572648-327889379 GCF_023864275.1 Schistocerca cancellata
GACTACCTAACAGATCAAAACGAAAATTTCTGTTCCGACACTGACAATGTTGAGTGTTTATGGAAAAAGTTCAAGGCAACCGTTAAATGCGTTTTAGACAGGTACGTGCCGAGCAAAACTGTGAGGGACGGGAAAAACCCACCGTGGTACAACAACAAAGTTAGGAAACTACTGCGAAAGCAAAGAGAGCTTCACTCCAAGTTTAAACGCAGCCAAAACCTCTCAGACAAACAGAAGCTAAACGATGTCAAAGTTAGCGTAAGGAGGGCTATGCGTGAAGCGTTCAGTGAATTCGAAAGTAAAATACTAGGTACCGACTTGACAGAAAATCCTAGGAAGTTCTGGTCTTACGTTAAATCAGTAAGTGGCTCGAAACATCATGTCCAGACACTCTGGGATGATGATGGCATTGAAACAGAGGATGACAAGCGTAAAGCTGAAATACTAAACACCTTTTTCCAAAGCTGTTTCACAGAGGAAGACCGCACTGCAGTTCCTTCTCTAAATCCTCGCACCAACGAAAAAATGGCTGACATTGAAATAAGTGTCCAAGGAATAGAAAAGCAACTGGAATCACTCAACAGAGGAAAGTCCACTGGACCTGACGGGATACCAATTCGATTCTACACAGAGTACGCGAAAGAACTTGCCCCCCTTCTAACAGCCGTGTACCGCAAGTCTCTAGAGGAACAGAAGGTTCCAAATGATTGGAAAAGAGCACAGGTAGTCCCAGTCTTCAAGAAGGGTCGTCGAGCAGATGCGCAAAACTATAGACCTATCTCTCTGACGTCGATCTGTTGTAGAATTTTAGAACATGTCTTTTGCTCGAGTATCATGTCGTTTTTGGAAACTCAGAATCTACTATGTAGGAATCAACATGGATTCCGGAAACAGCGATCGTGTGAAACCCAACTCGCATTATTTGTTCATGAAACCCAGAAAATATTAGATACAGGCTCCCAGGTAGATGCCATTTTCCTTGACTTCCGGAAGGCGTTCGATACAGTTCCGCACTGTCGTCTGATAAACAAAGTAAGAGCCTACGGAATATCAGACCAGCTGTGTGGCTGGATTGAAGAGTTTTTAGCAAACAGAACACAGCATGTTGTTCTCAATGGAGAGACATCTACAGACGTTAAAGTAACCTCTGGCGTGCCACAGGGGAGTGTTATGGGACCATTGCTTTTCACAATATATATAAATGACCTAGTAGATAGTGTCGGAAGTTCCATGCGGCTTTTCGCGGATGATGCTGTAGTATACAGAGAAGTTGCAGCATTAGAAAATTGTAGCGAAATGCAGGAAGATCTGCAGCGGATAGGCACTTGGTGCAGGGAGTGGCAACTGACCCTTAACATAGACAAATGTAATGTATTGCGAATACATAGAAAGAAGGATCCTTTATTGTATGATTATATGATAGCGGAACAAACACTGGTAGCAGTTACTTCTGTAAAATATCTGGGAGTATGCGTGCGGAACGATTTGAAGTGGAATGATCATATAAAATTAATTGTTGGTAAGGCGGGTACCAGGTTGAGATTCATTGGGAGAGTCCTTAGAAAATGTAGTCCATCAACAAAGGAGGTGGCTTACAAAACACTCGTTCGACCTATACTTGAGTATTGCTCATCAGTGTGGGATCCGTACCAGATCGGGTTGACGGAGGAGATAGAGAAGATCCAAAGAAGAGCGGCGCGTTTCGTCACAGGGTTATTTGGTAACCGTGATAGCGTTACGGAGATGTTTAACAAACTCAAGTGGCAGACTCTGCAAGAGAGGCGCTCTGCATCGCGGTGTAGCTTGCTCGCCAGGTTTCGAGAGGGTGCGTTTCTGGATGAGGTATCGAATATATTGCTTCCCCCTACTTATACCTCCCGAGGAGATCACGAATGTAAAATTAGAGAGATTAGAGCGCGCACAGAGGCTTTCAGACAGTCGTTCTTCCCGCGAACCATACGCGACTGGAACAGGAAAGGGAGATAATGACAGTGGCACGTAAAGTGCCCTCCGCCACACACCGTTGGGTGGCTTGCGGAGTATAAATGTAGATGTAGATGTAGATGTAGTTTCCAGCCCAGCAATATTTGCGGTACAAGTTTTATGTGATTCACCTTGTATGTGTACCATTAACATGTACTCATTCTTCGGTTGACCAGTTCAATAATTTGATAAATAACTCTAGAATTGGTGAGACTAGCTTTGGTGCCATGGAGTCTCCTCGCCTGACTTCACTTTCAGTTCAGAATCTCCACTTTCCTGATGAAGTGTAGTGGAAGTTGCTGCATTGATGTATTGGGTTTGTTCCGTATATTAACATATGTGGATTTTTTTTTAAGATGTGGAGCCCCTCCACGCCCACATCGGCATGATGGCCAATTCAAAAGGTATACTGCCATCTCTGCATAAGGGTTAGTTTTACCTAAAGTGAGGTATCGCAGGATGTGGGTACTGCGATGTTTGCGTATGTCTGGTTAAGGTTAACCATTAATACGCGCGCATCTGTAGATAGATTGGGTCGAAAGTCGAACGAAGGGTAGCGGTTTGAAGGGCAGAGGAAAAAAGTGCCAAGGCAAGAGCCAAGGGACAAAACCCCCTGCGATAGTTAGGTATTGGATGTCTTGCTGCCTGCGACAGGTCATGCAAGGGTAGTCTTTCTTAGTAGTGTGTATCATGCATGTCGATACCTTTGACGTTGTGCGATGCTGTTATTCGGCAGCTGCCGCTGGATGCCAGTGTTGATCTCTCGGTCGGCGCAGCATACCTGTAACAGTTAGGTTCATCATCGTTTTGTGTCTGATAGGTCATATATCAGAGTCAGAGTGTAGGGTGATGTTGGCGATTTATTTGTGCGTTAGTGGGCGAGCTCATCGGTTTCTCTGCTGTAGCCTGTTGGGTGACTTCAATAGCAGCTGGCTCATCCAGTAAACGTTGCTGATATGCAGGGGCTTGCCAAAGTTTGCTGCTTGTTGGTGTATGTTAGCTTACCATAGATTGTTATGCCCTAGCTAGTAGTGTCTTTGGCCGCTTTTGCTTCCACCTATGGTTGTAATCACAGTTTCCGAGAGTAAGGATGAAAGGGTTTTCGAGTGCCTCGAGTTCATGTCTAGTCATGTTGCGTGCATTTTGAATACTTCCTTGAGGGTTTCAAGGCAGTATTAATTGTGAAGATAGACGGTGCGTGTGTAGCGTGGAGCGTTGCTAATGATTCGTAGCACTTTGTTCTGTATGATTTACAGGCGGCGCAGACGTGTAGGAGTTGCATATCCCCAGACGGGAGCTGCGTACGTCATCAGAGGTCTAATCAGTGTCATGTATATGGACCTCGACACCCTCCTATTCAGTGTACTTTCCCTGTTGAGCATTGGGTAGAGTTGTTTGAGTCTCACGTGCGCTCGGTTGGCAACGTATTCGAACTGTTCCTCCCATGTAAGTTTCTGGTCCAACCAGACACCGAGATATCTGACTTTCTCTCGGAAACGTATTGGGCGCCTATGTAGTGTTATCTGTCTACAGTGTTAATGTTTGGACAGTAGTCTCGGTCTGCGTGTGAACAGAACTGCCGCTTTCCTTCTCAAGGGCTGTTAGCAGAGATTTGGTTAAAATAAAATTAAAAGCTTTTTTTTTTTTTTTTTTAAAATCAGGTTACCTCAAGCAAAGTAGTAACTCATACTCATGGCTCCGTTCTGTAATAATTTTGTTTACGACTCGAAAATGATCCATCGTGCTGTATTGACGTCTGAAGGCTTGTTCCCGCACCCAATAGAAATCTAATTTTTTTTCGATGCAGATTGTGATATTTTAGTGAATATTTTGTATATGATGGAGAGGAAGTTGATGGCTTTGTAGTTTTTCATTTCATACCAGTCTCATTTGTTTTGAAGTAAAATAACTATGGCATTTTTCCAGTTTTGAAGAATTAATGTTTTTTGCCCTCGGCTTTCACCATTTATGTCAAAACACAATCACTTCCTGGCTCTCTTCACTTCTTCATACTTCGTACGGCTTTAAGTACGCCATCTGCCATTTGGCCCCCGGATGTCATTATTTTCAGTATTACGTCGACTGTGTTCCTGATTCGTCTCTTTATCTTTTCAAACGCTTCAAGAATTATTGGAATACTTGTGCAATTTCCTTCGTTTTCTTTTTCGTAGGAAGCATAATACCTTTCTTGGGAATATCTCTTGATCACCTACTTCTCAAAAATTCAGATGAAATCTTATGGGACATAACTGCTAAGGTCATCAGTCTCTAAGCTTACACACTACTTAACCTAAATTATCCTAAGGACAAACACACACACCCATGCCTGAGGGAGGACTCGAACCTCCGCCGGGACCAGCCGCACAGTCCATGACTGCAGCGCCTGAGACCGCTCGGCTAACCCCGCGCGGCACCTACTTCTCGCGAATTCGTCACCCCTGATTCCTTTTATAGCACTACTCGAAGGGACATATTTTCTTTGGTAGATTTCGCAAATAGCGGCAACTTAAAATTACAAATCGAGATTAAGATGAGAATTTTGAGCAGCCATGTTTGGAAACGGTAATCGGTAACTTCCAAACACCACTGTAGCAATGCTTTGGACTGGACGGTGGACATTAGTTCTCGCTAACAACAGGCACTACACATTCGAAATATTGTGTTGCGAAATGCAAGTTTCACTCAGATAAGTCTTCTGTTGTAATATCCTTTTATATTTAGATATATTAACTGATTATCGACAGTACAGCACTCTGTATGTCATTTTGGAATAAGGAGCGCATCACGAAACATTTTCATAACAAATTGAATAAAAGAAATTTATTTTTCTTTTTTATACCTCAATGTATTTAAACCAACAGTCAGCACTTGTACATCTTGTTACACAGTACGCAATTTGACGAGGTATCATCTCTATATCATTTCTCTCTTCCAGGAACGTTTTGCGTCTTGGTGCAATGATAAAGTATGATGCATTTCTTAAATAGGTCTAAAAACGGTTTTAAGATTTTAATTTCTTTTTCTGTTTTATTATGATAACAGACTCATCTTGCAGTCTGCAGAAACATGTTCTAACTATAGACATGATTATAATGTAAACACGAGCGACAACCGTGTCCACACACTCTACGCTCACGGAATTTCTAGCATTATGTTTCCGGAGGAAGTAAATAAACACGCATCGATGATGCCACAGTTGTGGTGAAACTTTTTAGCGTAAAGACGAACATAAATGTGTTCTTGCTAGACGGCTGGTCCAGAAGCACATTTTATGCACACTCGGGCACAAAGTTTAGAATCTAGGAAGACTGTAAATACTAGGCTTTGCAAGTTATGATGTCCGAGTGTGAGAGGCAACTTTGTTTACTTGTACAGATACTCGAAAGCAGCCTGACTGTGTAGGATTTCCGAGAAGGGCTGGCAACAGGCAGCTAGTTAGCTTTCAGCTCTCCAGGAAGAGGTAATGGGCACCTAATGACTCATCGGCCGCTGCCGGGCAACTGACACCGGTACACGGCTGTCGGGAGGTACACTGTATGAGACATTTCACACTGGCCGCACCGGGTAAGCGGCGCAAGGCTGCGGACCTGCTGGTGCGGAAAGCCAGCAGCCCCCCACTGCCACAGCCGGCTGCCAGTGACGGCAAACCAAGCCGACCACTGGAGCGGCGGCTGTGGACGTTCACATCTGGCAGCATTTGACGTTTGTCCGACTAGTGTTCTCTGCTTGTGTGTTATTTCGTGTGAAATTATATTTTTTCAAACAGTCCTTACCTTGCTTTATCATGGTGAAAGTAGACTTTGAAGCACTAATTTCATTAGTAGGTGATCGGCCAATTTTGTGGGACAAAACTCAGTATTGTTGTAAGGACAGAATACTCACAAGAAATGTCTGGCTAGAGGTAGCCAAAGAATAAAGTGATTGGTTTGAAGAGCTGGGTGGAAACGAAAGAAACGATTATGGTAATTGCAGTTCTGTATTTATTACACTACTGTCCATTAAAATTGCTACACCACGAGGATGACAAGCTACAGACGCGAAATTTAACCGACAGGAAGAAGATGCTGTGATATGCAAATGATTAGCTTTTCAGAGCATTCACACAAGGCTGGCGCCGGTGGCGACACCTACAACGTGCTGACATGAGGAAAGTTTCCAACAGATTTCTCATATACAAACAGCAGATGACCGGCGTTGCCTGGTGAAACGTTGTCGTGATGCCTCGTGTAAGGAGGAGAAATGCGTACCATCACGTTTCCGATTTTGATAAAGGTCGGATTGTAGCCTATCGCGATTGCGGTTTATAGTATCGCGACATTGCTGCTCGCGTTGGTCGAGATCCAATGACTGTTATCAGAATATGAAATCGGTGGGTTCAGGAGGGTAATACGGAACGCCGTGCTGGATCCCAACGGCCTCGTATCACTAGCAGTCGAGATGACGGGCATCTTATCCGCATGGCTGTAACGGATCGTGCAGCCACGTCTCGATCCCTGAGTCAACAGATGGGGACGTTTGCAAGACAACAACCATCTGCACGAACTGTTCGACGACGTTTGCAGCAGCATGGACTATCAGCTCGGCGACTATGACTGCTGTTACCCTTGACGCTGCATCACAGACAGGAGCGCCTGCGATGATGTACTCAACGATGAGCCTGGGTGCACGAATGGCAAAACGTCATTTTTTCGGATGAATCCAGGTTCTGTTTACAGCATCATGATGGTCGCATCCGTGTTTGGGGACATCACGGTGAACGCACATTGGAAGCGTGTATTCGTCATCGCCATACTGGCGTATCACCCGGCGTGATGGTATGGGGTGCCATTGGTTACACGTCTCGGTCACCTCTTGTTCGCATTGACGGCACTTTGAACAGTGGACGTTACATTTCAGATGTGTTACGACCCGTGGCTCTACCCTTCATTCGATCCCTGCGAAACACTACATTTCAGCAGGATAATGCACGACCGCATGTTGCAGGTCCTCTACGGCCCTTTCTGGATACAGAAAATGTTCGAGTGCTGCCCTGGCCAGCACATTCTCCAGATCTCTCACCAACTGAAACCGTCTGGTCAATAGTGGCCGAGCAACTGGCTCGTCACAATACGCCAGTCACTACTCTTGATGAACTGTGGTATCGTGCTGAAGCTGCATGGGCAGCTGTACCTGTACACGCCATCCAAGCTCTGTTTGATCCAATGCCCAGGCGTATCAAGGCCGTTATTACGGCCAGAGATGGTTGTTCTGGGTCCGGATTCTCAGGATCTATGCACCCAAATTGCGTGAATATGTAATCACATGTCAGTTCTAGAATAATATATTTGTCCAATGAATACCCGTTTATCATCTGCATTTATTCTTGGTGTGGTTATTTTGATGGCCAGTAGTGTATATTTCACAGGCACGACTGTCTCAGAAGCTTAAAAGCCTTCTTTCAAAAACTGGAAATGGTCGGCCCAGAAATATCAAATCTCTCCATAAATGAGGGCCTGTGCTCCCATCTAGGTAGATGGTTTTTGCCAAAATATGGCCATGCTTACCATGAGAACGATGTCTCCCTAGTCTAAAATTTTCTTTTTGCAGTCAAGAGAGATTTCGAGTAGCTGATTGGCTCCTCTCAGGATATGCAAAGTGGAAGGTTGCTCCCCCAGAGCTCTGATAGGGAAGTTCCCGCTTGCTGATAATAGAAACGCCAGACCGGGTAGTTTGCAAATTTTCGTGGACGCGTCAGAAGATTACAGCTTCCGCAGCACCGCTCCTCACCCACAGCGCGCCGTTTTCCACTACCCCTGAATAAAGAGGAAAGCAACAGCGTAGGGTTGTTAAATGATATTTACAGCTCCTGTTCTCAGGTGAACCATAGTTTGTGGTATACTTCGTCGTAGTTGATTATATTTAAGTAGAATTGGACCTCACAGTGGATTCATGTAAACAAAGTCAAATTGCGTTGCAAAAGGGATTAATTCAGGGGAGAATTTTGTATAGCTTCCATCCCAAAGTATGCTTTGGCTATCAAACACCATTGCTTTTCTGATTTGTGTTTGCCACTTTTGATCAGTTAGTTGTAGTTAGAAAAGAATTAATAAAAAAGCTTGTCATTGTAAACTTAAATACGCCATTGTTCTCATTCACACTTCCTCAACTGTTCACTGTTTCTATTTTATTGTGGTGGTACAGGGATACGCCAGAAATTTAAGGTTCAATCTTGTTAAATTAATTAATTTGAGTTCTGAAAGTTACCACAGACAAAGGCAACAAAAGTGCCGTGAGGAAATTCACTAATTCATATAAAAAAAACTAAGGGTATAGCTCGCGATTTGAAGGTTATTGAGAAGATAATACTTTGCTTTTTGTAAAAGTAATATCATTTAGCATCAGTCAGATATAAATTTATGATTAAAGCAAGTGACGGCTTGTACTACAAGCAAAAAATCTTACACGTCTCATGAGTCCACTGTTACAGCCAGTAAACCACAGAAAGCTGAGTAACGCAAACAGAAATACAAAGATATTCCTCTGATAAAAAAAGACAGAAACGTTTCCGAATGTGGAAAGAAACGACTGAATGAAAGACTGTTTTGCCAGTATGTTACCAATGAACCCAAGTCTGCTACCTGCGCGCTCCAGTCTGGAACCGCGCGACCGCTACGGTCGCAGGCTCGAATCCTGCCTCGGGCATGGATGTGTGTTATGTCCTTAGGTTAGTTAGGTTTAAGTAGTTCTAAGTTCTAGGAGACTAATGACCTCAGATGTTAAGTCCCATAGTGCTCAGAGCCATTTGAAGCATTTTTTTGCTACCTGCGTTACCTATGACAGAGCGTATGTTATCGTTTCATTTTATAAACATACATATTGTTACACCCATTGTATTGTATTAGTTGACTCATGGTAATTGATTCATTGATATTACAGTCATAGAATACTACGATTTTCATTTTGTGAAGTATATTTCTGAACGTTTACAGCAAGTTGCCGATCTCTGCCCCATTTTGAAATCTTATCAAGATCTAATAGAATATTTGCGCAGATTTTTTCAAACAGTACTTTATTACACATACCTACATCTTCTGAGAAAAATCTGATTTTACTAGTAATATGGTCTGACAGGTCATTAACATACAACTTGAGCGGCAATGGTCCCAATACAGTTCTCTGCCGACAAATTTGAAGTTACTTCTACATAATTATGTCGATGACTTCTCATCCAGGATAAGATCTGCGTGCTCCCTACCAATAAATGGTGAATTCAATCACAAATTTCGCTTGATACCACATAGATCGTACTTTTGAAGATAAACGTAGGTGTGGTAATGAGCGAAATGCTTTTCTTTACCTACCTGACTGCCCTTGGCCATGGCTTTTAGAATCACATAGAAGCAAAGAACAGTTTGTTTCCGCTTGACAGATCTTTCCGGAATCCGTACTTGTTGATATGGAGGAGGTAATTCTGTTCGAGATAAATCGTCATACCTGTGTTTGAGCTCAGAATTTGTCCTAAAATTCTAAAACAGATGGATGTGAGAAATACTGGACGGTTGTTTTGTCGCCTATTTCCGCCACCCTTCTTACAAACGAGTGCTATCTGTGCTATCTTCTAACTACTGGGTACAATTAATGTGGTGGAGGAATCTACAGTAAATTGTACACTGACGGGATCCGATGGCAAGCTGTGGGTATGGCGAATGCCCTGTGAACGTCATCTGCCAGTGTGTGTAGCGCCAACAGCAAAATTAGGATGCGGTGGTGTTATGGTGTGGTCGTGTTTTTGATGGCGGGGACCTACACCGTTTGTTGTTTTGCGTGGCACTATCGCAGCACAGGCCTACATTGATGTTTTAAGCACCTTCTTGCTTCCCACTGTTGAAGAGCAATTATGGGATGGCGATTGCATCTTTCAACATGATCGAGCACCTATTCATAATGCATGGCGTGTGGCTGGTGATTACATGACAATATCCGTGTAATGCACTGGTCTGCACAGACTCCTGACTTGAACCCTACAGAACACGTTTGGGATGTTTTGGAACGCCGACTTCGTGCCAGGCCTCACCGACCGACATCGATACCGATGGAGGACGCCACGAACTTGTGAGTCAGTTTCAGCTAGGTGTCCGAATACTTTTGATCACATAGTGTGTATTATGCATCAGTCGCAGTCTCATTAGAAATTTCTTTACAGAAGCTGTATACAAATCACGAACTGTTGTAATAGGTACAGCTCTTCAGAGCCTGATTAACTGTTCTTCTAAACTTCAGCCACAGTGCCTCTACATGCTCTGAATGTTTCAAATTTCTTACGGAAACTGTGACACTACTGCCTCTCTATCTATTTTGGTTGACATATAAATATTCCTACTTACGAGGGCGGGCTGAAAAGTAATGCCTCTGAATTTTTTATTCTGTTCTTAATATGGCTTGAGATATGACGTGTCATACATATTACTCGATAGACTTTCCCACTTCACTGACGCAAGTTGCAACCCTGTACCGTTAGGGGCTCCGAACTGTAGCGTGTAACGTGGCGATGTGTAAGTTAACTATGTCGGTGCGTGAGAATCAGTGTGCTGTAATCGAGTTTCTAACCGCAGAAAACGTGCCTCCAATTGAAATCCATAGAACAACAACAGAAATGTATGGTGACGATTATGTCGAGATCAGTAATGTGCGACGTTAGGCTGTTCGTGCTTGTAATGAAGGGAATGGTGGTCCTAGCTCAACATATGTGATAGAGCTCGGAGTGGATGACCGTGTACAGCAACAGGCGAGTCTCATCGGAATCGGGCTGGTGAATTCATCAGAGAAAGTAGCGACACCCACCATGCACAGAGTTTTCTGTGCCGCAGTTCTGAAATGACGATCTGTACACTCTCTCATGATGTGTCACATTTACTGAGAGATGTGTCTCTGCTATCCGGCGATTTTCTCTGAAGAGTTCATCAGCCCGATTCCAATGAGCATCACTGACTGCCGTACGCGGCCATCCGCTCCGAACTCTCGCACACAGGTTGAGGTTAGCACCACCATTTTCCTTCATTAAGAGCACGAACAACCCAGCGCCGCACATTACTGATGTCGACACAATCACCACCGTACACAGATTTCATTCCTTTACGGATATCAATTGGAGGCACATTTTCTGCGGTTAGAAACTCGATTGCACCACACTGTTTCTCACGCACTGACGTAGTTACCTTACACATCGCCGTGTTAAACGCTACAATTCGGAGCCCCTAACGGCATAGGATTGCAACTTGCGTCAGTGAAGGGGGAAAGTCGATCGAGTAATATGTATATGTCATATCTCAAACGATATTAAGAACAGAATAAAAAATTTTGAGGCATTACTTTTCAGCATGGCATCGTACTGTAATATCTCTTTGTACTTTGGCAACCGTAATTGATACAACCACCTCACGGTCTCTGAAACCAGTTTCAACGTGCACATCCTCAGAGAGTTTAAATATGTTTGTTGCCATTAGACCTAATATAGTTTCATAATGCCTAGGCTTCCGAACTGCCTGTTCTAGGTTGTTTTCAGAGAAGGCACTTAACATTGTTCCGCAGTCTGTCTCATCACGCCTGCAACTTAAACAGCTGCAATTATCGCAGTTCATTGTTGGATTTATATTCTGATAATGACAATATCATTGGGTAATATACATACTACCGAACTGACGTTTTCCTTAAAGCTTGGGACTTCATCTGGGCAGAGTCTGATGGCTCACAGAAACAGCTACACGTTTATGCCCATTCTTGGTACTAAATCTTGCCCATACAATCTCGTATGCAGCTTCAATTTAAATCTCGGTGGATTTTAGTTTCCTGTCTACTGCAACAAATACACCACCAACCTTTCCCACTTAGCATACCCTTTCGATGTACTTAGATTACGCACAAAAGTCTCACTGATATCAATTCGAGTTTTAACCAGCTTACTGTATCTGGAATTATGCGATACCCACTGCTTTTTAGGAGCACTTAAAACTCTAGCGCTTTGTTGTGAATACTTCGGCAGTGGATCACCAAGGTTTTAATACTCTAGTCTGCTGAGGACATTTCTTTGCATACTTAGGATTTTCCTACAGCTGTCACCATCTAGTTCGAATGAGGAGTCACCTAACCTAAAAAAACCTTTGTGTACACCCAACGTACAGTCAGCTACTTGTATAGCAGCATATGACATTGTGTGCGCACCTGATCATTTTACAGGGACCGTACAGTTCTCAACAATATGGCGCAAATCTACGAAGTTTCAGCCTAGTTTGTTACAGAACCTTCAAAGCCTCCAATGTTCAGAGAAACAGGGTGTCGCAAACAGTTCAGGGGCCAATGCAGAATATTGTGAGATCCGTTGAAATTTCGTGAGTAAGGTTGGTTTTCTGTTCTCGCTGACAATCACCGAAATGATCCAAGTATGACCTCCGCAAACAGAGATCATGTGAAACTCAGCTCGCCCTATTTGTCCAAGAAATTCACAGTGCCGTAGACACTGGCGAGCAGATTGATGCCGTATTCCTGGACTTCAGGAAGGCATTTGATACGGTTCCGCACTTACGTTTAATGAAAAAAATACGAGCTTACGGAATATCGGACCAGGTTTGTGATTGGATTCAGGATTTCCTAGAAGAAAGAACACAACATGTCATTCTTAACGGTTCAAAATCTGCAGATGTAGAGGTAATTTCGGGAGTACCGCAAGGAAGCGTGATAGGACCTTTATTGTTTACAATATACATAAATGACTTAGTTGACAACATCGGTAGCTCCGTGAGGCTATTTGCAGATGACACGGTTGTCTACAAGAAAGTAGCAACATCAGAAGACTCGTACGTACTCCAGGAAGACCTGCAGAGGATTAATGCATGGTGCGACAGCTGGCAGCTTTCCCTAAACGTAGATAAATGTAATATAATGCGCATACATAGGGGCAGAAATCCATTCCAGTACGATTATGCCATAGGTGGTAAATCATTAGAAGCGGTAACGACCGTAAAATACTTAGGAGTTACTATCCGGAGCGATCTGAAGTGGAATGATCACATAAAACAAATAGTGGGAAAAGCAGGCGCCAGGTTGAGATTCATAGGAAGAATTCTAAGAAAATGTGACTCATCGACGAAAGAAGTAGCTTACAAAACGCTTGTTCGTCCGATTCTTGAGTATTGCTCATCAGTATGGGACCCTTACCAGGTTGGATTAATAGAAGAGATAGAAATGATCCAGCGAAAAGCAGCGCGATTCGTCATGGGGACATTTAGTCAGCGCGAGAGCGTTACGGAGATGCTGAACAAGCTCCAGTGGCGGACACTTCAAGAAAGGCGTTACGCAATACGGAGAGGTTTATTATCGAAATTACGAGAGAGCACATTCCGGGAAGAGATGGGCAACATATTACTACCGCCCACATATATCTCGCGTAATGATCACAACGAAAAGATCCGAGAAATTAGAGCAAATACGGAGACTTACAAGCAGTCGTTCTTCCCACGCACAATTCGTGACTGGAACAGGGAAGGGGGGATCAGATAGTGGTACAATAAGTACCCTCCGCCACACACCGTAAGGTGGCTCACGGAGTATAGATGTAGATGTAGATGTAGAAACCCAGATAACAGTCATTGTTTATTCTAACGTGCACCACAATCTTCAGTTTTTTGCACCCTGTTTTCTCAACGGCTGTGGGAACAGCCTCTTGAACATATAGTACGAGATATCCAGGCACGTATACAGAGTACGAAGTGAACCTTCTCATCCTCTGATGGCCGGCCGGAGTGGTCGAACGGTTCTAGGCGCTACAGTCTGGAACCGCGCAACCGCTACGGTCGCAGGTTCGAATCCTGCCTCAGGTATGAATGTGTGTGATGTCCTTAGGTTAGTTAGGTTTAAGTAGTTCTAAGTTCTAGGGGACTGATGACCTCAGAAGTTAAGTCCCATAGTGCTCAGAGCCATTTGAACCATTTGAACCATCCACTGATGACATTCACTTAAGAGGTGCTATTATTCGCTATACGTCAAAACTGCCGATGAATAAGAGATCCCTACCCTTTTGTTTTTGTCGCTCCTTGAAACAGAACACAGCAGGTTTCGCAACAAGTGAGAGGCGTCTCACTGGCTCAGTTATAGTTTCAGTGGAAGACAGCATGTCTACTTGTGGGTTGGGGGAGGGGGGAGGGCGGGAGAGTATAATATCTCTTCTGCTTGGTCCCAGACTCCCCTGTACAGGGCTCCTAGACCTCCCACTGATAAGCCACTCACAGTCAAGTGTACGAGTGATGACAGATCTTGTACGTCCTGCGGAGGACACAGCATCCATAGCACTTGAAGTCCCTTTGATATTTCTGGTACATGACTCTCAGTGGCACTCCCAACACAGCCACTCACAGCAGCTTTTGATCGTGTGACAACTGTCAGGGTAATGTCTAGCTGCTTACGAATATCTCACACCGTGCTCGACAACTTCGTTCACAATGGGGCAACATCGTGGCTGGTGCATTGTCTTACAGAACAGCAAACAAATAACTTCCAACTAAACTTTCTGGTTGGTTTTTTTGTTTCTGGCTCTATTAAGCAGTGATGCACAAAAATTATTACAGTAGGATGCTTTATATATTTTATTATTTTTATCAAAAGCATTTATGACACATTAAAAGTGAGGGTTACAGACAGTTATATCTTTTTCCGGGTGAGGGGTGATTTTTCAGAGACTGTGTGGCCTTCCCTTGACCAAGAACCGATCCTAGGATCCACGCCCGTGCCTACCTGCCTTCACTAACTTCCAGTGCATCAACATACGATTCGTATGTATAAACGCCACGAATCCTAGCGAACGTATGTCCGAACTATTAGGAAATCGACGGGATTGGCTGATAAAAATGGAGTTACTGTTATAAGAGCATGGCAGTATGTCTGCACGGATTTCTAAATACGGTTTTCTGTAAACTGACTTCATAACATCGTTTCTGGTTGGTCATGTAAACACTCCAATAAAGATTCTGCTCCATGTAAACACTCTTCTAAACGGTCGACTGACACTGCGTCTTCATTATGTTGACAGATTTCTACTAGCTTTATGGCTCTGAGCACTATAGGACTTAACATCTGAGGTCATCAGTCCCCTAGAACTTAGAACTACTTAAACCTACCTAACCTAAGGACATCACACACATCCATGCCCGAGGCAGGATTCGAACCTGCGACCATAGCGGTCTCGCGGTTCCAGACTGAAGCGCCTAGAACCGCTGCTGTTTATTAGATGCAAAAAGATCCATTAGTGCTGTTATATTTGTTGTATAAACAAAATCTAATTGCTTTGCTACAATGCTATATCCTAAGTTGCTGCCTAATTTGTAAACTGATACATCCACTCTATCTTGTCGTGGCAAAGGCTATCGTACATAATTAATGGCTTGTGACCAAAGATTCAAAGGGAGGAAGGAAGAAAGAAAGAAAGATGTTTAATGTGCCGTCGACAACGAGTCATTATAGACTGACCACAAGCTCGGACTGATTCAAGGATGGGGAAGGAAATCGACCGAGCCATGTCAAAGGAACCATCCTGGCGTTTGCCTCGAGCGATTTGCGAAAATCACGGGAAACCTAAATCAGGATGGCCGGAAGCCGGTTTGAACCGTCGTCCTCGGTAATATGAATCCAGAACCAAAGATTCGTTCATTCTGTGCACAGGAGTAGATATTTATACACTCCTGGAAAATGAAAAACGAACACGCTGACGGAAGTGAATAAGACCCGCCATGCTTGAACTGGACACTACGAGAGGGCGGTGCAGGAACCGCGTTACCGGCTGTGGAATGTTGGTAGCTGCGCAGCGGTTGGTCACTGCCAGAGCCAGCGGCAGCCAATTTGCCGTGACATACGGAGTTCCGCCTGTCTCTGCCACATTGTTAGCATGCCACGACAGCGTGTACGTGAACCGGTGGTGCAACTGACGGAGTTTGAGCGAGGGCGGATAGAGGGCCTGCTGAAGGTCGGGTGGACGTACCGCAGAATTGCGTAACACATGGGACGCGAGGTCTCCACAGTGCATCGATGTTGTCGCCAGTACTCAGCAGAGGGTGCACATGCCCCTCGACCTGTGTCCGGACAGCAGTGACGCACAGATGCACGCCAAGACCGTCGCATCCTACGAAGTGCCTTACTGGACCGCACCGTCACTTCACAACTTAGGGACACACTTGCTCCACTGGTATCAACGAGAACCATTCGCAACCGTCTGCATGAAGCAGGATTACGGTCCCGCGTACCGCTAGGGCGTCTTTCGCTCACGCCGCAACATCGTTCAGAGCGCCTCCAGTGGTGTAGTGATAGGCGTTTATGGAAGGACGAATGGAGACGTGTGTCTTCAGTGATAAGAATCGCTTCTGCCTTGGTGCCAATGATGATCATTGCAGGTGAGCGCCAAAATCAGGAATGTATACCACAGAAGCACAAAGGGCCAACACCAGGCATCATGGTGTGGGGAGGAATATCCTACACTGGCCGCACTCCTCTGGTGATCGTCGAGGGAAAATTGAACAATACACGGTACATTCAAACCATCATCCAACCCATCATGCTACAGTTCATGAACTGGCAAGGTGATGTGCTTTTCCAACAGGACAATGCACGTCCACATGTATCCCGTGCCACCCAACGTGCTCTTGAAGGTGTACTCAACTACCCTGGCCAGCACGATCCCCGGGTCTGTCCCCCACTGAGCATGTTTGGGAGCGGATGAAACGTCATCCTGCGCGGTCTGCAAGTCCGGCACGAACTCTGACCCAACTGGGACACCAGATGGAAATTGCATGGCAGGCCATTCCCCAAGACTACAATCAGCACCTCTAGGATCGTCTCCATGGGAGAATTGCAGCCTGCATTGCTGCAAAAGGAGGCTATGCGCGGAACTAGCACTAACATTGTGCACGCTCTGTTGACTGTACTCACGTGCGTATGGCTCCGTCTGTGTGATCGTGTGTTGTATACGTCCTCAAGAATGTGTCAATAAAATTTCGCCATGCTGGGGCCACGAATTCATGGTGTTTATTCTTCATTTTCCGGGAGTGTATGTTCTTCTTCCTTTGGAATTTTTCCAGGCGTTATAAGTCTCCAAACTGTTGGAGACAGCATTTTTGCATCTGTAATAACTTCTCATTTTGCTCCACAACGTGGATAATCGCAAGAATTAACTGACACGAATAAGATTTTTAAATAACTCGTTTCCTAAAAATAGCCTCCTCCTCCTTTTTAGGTCCCTCACATTCCTCATAGTCTTTCTCTCTCTCCCCCCCCCCTGCCCCCCCCCCCCCCACCGTTTCCCTCCTCTCACTCTGTCTTTATTAAAAATACCGGGGTTCAAAAAGATTCATCTGATTTTACAGTCCCCCTTAAACATCCCAACAACCACCACCACCTGATTTTACAAGACTGAGTCTTCTACATAAACGAAGACAGTACCATGGGGTAAATTTTAACTTCAGCGTCGAAACTAAGGTTGATGCAAGTTGTCAAGACCGATTGATGTGGATGCCAGCACGAATCTCCCTAGTACATGCAGCTACAGTGGCGAAAATAAGGAGCCGGCCGGAGTGGCCGAGTGGTTCTAGGCGCTTCAGTCTGGAACCGAGCGACCGCTACAGTCGCAGGTTCGAATCCTGCCTCGGGCACGGATGTGTGTGATGTCTTTAGGTTAGTTAGGTTTAAGTAGTTCTAAGTTCTAGGGGACTGATGACCTCAGATGTTAAGTCCTATAGTGCTCAGAGCCATTTTTTTGCGAAAATAAGGATACATTTTCAATGTTCAGGTGTGCGTCGTGCGCTTCGCTGCCTAGCCCGTTTTGACTGACAGTGCAGCGGCACGTGTCCATGTCATCACACGAATCAGGATTCGGCGCAGTAGTGGTTAAGTACAATCCTGACAACGGTGTTACTGGCGGAAAATAAATGCCTATCCCATTATTATGTCGAATATCATTGGATTGCATTAGCTTTTGTTTTGTTTTTGTGCAGTTCGCAACATGCCGAAGGTGAAAGAGTATTAAACAGACCTCAAAAATGCGGTAATCGCTGCCCAAAAGCGAGGCAAGTCTCAGGCTCTGGGTTTTAGTTTGTTTTAGTTTGTCCGTACAAACTGTGAGTGTTTAAATAAGAAGAAACGCTTGGACAGGGACCAAAGATAACAAGCAAAGAACGAGTAGGTCCAGCAAAGTCACACTCCGAATGAAGAATGTAGTAAGGAAGATAATTAGCGATCCAAAGAGGACTGCTGTTATCATCAACAGAGAGGTGCGTGACTTTCACAACGTTAAAATATTGAACAGTACCTTAAAACGGATCTTCGGAAAGTCTAATCTTCATGGCCGGCGACCAAACAAAACGTCATTAATATCGGCAAGGTCACTTGTAATCTGGAGCGATGAAAGTAAGTTTAATTTGTTTGTTTTCCGATAGGATTCAATATGTTCAGAGACCGATCATTGCAAGAAACGATGTCCGGTACAAAGCACCCATTATTAAGCATGGTGGTGTGAACGTCGGCGTGTGGTGCTGCTTCTCCCGTCCAGGTGTTGGCCCTCTGGTTCGTATTGAAGACGTTACGAATTTTTAGAGATATTGTGGAGTCTTGAAAACGCACTTGTTGTCGCATGCCAAAGATAAAATGGGACGACACCCGGAATTTCAGCACGACAATGATCCTAAGCACACCTCTGCTCATGTCACAGACTTTTTGAGAAGAATGCGAGTAATGATGCTTAAATGGCTTAGCGAAAGCCCAGATGGTTCAAATGGCTCTGAGCACTATGGAACTTAACGTCTGAGGTCATCAGTCCCCTAGACTTAGAACTACTTACACCTAACTAACCTAAGGATATCAAACACATCCATGCCCGAGGCAGGATTCGAACCTGGGACCGTAGCATCAGCGCGGCCCAGATCTCAATCCGATTGAACACCTGTGCGAGGAACTCCATCGAAGGCTAAGGCGACGAAAAGTCTCCAGCCGTTACCACTTATTGCAGTTTTTGGTTAACGAATGGCAGAAAATGCCTCTGCATCGTTTGGCTGCCCTCGTTTTCTCCATGCCATCACGTTGTGCGGCTGCAATTAAGGGAAAAGGTTATGCGACCAAGTAATAGTGGATATGTGCACTGATTCGAGTTCCACAGATCTTTTAAGCTGTAACATGAGTTTTGTTAAACTACGGTAATTTTGTAAAACTATCTATGATATTGCTAGTTACGGAACACGATGTTCCTTCATTTGTGATATTAGCGCAGTTAGCGCTGTTAATGGAGTGACGTAACAGTTATAAGGATTTTCCTTTGAATAATTTGTTTTTCTTATGAAAATTTGTTTGTCAAAATAGTTATTGTCGCTACTATAGGTGGCTCGCTTACTCCCTTAGCACCGCAGCCTTAGAATATAGGGAACAGAGCAGCCATATACAATACTCGAGCACTACAGAGACTCTCCAAAGCTTCATGTGTTTTGTGAAGTTTCCCGAGAAAAGGTTTAGGGCCAGTTCTTTATTCCGGGAAACACAGTTATAATCACTGCGTGCATAAATACTCGTACACAGAGAGTGAAGAAAAATTTAGAAACACCAAAAACACAACACTTTACCATGCCTAACATGGTGCAGGGACACCGTTGGCATTAAAAGCAGCTTCCAGTCGCCTCGAAATGGATATATACAGGTCCTGTATGGTTTCCAACGAAACCTTATATCATTCGTCGTGCAAAACAGTGCCACGTTCACGTAATGATGGTAGATACGAACTTCGATCACACACACTTTTCTCCAAAGTACGCTACAATGGCTCAATGATACTGACATATGGTGTATGTGATGGCCATGGAATGTGCGACAATTCATCCTCGCGCTCACAAAACCAGTCCAGGACCATGCGAGTCGTGTGAACAGAGGCCCTGTCATCTTGGAACCCAGCACCACCATTGGGAAACAAAAACTGTACCATGGGATAGACATCATCAGCTAAAATGGTCACATAATCCATCGTAGCAATGTAGACTTGCAGAGTAACCATACTGTCCATGTAATACCACGATATGTGTGCTCCAATCATCACCGAACCCTCTTCGTGTCTCACTCTTGCGACGCAAACTTGGCCAGAATTTGGAAAAAGTGTGAAATAAGACTCATCTGGCCAAATCACTTTCTTCTGTTGCTCCACAGTCCTGGTTTTACGGCTTCGGCAACACGTTTCCCTGTTACGGGTATTAGGTTCACTGAATTGTGGATTTGGAATTCAAACTCGCCCTGCAGTTCCCAGCTTATGGAGCTCCTTTTGTGTTGGTTTGGTGCTAACGGGGTTCGCGAGGGCGACTTTCAATTCTGCAGTGACTTTTGTAGCTGTCGTGCTCTTATTTTTCGTCGTAACCCTCTTCAATGACCGTCTGTCACGATCTCTGAACACACAGTTTCGTTCGCGTGGTGACTCAGCGAATGATGTTTTTCTGTTTTCTCCGCATGCGTTATAAATCTTTGATGAGGTGCCTCTTGAAACACCGAACACTGAGGCTACCTTGGTTACGGAAACACCTACTATACAGCACCAACAATTTGCTCACGTTCGAGCTCCGTCATAATGTACTCATATCTAGACAGAACACTGTTACGACTACGGCTGTGACTTACAACGTATTGAAGACTTTGTACAAATGTCAGTATCGACAGAAATCTCCAACAGCCGTGTAAGTGAGAAGCTATATTATTTTGTTCCGAAGGCCACCAGTTTCGGCATTCCACTATGCCATCTTCAGGCCCCATATGCATCTCTCCAAATATCGAATTCACGACATTCAGGGTTTTATGGCTCTATTTGACATTATCGTTTATTTGGAGAGATGCATATGGGGCCTGAAGATGGCACAGTGGAATTCCGAAACTGGCAGCCTGCGACATAAAGTAAAATAACGTCTCAGTTACACGGCTGTTGGAGATTTTAATTGATATTGACAATTATTTAACCAGCCGATGTACAAGTGTCGTTCGTGGTCAAATACAACACCGTAACCTGAAGTCGGATGAATCTCTTTGAAACATTTTGTATTATGAACTTCTGATAACCTGAAAGGCACCATGCTGACTAGATGGGAACAGCGGATTTACAGTCACTATTCGCATAAAATAACTGATTTTCTATAAACTGGTATTTGATACTTCTTGCAAAGTCGATGCAGGCCTAACATTAAACATGACAGGAAAATCCGATTTCTGAAATTCGATTTTCGTCTTACACCTACATTTAGTGTGTATCGACTTGAACACACTGGTCTTCTAGTATAAGTTCATAAAAAATACATAGTAGAGTAAATCGCCGAGAAAGACAATGGAGAGGGAATATGACAAGAATTGTGTAGCAGTATTTACAATTGACGGAGAGACACACTACATCTGCGAAATCCTGCAGAGATGCAGACTCCGTTTCACAGGGGAAGTATGAGTGGGAGGAAACCTGACATCAATAGGGTTTGCATCTGGGGAAATGGAAGACACGAAATTTTAAGTGGCTGTATTGCAAGAAGACCTGCATTCTGGGCCAGGTCCACAACATTTTTGCAAACATGCATATATAATTAGGTGTTCCCTCCACTCTCCCTTAGATATTACGTGGCTTTCTTTGGGGTTTTTGTAAGATCTAAATGGTGGGAATATGTTATTTTTTATTTTAAAATAAGTAGTACAGAGACATTTCTTTGTAACAGACATAAATTTCTAAATCTTACTTCACACCTAATTATGACTAACAAGGGAATGGTCAGACTTGTCATGTCGAAACCTGTGTTGCTTTTTTTTCCCACTGTGAGTTAACATTGCAAGAAGTCTGTATGCAGAATTTTAGCTGCTGAAATGACCTGGAAGTCTGTAAACAATTTTATGAAGTGAGACATTATTGTCGCATGGTTTCCGCGCTTATAACTGCCTCTTGTACAACCCTGACCTCTCTCACTACGTTATACCAACGCCATCTAGGGACAAGGTGGCGTTAGGTACGCGCCGCTCTCTCGCCACAGCAGTGAGACAGCTGATTCCCCCAGTGAAAGCGATCGTATGATAATGAAACATTCGTTGACAAATATGGCTGATATGTTATCTACAACATTCTTTCCAAATAGCTATGAAATAGACACAAATAAATATACGGTTTAGAACACGTCCAAATTTTATTTCTTGTAATTACCGCAAAAATGCGAAATATTGATACAATGTTCAAAACATAGGGTTTTTGTGCACCAAGAACATACAAGCAAAGACTACATATGGCATCCCTGCGAATCACAGACGTTGTTAGATATCCGTAGACAAAACTGGGCTGGTGTTAGGAATGAATCAGGCCTAGTATCAGTACATTTCCTCGAGTGCCACACATATTTAATCAAATTCTGAAACCGTGGGGAGGAAAATTGATAATGTACTACTGACTGCAGCTTGAGAATATTGTCACGGTGATAGACAGGAAATTGCAATGATCTGCACACAATAATTTTCTGTTAGTTTTCTGCAAAATGCCTTCCACTGACGGAAAAATTCTCTGTCTAAAGGTTGAATTACGTTCGTCGTGCCGGGTGGAATCTGAAGTATCTCTACTCCTTTGTCAGGGTGGGCTCGAAACACAGATTTTAATGAATCAGACCTTTTATGACCTGACCACGAATCTAGAAGAAGAGATTTGTTCCCGCAGAACGGAAGAAAAGCATGACGTATGAAAAGTGTAACATTTTCATTTCCCATTTTTCCAGACTTCGATGCGTCTACCACAATATTGTTTGCGTAGAACTTTGTTCTTTTGACACGTGGTCCAAAACGTCCAGTTGGTTCTTGAAGACACACATATAGTTTAGGCAGCAATGAACCATCCAGACTAATTATGGGCATTGTAGTATATGAATGGGTGAGTGCAGTCGTGGACTGCGCAATCGCCTCAATATGTTTTTCCCCTTTCCGCACGCATTTCTTTTTGAAAACCTGACTGACCTGCATTGTACACGTACGATTCACTAAAACTAGCGATCTCATTTTTTGCATTCGTAAGAAAAGCTCGATACAAATTTTGTTATTTTTCTTGCCACAATTTTATGTGATCTTTTGAAGCGACTAATCAACTTCGAGAAGCTGTAAATTCTTTAGCGCCTATCGCGTTGGCAATCTCTAACGCCAAATCACGCAAAGCTGTATCGCTGACACTAAATGACTGTTGTCTGGCATCGGTAAATAGCTCAAAAAGTCGCGCATTTATCTCCGTCGCAATTTCCAGTCGACTCTTACGTCGTCCAGCGACTTCCCTTTCCAATCTATACAGTTCACGTTCAGAACGGACAAAGCGATACTTATTTTGAACAGTACTGACACGCAGGCGTTTCTTACCACTTTCGTTCAACCAATACGTCATCGCTTTTTCTTTGTCTGATACGGTAATTGTAGTTGCTGGTGTTACTTTCGGAGATAATTGATCATGGTACGTGGCACTATCACTCGAAGAGTCTTCATGAGTGCAACTTTCGTCGGTGTCTTCGCCGTCTGTAGATTCACAGTCTGCAATATCGAGTGTTTCAGTTGTTTATAGCCACATTTCTGCGCCATTTACATGCTTGTCTAGAAGTTTAACAACCATGTCGCACAACACATGGTCTTCACGCGTGTTTTCTGTTAATTGCTTCATTTGTCGTCTGTGGTATATCTCCATAGCAAGCAGCAAAACATTTTTTTTAATACTCTGTCAGCAAAACATTTACAGGGTTCGCCATCACCTGTGAGGGGAGATTGAATGTTCATCGTAAAGTGGCTTGCGGAGTATAGATGAACATGTACAGAACATCTTTCACATCTCTAACCAGTTTCAGGACGGTATGTTTCGAAATACGTACCAGAAATTAAAAGGACGTGCATGCCACAGGAACGAATATTCGTTTCCCCTTTCCACCAAAACCGTGCAGCGATATTCCTCTTTAATGAACGCCGCGATAAGACGGCCGCACTTCCCGACCATGCGCACAACGCTCGCGACTCGCCATTTCCAGGGGTGGCCAGCTATCACTGCAAGCGCCAAGCAGGAAACACAGCCATGTTCGTGATATTTTTTAGGTGACTTCCAGTTCATGTCAGCAGCTACAATTTTGCATACAGACCTTTTGCACAGATAAATAACAGTGCTAAAAAAGCAATACATGTTTCGGCATGACAAGTCTGACCATTCCCTTGTAAGTGTTCAAATGGCTCTGAGCACTACGCGACTTAACTTCTGAGGTCATTAGTCGCCTAGAACTTAGAACTAATTAAACCTAACTAACCTAAGGACATCACACACATCCATGCTCGAGGCAGGATTCGAACCTGCGACCGTAGCGGTCGCTCGGCTCGAGACTGTAGCGCCTAGAACCGCACGGCCACTCCGGCCGGCATGACTAAGTGTAAACAGTTTATTTGCGTATTGGTTGTTTCTGGTTATTTAAAGGTATCATGTGAAAGCAGGAGCCCTATTACATTGATCTTGCTTCAATAGAAATGTGATATCTACTATATTTAATTTTTTTAAGTTTAATATTGAGAGTTTTCAGTGCTATAATTTCCAAATTATTTCATTTTGAATCACAAATAGAGGGCCGGAAATACAAGATTTCGTATTATATTGACGTATTAAAGACAGACACTGTTTAACCACGTGATTTGTATGTTACAAGCGACAAAAAGTCACTAGTATGTAGTTAAATTTTAGTAAATTTGTCGTGAAAGTAGGTTAAAATTTGCTAAACATAGTCAAAACTTTTATCTATGCAACTGAAAAAGAAAACACCAAGTTTTGTATGATACGAAAGGGAAATATTGTGTTAGTAAAGTCGTGTGTAATTCCTACAGTTGTTCAGTGTAGACTTATGTGCTTACAACTTTTCCTTGGATGATACCATTATATCAGTATATATCTAACCTTCAATTTAGCAAAATCTTTCAAAATAGAACTTGAATCTTTTGACTTCAAAGTATCGCTTTCAATGTCAAAATCTGACAGACCACACAATCGTTCTGGGGAAAGTTCTAAGGTATGTCTTTATCAACTTGACTTTTGACAAACTTCTTTCACCACTATCTACAAGCATAGATAAAGGCAGGAGGATTCATAAACATACAAAAGTATTGGGGAAACGTCAATTAAATTTATTTTTGATATGTAAGGTAATTAGCTTTCTGGAGAACTTACAGAGTAGAAGATTGGCGCTAAGATCAAAAGTTCGTCGTTCAGTTCTTTCCCATTGATCTCAGTTCCTCACTATCACTTAACATGGTCTCAAGAGCTATGTACCCTGCTTTAAGTTTTCCACTATCCCACGTCTACAGACCATGAATATCGCATAGACAGTCCATAATCTTACATCTATTTTTTAGTGAGTGAACAGTTGTATCGACAGTGCAGTAGAAAAAAATGTACCTTAAAGGAGCGTTCTGTTTGTCCTTCATTAATAAGTTCGTCGTTAGACTCGTATGTAAACTACTTCTTCAGTCTCCTGGGCCGGACATCAAAGTTTGTCAGCAAACACTTTTTCATCCATTATCACACCATTAAAGCCCTATTTCTATTATACTTCTTCAAAAAACTACCGAATCTTTCAACTAGATCCACAAACCCCGTAATTTTACAGTAACGTTTCGGGTAGCAACGAGCAAAGTGGTTGCAGTGGTTAGCACACTGGACTCGCGCTCGAGAGGACGACTGTTCAAATCCTCGTCCAGGCATACCGATTCAGCTTTTCCGTGATTTGCCTAGATAGCTCCAAGCAAATGCTGGATTTCCATCCCCATCCTTGAAACACTTCGTCTTTAATGACCTCGATGTCGATGGGACGTTAAATCCTAATTTTCCTTCCTTCCTCCTTGGGAGAGCTTTGCTGAATTTGTTGATCCTAAGCACAATTTCAGACCAGACCACTGTACAACAAAGAAATCAGAAATCTTGTAGTTTCTCATTGCTTCTTCCAAAAGCATCTACTATAGAATCTTCAGTAGTTTCATAAATGGTATTTACGGTATGGACGGTGTCTTGGTCGACCACACGCAACGCGCCAGGCACGGTCGATTTCCTTCCCCATCCTTGACATTATCCGAGCTTGTGCTCCGTCTCTAATCTCTTCGAATGACTGCAAGCAAATGTAACCCTCCGCGCGTCTGTTTATATCACCAAACACCGAACTCCGCCCCAGATCTCGGAAGACTCGTAGCGAGAGTAGATGGACCCTGCACGATGTGACTGATCTGATAATAGCCAGTAAGTAACTGATACTGTACTAATAGCCAGTACAATGGAACTGTCAGAGTGTGAACAGTGACATTTAAGAATAACAAAGTTACGTATTTGCCTTATTCGTATGTACACATTGTAAATAGTGTAATAAACATGCTCATGTTGTAACCGTTTAACGCTCCAATAGTCGCTCCATTTTTCCTCTTATTCGTAGTCGCGCTACACCTGGCAGGTGATTTATCAGTTGAAGAGATCAACGGGAGAAATTGCCAACTCACAAAAGCGTATTTTGGATTACTGCACGTTTGGTTAAATTCAGAAACAAGAACATATATACAATGAGACAAAGCAATGTATAACCTACGGGAGCGAAATGTTGCGCTAACGTGGTCACGTCTAATCCCCGTAGTTGTTCAATATAGTCCTATGTACTTATAGTGTTTCCCTTGGTTGACGCCATTATATTGAAATATCTCTAGCCTTCTATTTAGCGAAATCTTTCAAAACAGATTTTGAATCTTTTGACTTCAAGGTATCTCTTTCAATAGCTAAAACTGACAGTCTATACAATCGTTCTTGAGAAAGACCTAAGGTATGGCTTTATCAACTTGAATTTTGAAAAACTTCTTAATCTGTTAATTTCCGTATTGTATACAGCAGTTTCTAGCGGTACATATGGAACTACTTGTTAGCAGCATGTGGTGCTTTCGAAAAATCATCAGATAATCTGATCAGACTACTACTTACTAAACTGAGAGTTAAAACTTTCTCCCGCCGACCACTTCAATTTTTACCAGTAAAAATAATTACCATTCGTCTGGGTACTTTGTAAGCCCAAGAGTAAAGCAGGAAATAACAAATTTTAAATTTTATATAAATACCAAACTTCATAGCATTTGAAAGTGAACACTCACAGTACCTGATTGAGTCTGCTACGGCTCTGAAGTGACACCCGCGGCCTTCAGTGCAGATTCATGCACCTGCGAGTGCGCACGGCTAACGGAAGGTTAATAAATGTTCAAGTGCCTGTGACACCTTGTTCGCCTATGGACACAACAGGTTACAACAACAACAGTGTCATACACTCGTTCAGTGTAGTAAGTACTCAGCTTCTCATCGGGTAGTGCTAATGGTTTTATAGTCAAATTACCCGTCCAGCTAGCCGTGCGTGTAAATGCGACCGCTTCCGCGACGTGGCAGTATGCCAGCCACCGACCCACGGATGAAAGACGAGTGCCCTGTGAGCCGGGCAGCCTGGATGTGTTTTCTAGGGGCTTCCCACATCCAGGTAGCTGTACACCGGGCTGGTTCCCATGTTCCACGTCAGATACACAGCACGCAACATTTAAAACACTTTCTTGCACATGCACGCAGAATTTACTCTGTACGCAGACCCAATGGATACAGTTGTCGACGGGACGTTAAACACTAATCTCCTCCTCCTCTCCCAATGGATACACTGGTTTTATCATGGGGGTGAATATGGGACAGATGACCTAGGTGTTTGGTCTACTTAAACACTTACTCAGCATTAGAACATTCAAGTTAGGTATAAAATACTCCATCGATTGCTATGTGCGGAAAAGGATTCGAAAACTTCTTAAACCATACTGAAAAAAAGTTGACCGCAACAACACGTGGAAACGCTGCATCGTTCACAAAAAGTAGCCACATATGGAACAGAAAATAATGAAGGTTAAGATCGTTAATTATTTTTTTGAGCTCCTGTATTTCTGTCTTCCATTCAAATGGCTCTGAGCACTATGGGACTTAACTTCTGAGGTCATCAGTCCCCTAGAAATTAGAACTACGTAAACCTAACTAACCTAAGGACATCACACACATCCATGCCCGTGGCAGGATTCGAACCTGTGATTGTAGCGGTCGCGCGGTTCCAGACTGTAGCGCCTAGAACAGCTCGGCCACCCCGACCGGCTCTGTCTTCCATATTCGAACCGTTATCCTATTCGTGGCCTCGCATATTTTTCAAAGGAATCTGCAGCTTACCAACTGTGTTACGCAGGGCAAACTTTTTAACACCTCGTATCAAAGTTCACTCTCAGCCTGAATGAGTCTCCAATTTTCTTCCCCAACCATTTTGCCTAGGCGCAAACGCAACTGTAATTCTCGCCATGACCGGTATGCATGCATATGGTTTGGACATTTTTCGTGTTGGCATATAAACCCGAACATACATTTACAGTTTGAAAACTCTAACGCACCTGCAAACGAAAAACATGCAACGCAAAGAGAAACAGAGTTCTTCTGAAAAGAAATAAACGAGATACCCTACGGATTTCTTCACCGTTAAAAATTTTGCTATTGTAGTTTGCCGAAGAAAATCTTTTGCACCTGTTATCAGAAGGGAAGTTATCATTTACTTGAAGAGGGGCTCTTTCTACAAGATTTTGTCGTATGTCATCAATTATTTTATCTGACCATTGACCGAAGTCAGCTAGGAAGTTAAGATATGTAAGGCTAGTGTTCCTGCAGTAGAAAATCCAGATTTTAAAATGTTAGATAAACTTATAAACAGTATATATTTCTATCAATCACCTGAAAAATTAATATTCTACGCACAATTTAAAAGTGTGACAAAAAGAAAATCAAAAAGCCATTACTTTCTGATCCTTCTACAGATACTTCTTTGTTCACTAAAAATTTTTCAGATACAAATCATGAAAATTTTGTTTCTCCAATCACAGAACGTCAATGTACCTGCAGTCATAAGTGTCTGTGCATAATTTTTCAGTCATCAGATTTTCACAGCTATATAAATCTCTTAAATTTAACTGTTACTTGGACCTAGACCAATAAACACAGGCGTCTACAGAACCCTGTTTGTCACAAAATTCTCCACACAATTACATTGTAGGCTTAAGTTCAACATGCAGGAGACTTCGAGTTTTGTAAAGGAAAAAAAGAAGAAAGAAGACATCAATAATTTTATCTTCATTTTATATGACATATAACGGTCTTTTAATTCCACTCTCAGTTTTTGTTCATTATTTACTAAGTTACTCTAGTTCTTTCTTCCTTAATGCACACTGATGACATTTTGTCTCTCCTCGTAAGTCATCAAAATCGGTGCACCAATGATAGTTACTGACCTTGCTGACACTTCAAACAAAAAACCGGTAATAGGGTGCTGTGTTGTCCAGCCTGACGCCAATCGAGTCTCCACAGCGCTGTATAATCAACTGCCCACTAATATAATGCTAGCAAGTCAGTTCTGTCGGAATAATATGACTCTGTTTTTTCGTGTATAGTGGATATAACCTCCTAAAATACTCCACCATACAGAGATAATTGCTTATCAAGACCGAAGATAGATATCAATGGTTTCCCACTGACTTCCTTCCTAAACCTTACCTGCCCCACTGCGTGATATACTGACATAGCTCTCGGCCCTTATGCCTGTACACAGCTGAGCCAAACAGTTCCCTGGAAAAGCGTGCTGACGAGCTCCCCGCCAGGCCATGGAGGCCCAAGAGGTGTCTACTGCCCACCGTGTCGCCCTGTCGCCCTCTGCCTTACGGTGTCATGCGGATGCCGTTTTGCAGGCTTTCCAGTCTGTAGAGCCGTTACTCGTCGGTCAAATAGCTCCTCAGATGGCATCACGAGGCTGAGTGCACCCCGTACCAGTCCTCCCACCAATGAAAAATCCTTCACAGTACCGGGAATCGAACCTAGGTCCTCCGCATGGCAGCTATCTACACTGACCACTAGGCGTCAGTGGCGGATCGGATAAGCATATTCCATGTTTGACGGCAGATCACAGAGCGATCAGGTAACAAAAATTATTTAACTTTGCGGCAGGTTTTTTACGTGAAACTGATCTGTCTTAAAGTATTCTTTAGCAACAATAAGTACAACTACATCAAAAAATAGATTTATTGTCCACAAACTAACTTTCTGTAGCTAGTCCAGGAGCTATAATAAATGGCTGTCCCCAGAAATATTAAAGGAAAAAGGGGGCAGGGTTCGGTGTGACAGCGAATACGTCTCTTGGGCATCATGGGACCATGGAATCTTGGAATCTTTCGTCAGTCTACAGTGGACTCCGGACGATCTGGAATCATGTCGCAAAAGGACAGGCTGGATAACAAGGAATCTGGATAGGCTGAACTTCTGCAGTTTGTCTCTTCCTATTCAATCTGTGTCATTAAAAACTCACCTTACCTATATAAAACCACTCAGGATTTTGCCAGCATCTTTAGAGATTTACCAGCACGTTGATTTCTGAGACACACTCTATGGTCAGGAGTGCCAAAAGTGTCAAGGGAAACATTGTGGAAAACGTTGGCGCTGTCAAATGTGTAAAGGGAAGTACACTGACGGAAAAAAATCGCAACACCAAAAAATAATTAATGTAGAGTAATGAAATTTCAGGAATACAATTGTCTGTGTAAGATATGTAAGAGATTAACACTGCAAGATCACAGGTTAATGTAATAGCGAGGTAAGCCATTGCAAAAGAGAAATGTTGGCTCATTAAGAACGGGTGTAATCACAGAATGTCGGATGCAAGCATGCAACGTGCATGTATTGAGTTGTACAGTGCCGGTTGTTGATTTGTGGGATGGAGTTCCACGCCTGTTGCACTTGGTCAGTCAATACAGAGACGTTGTAATGTGGCAGAATAAAATAACGTCAATTTCGCACCTTATATAAGAGTTTTATACATCGTGACAGGAAGGTGATATGACACTTAACTTACTCCGGCAGTAATGAGCAGATTTTGCTATAAGAGTGTAATGCAAAAGGAATGACACTCAATCGACGGGACTAACACACCACTCCTATATAATGCATGTCAATGAGCAGAAGGTGAAACAAGCAGTGAGAGGAAACGTTTTGTGTGGAAGCAGGCGCGGGCAAGAAGCAGAGGCCGCACCACGGGAGGCACCACGAAAACCTCTTAGGGGGCATCCCGCGGTGGGAGTCAGCGACCAGACAGGTGACGCATACTGCAGAGCATGTAACAGGCCACCAGAAGTAGGACAGAAAGAAGCTTTAGAAAACTGCGTTTCGGAATTCCAAATGGATACGAACAAAACCAGTGATGCAGTTGATCTTGTGAATAGCAAGTGGCACACACGTGATGTACGCATGTAATTTTTAGGGGTCTGGAGAGGTCACAAAACGTCCGATTGGCGGAAACGAACTAGGAAGGAGTAAAGTGCCGAGATTTCAACGTAGTTTAATGGTAGGGCCCTTGCGATTGGCAGAGAGAGTTCCCTCAAAAATACTAGGAACGCTCCTATTGGTCGAAAAAATCTGTGACGTGGAAAACGAAAGAGCTCAGGTGGGGAGACAGTTTGGCTACGAGAAAGACAAGAGCGAAGTTTTTGGGGACTCTTCTCTGAACTGGCATCGAGTGCAGAACAGGGCGCATAACGCTCTGTACGCCACAGGGGAGAAATTTGTGTGAACACTGCTTTCGCTGTGGCTGACATTCAGCTAGATATTAGCTGTAGCGTCGTTGAGCTCCAACTGTGGGGAAACGAAGCAGCCAGTTAGTTAATCGTTCTTGCAAGGACTGATAGGGCATTTTAATATGCACACTGCTCCAGCCATGCGTGTGCATATCGCCACATTCCAAGACTAGGGATGAGACATGTATTCTCTCATAACGAGAAACATATTCCAAGAATAGGGGTGAGACATGTATTCTCTCATAACGAGAAACACAGGGAGAGTTTCTGCTGGAAAAATCAGCAAAGGCTTAGTTAGTTTTTATAGGAATTTCAGAGGACGAGAGCAGCCATGCAGACGACAGCTCGTTGCAACTAAGGTAAATACTGCGAGCAGAGGCATAAACCTGTTGGTTCACCAGCTTGCATCCACTGTAAACTCGAGTAACCTTGCGTAATCTTTTTCTCAACTTGTCACAAAACTAACCATCCTCCGTAGACTTGATTGTCAGCCTAAATAGTACTAAACTTTGACCCAGAATCGGATGATTTATTGTAGTACTGGCCAACATCATGCTGTAGTTGTAAGGATAATTTTGTAAAGAAACTTCTAGTTAAAATTTACCATTGTTGTGTTTAGGATTATTTCACTTTCTGGGGATGAGACACGCTTGTTTGACAACTGTCGTAACATTGTCACATTGTAAACTGTGTAAATGCGTGTATTTCTGTTATAAGATTGCGACATTAAACCAAAAATGTTTACAGCTTACACAGTTGTTGTTCTGTCCTCAAAACTTACAACGTTAAAGCTGTTTATGGATGATGCTGCAGTTGTTGTCCGATGATGTCCCATATGCTCTCCACTGGAGACAGATCTTGTGATCGAGCAGGCCTAGGCAACATGTTGGCACTATTAGAGCATGTTGAGTTACAACAGTAGTATGTACGAGAGCGTTATCCTGTTGGGAAACACCGCATGTAATGCTCTGCACAAATGGCAGTACAACACGTCGAATAACTGACGTACAAATTTGGAGTCAGAGTGCGTTGGATAACCACGAGAGTGCTCCTGCTGTCATACGAAATCGCACCCTAGACCAGGTGTAGATCCAGTGTGTCTAGCACGCACTCAGGTTAAGTGCAGACCCTCAGTTTGACTCCTAACCAACACACGGCCACCACTGGCACCGAAGCAGAACCAGCTTTCATCATAAAACACAACAGGCCTCCACCCTGTCCTCTGACGAGCTCTCGCTTTACACCATTGAAATCGCAAATAGCTATAGTTTTGGATCTGTTGAATACTCACTGGCTCGGAGCTGTCAGTGAAGTAACCGAGGTCTAGCGGTTCTGGCGCTGCAGTCCGGAACCGCGCGACTGCTACGGTCGCAGGTTCGAATCCTGCCTCGGGCATGGGTGTGTGTGATGTCCTTAGGTTAGTTAGGTTTAAGTAGTTCTAAGTTCTAGGGGACTTATGACCTAAGATGTTGAGTCCCATAGTGCTCAGAGCCATTTGAACCATTTGAAGTAACCGATTTCTAAGAGAACGTTGTGTCATTGTGGTGCCAACTGCTGCTCAAATTGCTACTGCAGACGTGCACATGCCATACGATGCGCCAGAGCCATACGCCGAATACGGTGGTCTTCCATCTCGGTAGTGCACCTGGCCGTCCGGAATGCTATCTTTTTACGACCGTACAGCCTAGTGACCACCGCTGCCAACAGTCATGCACAGTGGCAACATTCTTGACAAATCTTTCTGCAATATCGCAGAAGGAACATCGATCCTCTCATAGCCCAGTTACATGACCTCGTTCAAACTCAGTGAGGTGTTGATAACAGCGTATTTGTCGCCTTAAAGGCATTATTGACAAACATCAACTTAGCAGTCCAATCTCACTCACGACCGATACAGCGTGTCTTTAAAGCAAACCTGATTTGCATCCTCATAGTGGCATTAATAGCGCCACTCTTATGAGGCTGGTGCAAAAGTTTTATAGGCATCATCTTTCAGATGTAGAAACACGAATGCCAAATTTCGTTTATGTCATAAACTCCTTCTTGGTGTTGCTATTTGTTTTCGTCAGTGTACTTTAGACAAGGCGGACAACACATGTCGGCGAAGTGTCGGAAGCCCATTCGATATCACTATTTTCTGCCAGGTTAACAAACGCCGTTACTTTACTTTTTAAACTGATTACAGGAAAATAAATCCATGGATTAAAATACTGTACAAATTTATAGCAACTGCTATAATATTTAGCTACTACACAAAGCTGGAAACGATGCATGTGGTAAAGAAGGAAATGTACACTTTTTATGATACAACGGAGATTTCCACAAGGTACTTTTCGGGGATCGACGCAGGCGTCGACTTTCAGTGCGTTCACAAAGCAGAATTTTTGTGAAGGCTATATAGTGTGAAGGGCTGGATAGTCTCGAGCCAGACAATAGAGACTCTACTGTATTCGCCATTGTTTAAACATCACACTTGTTTTACTTCTTTCATTACCTACCTATCTGCTTACTGTTATAATAAAGAAATTAGATTAAGAAAATTCAGTTTTTCGTGTAATATCCGTAATGTTTAAGAAACAAGAAGCTAAATTTGGCAACAAATAAATAAAATAAACTCTTACCTGCAGCAGTAGCCTTTGAGCTGTTGAAGATAGAGCTGTAGCCATAGGGGATCATCACCTAAGCTCATAGTATTTATGACTGGAGAAATAACATTCTTATAAGTTTTCTCTCTTGTGCTTTTCCTTTTCTCTATTACATGCCACATAGTTCCTTTCTTTCAATAACATGTTGCACAGTTGTTTTGTCCAAACGAAGGCACTAAAAATACGGAGTAACTTCACAAAAGTGCCGGAAAAGCGAACACAGAACGATGTACTAGCATGGATCAAGAGTAGTGTAGGAAGCCAAGTGATCACCGGGACTGGGAACCAGGCGATGACACTACATTGTTGGCTGTGCTTTGGCGAAGGAGAGGAGGGAGCCGACACAGCTGGTCTGAAACACTGATTCTGTGTCTGTACTCAATTTACTCTTCATCACTGAACATTGGCGAAGTCATTATTAGTAAGAATACCCTGCAGTTAAAAAGATCTCATCAGTAACATTTTTTTACTCTCATAACTGTAGCAATCCCCGCCATAGCTGAATGGCTAGGGTTGACACTTTATCGCGCGGTGGATCTGGGTTCGATTACTGGTGACAGAACCAGTTTAAACTGAAACGCGTGGCGCCGAAATGGTGGTAGGTGAAAATATTTACACCAAGCTGTGAGCTACAGGAGATTTATTACTTATTTATCTATAAACATTACGGGCCCAATAAAAATTTGGTTCTTATACAGAGGGTTTCACATTTCATATTACACACTTCTAAAGGCTGTGGAGGAGACTTAGTAGATCAAGTTTTACATAGGAACCCATGTCCGGAAACAGTTCGTTTCCATGTTACAAGGAAAACAAGATGTACAGATTTTACTCCTATATGCTGCGATATTACAACAGCTGTTCGATATGACGACCACCAAGTTCGGTGCACACAATCTATCTGCGCAGTAAGTTCTAATAAACTCTGGGTTGGGTTGGGTTGTTTGGGGAAGAGACCAAACAGCGAGGTCATCGGTCTCATCGGATTAGGGAAGGATGGGGAAGGAAGTCGGCCGTGCCCTTTCAGAGGAACCATCCCAGCATTTGCCTGGAGCGATTTAGGGAAATCACGGAAAACCTAAGTCAGTATGGCCGGACGCGAGATTGAACCGTCGTCCTCCCGAATGTGAGTCCAGCGTGCTAGCCACTGCGCCACCTCGCTCGGTTGTAATAAACTATGTTCAGCGTACGTGGTGTATGATTAATCACTTCTGCCGAAGCCATGATCCGTGCAGCTACATCTTCTACCGCCTGGACAGGGGTCTCGTAAACAAAATCCTTCATGTGGCTCCACAAGAAAAAGTCGAAAGTGGTTGAATCTAGGGCTCTTGGTGGCCAAGCATGTGGTCCACCTGGACCGATCCACCTGCCCCCGTAGATTGTATTCGGGTGGTTTCGGACGCGAACTGAAAAATGTTCTGCCGCGACATCATGCTCGAACCACAATTCGCGTCGAATCTGCAGTGGCACGTCTTCCAAAACCATTGCCAGCACTTGTAGGAATATCAAGTACCTGGCACTAGTTACGTGGGGAGGAAGGACATACGGCCCAATAACACTACCATCGCAGGTACCTACCCAGGCATTGATGCCGACGTTATGCTGAAATCTTGGTGTGCACGTGGCTTTGGGGTTTTCTTGATCCAGAATGAGGCTATTTTGAGCGTTCGAAACACCTTCCCTGTTGAAGTTCGCTTTGTCGGTGAACAAAATTCGCCTTGGAAACTAAGGAAAACCCACATAACGGTGTAAAAACCAAGTACAGAAATTGACACGTTGCACAAAATCCGCCGGGAGTATGGTGTGTGCCGTCTGAGGGTCTGAGCGTGATATGAATGGAGTTGCTGTTCAAGCAGAACACGTGAGACAGATGAGTGAAATACATACAAGTCACGTGCGATGATTCGAGTACTCGTCGATGGGTTCTGTCTCTGATTTTGACATCAGGCACAATGTACACAATCGCATCACGCAACATAACATCTGAATATAAAGCACCGCAAGCACATTCTAATCTACATTTCCTTGTCAAACCCTGAAAATGTGTTACCCACTCGCGATACGGTTGTTCTGACCGTTTTTTACGCTTAAAGAATTGATACCTAGCTGCTACCACATTCACTTGTCGGTCATAATAGTTTGTTAGGGCCTGTACCACCTGATCGTAATCAAGTTCACTCGGAGTGGCGTTAGGAAAAAGTTTTTGAATGAGGCGGAACACTGGACTTCCTATTGTGGATAATACATAGGGAAGTTTCACAGTACCAGGTATATTGTGGACGACGACGTGCGCCTCAAACTGTGAGAGCCACTCGAGTCATTCGTCTTCCTGTTACAAAACTGCTGAAAAGGTGGTATAGCAGCTGTAGTAGGCGGTGCTTGTTCCGTAGGACGCGCAGCGTTGCCGAGTAGCTGCGGCACGGTGTTTAGCAGGGTAGATATCTGCTGTGCCTTAAACTGAAACATCTGCATTAGTTGTGTGGCATCTAACGCTTGCATCTTTGGCGCCTGAGCAAGGGGCAGGGAAGGTGGGGTGGCCATATTGGAAGACACAAATGCAAAAAATATACAAGGAGAGAATTCTAAATGACGACAAAATCAGAGAAATGTTACGCAGCGCCCACCTGAAAACACTGATTAGCAAAAACGACAAGAAACTGTTAAAGCAAAGCGAGCGCCCCTGCAAAGTAAAGACGAGAGAGGGTTAAGGCACCTCGCAATATTCCATCCTCGTCACCAGTTGTGGAGTCTTGCCCACTCGTCACTAAGAGGATGCCTAAGGGATGCAGCGTTCTCGCAATGCTATACAACAATTCAAACAAATAACATTAGAAGTTTTATTTCTAGAAAACAAATTGATAATACTTAACTTTGATGTGTCGTTAGCGAGAGGCGACATGAAAACAGTAAAGTTCTTGCTATACACAAAATCCTAGTGAGGACCTGATATGGATCACGACAATCTGATAGCGTAGCACTAATGTCCGTTGCAGTGTGGGTCGGTCCGAGCCACGAGGCTGGCAGGAGCGGCGCTTATGTTCACTTTTTTCAGATGTCGCTCCTGGCGCGGCGCGGTCCAATTCAGCGCACCATTGGCCGACGTTTCCTCACCGCCTTCTCTGGTTTTCTGTTCGTAGTTCTGGCGCTTGTGGTTACGCCAGAACATTCTGTTCAACTTGATGAAGCACTTGACTCTTACAGTACGACAGTGCGCCTCCTTCATGGAGCACCACAGTCTGCTCTATCGCTTGTGAATTTCCCACTTTCCCGCAGCCATTGTTCTACTCTGGCAAATAGGGGATGAGATGGATCACACGATGTGGAAAGTATTCGTGGTACACATGTTGAGCTTCTCTTCCATTACGGCGAGCTTCATCGTAAATTAACAACATGTCGGTGAACTCCGCAGTACTAGTCACTGAAATGCTTGCTGACGCATCACCAGGAAGCAGGGAACCAGGCAGATGGAACCAGAGGGCATCACGTGACATCGCATCGTCGTACCACTCATGAATGTGGGTAGCTTGCCATAACAAAAAAAGAATGGTTCAAATGGCTCTGAGCACTATGGGACTCAACTGCTGAGGTCATAAGTCCCCTAGAACGTAGAACTACTTAAAACTAACTAACCTAAGCACATCACACACATCCATGCCCGAGGCAGGATTCGAAGCTGCGACCGTAGCGGTCGCGCGGTTCCAGACTGTAGCGTCTAGAACCGCTCGGCCACTCCGGCCAGTTTGCCATAACAGGCGAACTGCACAAGAAACATCTAGAGCGCGAATAAATAGCTAGCTCTTGTTTCCTTGTAAAATGGAAACGAACCGTTTCCGGACATGGTTTCCTACGCAAAACTTGATCTACTAAGTACACTCTATAGCCTCTAGAAGTGTATAACATAAATTGTGAAACAGCCTGCATATTATTACAGGGTGGATCGCAATTAATAATAACAATAATAATAATTTCACTGCCATCTGTGAAAGTGAACTGTAACAGAAACGAAACATTGCGGCAAGCATGAGTCTGTAAACGAATCATTTGCAAGATAAACTGTCGTCACATAAATGTAACCACTTGTCAAAAACCTGAATATTCTACTTTTGCGAGACGTGCAGGAAGAGAGTCAACGAGGTTATGGAAGACGCCGAGACTCCATGCCGTGGCAAGATGCGCTACTTTTCTCGGTTGAGGAGCCGTGGCTCGAACAGTCCGACAGAGGCGATCCCACAGACTCTCGATTGGTTTTAAATCCGGGAAGTTCGGTGGCCGTAGAAGTACGGTAAATTCGTCCTAGTGCTCTTCGAACCACGCACGTTCACTGCGAGCTGTGTGACATGTTGCATTGTCCCGCTGGTAGATGCCGTCGTGCACAGAAAAAACAAACAGCATGTAGAGCTGGACATGGTATCCAGGGTTAGATAGAAACTTGTGTTGCTCCACTGTGCGTTCCAAAATTACCCAGGGAATGCCACGAAAATATTCCGCAGACCATAACGCTCCCTCCTCCAGCCTGGACCCTTCGCTTTCAGACGGTCCACGGCATACACGCCAACAGCCATCTGTCCGATGGAGCATAAATGTGATTCATCCGTAAAGCCAGCCTGATGACATTCAGTGGACGTCCAGTTGCGGTATCGCTGTGCAAATTCCAGCCTCCGTCACCAATGAACAGCAGTCAGCATTGGTGCGTGAACCAGGCGGCTGCTGCGGAGGCTCAGATGCAGCAACGTTCGCTAACGGTCGTTGAGGAGACACTGTTAGCAGCCCCTTGGTTCATCTGGGCGGTCAGTGCTTTACCAGTTAGCCCATACTCATCTCCGTAGCCGCCGTTCACCCCTGTCATCTACGGCCCGTGTTGCATCACGGTTGCCCCGGCGCTGGTATTGGTTAGCTCCATTTCGCCATGCACGGTATACGTTAACCAAGGCGCCCCACGAACAGTTTACAACCTCAGTCATTTCGGAAATGCTTACATCCGTGGTCCGAAAGCCAATGATCATGTCCTTTTGGCCGTTAGGTAAATTGCTCCGTTCGTTTTCGCATTACGATAGTGACTGTACTGTTATTCCCGTGCCCCCCCCCCCCTCTTCCCGCACACTTTATTTAACCTACACTGTTAGTGCTGCCACATACAGTCTGTGAGTACTTACGGCAAGTTGACGTCGAATGTAGGTTCAAAAATGGTTCAAATGGCTCTGAGCACTATAGGACTTAACTTCTGAGGTCATCAGTCCCCTAGAACTTAGAACGACTTAAACCTAACTAACCTAAGGACATCACACACACCCATGCCCGAGGCAGGATTCGAACCTGCGACCGTAGCGGTCGCGCGGTTCCAGACTGTAGCGCCTAGAACCACTCGGCCACGAACGTAGGTGGTGATCACATTAATGAAGTGTAGTTTCAAATGTTTGGTTACGAACTCCTACTGACTTCGGTATGAAATATCCTCCTAGTTTATACAAATGCATTTTAAATGTAAACTTTTCGATTAAGTCGCCATGTAATTGAGCTCAGAATTGATGCATGGCCAATGTCGGGGCATGTGGTCCATGAAGATGGAGCACAGGTACGTTTTGCTGCTGATCTAAGACGAAAATTTAACGCGCCAATGTTGTTCGAGGTGGATAAGTCGACACAGCTTGTAGCTCGGTCACCGAGGTCATTTCACTTCAGTCTTCTAGATTTTTATGTCTGGGCTCATATCAAAAGTGATTTTTACAAGAGTGCAGTCAATAACGTTTAAGAACTGGAGCAGCGAATTGTACAGTTTTATCGAGATTTACAATACGATCTGGGGATGCTTGAAACAGTTCATAACTTACTACAGAGCCATGCGTGATGTAGCCTCCAGTTGTGAGAACGATTTGGAATTCATTCTGTGGTGAGTCCTATTTAGGTCTGACTGTTTTACATTCGTTAATATCAAGGGAATAGTTTTGACATACACTGTCCTCAAAAGGATGCACGTTGACACTGTCGCACAAGGGCTACTGAACGTTAATTTTCTTTGGCCCTGCCGCGAGGGGTAGCCATGCGGTCTAATGCGCCTTGCCACGGTTCACGCGGCTATCCCCGCCGGAGGTTCGAGTCCTCCCTCGGGCATGGGTGTGTATGTTGTGCTTAGCGTAAGTTTGTTTAAGTTAGATTAAGTAGTGTCTAAGCTTAGGGACCGATGACCTTAGCATTTTGGCCCCACAGGAACTTACCACAAATTTCAAAATTTCTTTGGCCCTCCTACATATACTAATGAGACGGCTAATTTCTTGCAAATATAACTGCTAAAGAAGTTATATGATAACCTCTCCAAAATACAGGGTTATTACAAATGATTGAAACGATTTCACAGCTTTACAATAACTTTATTATTTGAGATATTTTCACAATGCTTTGCACACACATACAAAAACTAAAATAGTTTTTTTAGGCATTCACAAATGTTCGATATGTGCCCCTTTAGTGATTCGGCAGAACATCAAGCCGATAATCAAGTTCCTCCCACACTCGGCGCAGCATGTCCCCATCAATGAGTTCGAAAGCATCGTTGATGCGAGCTCGCAGTTCTGGCACGTTTCTTGGTAGAGGAGGTTTAAACACTGAATCTTTCACATAACCCCACAGAAAGAAATCGCATGGGGTTAAGTCGGGAGAGCGTGGAGGCCGTGACATGAATTGCTGATCATGATCTCCACCACGACCGATCCATCGGTTTTCCAATCTCCTGTTTAAGAAACCTGAAGTGCGGCTTCAGCCGAACAAAACTTTATGAGTTTTTCTACGTATCTGTAGTGTGTCGTGACCATATGTCAATGAATGGAGCTACAGTGAATTTATGAAATCGCTTCAATCATTTGTAATAGCCCTGTATGTAAGCTGTGAAAGGAAGTTAACTTATGATCACGAACCAAGAAGACAATGTACTAAACTATAACAAATAGATTTTTTTCCGGAAGGACAAAAGTAAACCTTGGATCTTGATACAGAATACTGGAGTGGCAGATTGTCCAAAAACCACAAACATCAGCAAGAATTGCTGCTGGTTTGCTAACAATACACGCCTGTATTCCTAGTTTGACTACAGAAAAAGTGCTGTGGACTGTACTGTGAGTGGAGTACCTTTAATACTAACGTAGAATTTTCCTAACTCAAAACTGTGATTGACCACTCGTAGAAAAGACGTGACTTGGCATGCAAGCAGAGAGGCACTGACTGCGGCTACTGCAGATGGTACCAACGTAGCAAATGGTGATAATTATGCTAAGAATTCTCTTTCCACCAGCGCTGCAACACTTTACCAAAACCGCAGACGTGTGACATGAAGCTGCCAGGTGCAGGGTGACGACGTCGAAGCTGCAAGAGTCGTCAGCTGCCCGGCGTCCCATCTGCCGTACTCCCGATTGGAGCACAATTGACTTGCGACCGCGTGAAAAGTTAATTTTCCGCTCGGTGTCCGGACGAGCGCAATTCTGCGCGAATCTCTCCGTGGATATAGAAGAGATAAATGTGTTTACACTGCAGCCCTCCAGATGCGAGTGCCCAATTTTCTATTTTTCGCTGCACAACATGGGCACCCGTCCCGTTGCTCCCGAAAATCTCCAATCCTGGCATAGCAACAAAACCGGCACCAGTCATGACCCTGAAACAGACGCTCTCTGTTACCACTATAAAAACGGAAAAACGCTCTTCACCAATCTGAAGGCGTTCTGCCAAAACCAAAGGGGGACTTTGAACGTGGGTATACATCACAGTCTGCCTACCGATCACAGACCACACCCAAGTTCGCACGCAGCACAACTCAAGCGTGGGGTGCGATGACCGAACATGTAAATTTGATGGTCTAAATGTGGTTATTTGTTTGTAGCGTGTTTTTCAGTCCAAGAACTTAATTTTGAACTATTATATGTAGTTTACAAGTAAGTAATGTTAAGTTTTTATTGTATTTTTAGACACAACTGACATTATTCTCTATACTGTAAGCTGCGACAAAGCGTAGCTCAAGTATTAATAATTGGAAGTTAAGCTGCCACAGCGGTAAGTTCGGGTTCTATTGGACATAACAATTTCAGGGAGCAGCGTACAAAGCGGCACAAAAACTTAATTTTTTTTCCTTGAAAAGGCAAGGACAGAGAAGTCAGGACATAAACAGCATGAAACAGATAGAAGGAAGCCGTAGGAAAAGTCAGTGTTTCCTGAGAATATTCAGTGACGAACAGGAAACGGTGTTGTACGATCATATTAAAAATGTAGATAGCCAGCTCATATATTTGAATAAAGATGAGTTCTTAAATCTAGCGTACAAACATGCAAAAGCAAGTAAAAATAAAGCATGGGTTCAATAAGACGAAAAGGAAAGGATAAAGACTTTTGCTACGGTTATATGAATGGACGTGAAGACACTGAGCACACATGCATCCAAGAATTTCCAGTGGGCAGCAAATTTCAGCAACGAATATGTTGACAGATTCTTTGACAAACTAGGTGACTTCCTCGAGAAATTGTCATTTATAACTATTTGATTTACTTAAAACATTCATGTAAAAAAAATATTTTTTACGCATTACATTTCATGTCCGACACTCACCTCTAAGAAATTAATGACCAAAAAGCAAATAGCAGAAAAAGTACATAGGGAACTAACGAACATACATTCTCTTGACATGGAGTTTTATACTTCTATTAAGTAACGTTTCGTGGTATTGTTTCGTGTGAAAAATGTTGTAATGTAACCTTCAGAAATAATCGTAATTTCGAAATAGCTTACACGCCGATACTGCCCGACCTTCTCTTTTATGTACGGGCTACCTGTTGCACGCTGCTGCAGCCGAAGGCAGCTCTCGCCTACGCCATACAAAAGATATAACAGGTTACCAGATTCACAGCTCAAGTTACATCACAGAATGAAACACCGCCGATTCCTGCAAAACCCATTGTCCGCTGGGAAGAGAAACCTCATATAATTTTTTATGTTCCAGGTTTGTTATGCATCATGCAACTTACATATTCCATATTTGCCAAAGAAAACAAAGAAAAGGAAAGTTGAACCTTTTTTATATCACCGTCATCGTAACAGCCACTGCGCGCTCCGGTTATTTCAAGGACAGCTCCGAGACAGATGCCCTCCAGCCTGCATTACACTCACCCGAAACTGTCACCATTTGTGACTTCAGCGGTGTAAAGTGAGAGCTCACTGTAGAACGGGATGAACGTCTATTGCATTTTCTGATGAAAGCTGGCTTTCCCTCGGTGCCAATGACGGCCGTGTGTTGTTTACAAGAAGGCCAGTTGAGGGTCTGCAATGAACCTGTCTGCGCGCTACACACACTGGGCCTACACCAGTGGTTATGGTCTGGGATACTATTTTTTTTGACAGCAAGTGCATTACTGTGGCTATCCCACGCATCGTGACTGCAGATTTGTAAGTCAATTTGGTGATTCAGCCTGGTGAGCTGCCCTTCATGAACAACGGTCCAGGGGTGTTTTTCAAAAGGATAGCGCTCGCCCATATACCGCTGTTTTAACTCTACATGCTCTACAGAGTGTCGACATGTTGCCTTCGCCTGCTCGATCACCAGATCTGTCTTGAATGTCGCACATATAGGACATTATTGGACAATAACCGTTGCGTTACCGAGCGAGGTGGCGCAGTGGTTAGCAAACTGCATTCGCATTCGGGAGGACGACTGTTCAAACCCGCGTCCGGCCATCCTGATTTAGGTTTTCTATGATTTCCCTAAACCGCTTCAGGTAAATATCGGGATGGTTCCTTTGAAAGGGCACGGCCGACTCTTCCCCATTTTTCCCTAGTCCGATGGGACCGACGACCTCGCTGTTTGGTCCCCTTCCCCAAACCAACCTACTAAACCGCTTCAGGTAAATATCGGGATGGTTCCTTTGAAAGGGCACGGCCGACTCTTCCCCATTTTTCCCTAGTCCGATGGGACCGACGACCTCGCTGTTTGGTCCCCTTCCCCAAACCAACCTACCAACCTGCAAAATCGTCCACAAACAGCATTAATCGTCCCTGTATTGACCGACCAAGAGTGAAAGGCATGGAGCTCCATCCCACAAACTGGACAAATGTATTCCAAAAATTTCATTCCTCTACATAAATTAGTTTTTACTATTGCGCTTTTGTTTTCTGTCATTGCATGACAAATGCATAGGTGATAAGAAGTGAACAGGGTTCTCTTGTTTTATAGCAGAATTAATTTGTGTACAAGTTCAAAATCGTTCAAATGGCTCTGAGCACTATGGGACTTAACATCTGAGGCCGTCACTCCCCTAGACTTAGAACTACTTAAACCTAACTAACCTAAGGACACCACACACATCCATGCCCGAGGCAGGATTCGAACCTGCGACCGTAGCGGTCGCGCGGTTCCAGACTGAAGCGCCTAGAACTGCTCGGCCTCACCGGCCGGCTTGTGTACAAGTTACTGAGTATTATTTCGGCTAATCCTAGGTCTGTTATTGTGCTATTATTCACTCTAAATCTATCAGGCGATCCGTGACGTGAAGGGATATTTGCATAATTTCCGTTCAATATCTGTGTGCACTTGATCGTAGCTACTTACCTGTTTTCTTTCATTTGTGATAGTCCTACGTAACTTTCGACACTTTATAACAAGTGCTTAATTTTTTATTACAAAACCGTTCCCCAGGAACTGACCAGTTAATATTCATGACAAGCCTTATGTCGGGATAAACTTAGAAACCAACGTCTAATTTTCAAACCTATTAAATCTTACAGCGTGAATCACCTAAACCTTGCATGTATTTTGCTTTGTGAACGGTTTATGACATCGAAACGAGAATTACGGCAAATAACACGACAATCGAAAGCTCTTAAAAAGATAAATGCGGTAATATAAACCTCGTTAAGGTTAGCGTTGAAACTTTCCTCAGATTCATAAATTGCTAAATTTTAAAGGGAAGGTGACTGGACTCGGCTATTGCAGTGTAAACTCCGTCAAATGTGGCTCTCATGTCAGAATCCCTTGTTATATGCAGCAAGCAGATAAGCATACGCTACTAACATAAAACGTATTTCCTCTTGGGCATATTTTGTACTACATAGATACAGAGTGAGCTACGTGTGTTGGAAATGGAACAGTATACTAACTTCTAGTGTATCAGAAAGGCTTTAGGAAAACAATTTGGAATTTGAGACGCGTTGGGTAGCTGCGTGGTCAAGGCGTCTTGTCACGGTTACGCGGCTGTCCCCGTCGGAAGCTCGAGTCCTCCCTCTGGTATGGGTGTGTGTGTTGTCCTTAGAGCAAGTTAGTTTAAGTTAGATTAAGTAGTGCGTAAGCCTAGGGACCGATGACCTCAGCAGTTTGGTCCCATAGTCCTTACCACAAATTTCCATTTTTTTTTCGAATTTGTATCCGTACTCATCTTTAAGTGCACAGCATTTGTAGAAACACGTAAATATTCGACAGGTTCGATACAGCGACGGAGCCATGCATGATAGCCCAACTTGGCGGTGTTTATAGCGTGATAACCAATTCCGGCTCCCTTGTCTTTTAATTTTGGTACATTTATCGGATATTTTTGGGAAAAGATTCGAAGCCAACATTAACAACCGTTCTATCACTGTACTCGTGTTTTCAAGAGCTGCCGAGTGCCGTTAAGAAAGTACGTCGTAACGTAAAAAGCGCGCATTCTCATCATTATCTCAGTTGTTACTAGAGTTAAGAGTATTACCCATGCTACAAAATTATGTGCCCCCCTGCCTACTTCGGTTTTCTGAAAAACTCGTTTGATATCTTGAACCGTTCATCAATTAAGAGAGATGCCAGTTTAGAGGCGCTGAATCTTGTGTCACTGTCTACTAGAAGTAAACGATGTGTGAGACGTTACTATACTTCGTCGATCCTAAGGAGTTCCGTATTACCAAGTGGAGGTTTGTAATATTGGAGCATAAAGTTACTACTGTCATACATACAAGAAAGAAGTGTTAAGACCACATGAAAAATCTTCAGCCGTCTGTAATGCAATATGTAACAATTTTCACGGATTGATAGACACATTACTCTCATGACGGATGACGGACCACAGAGCCTCATTTCGCGTGTTCACACTGAGTTGTAAGTGCGTGACTGCCTGGATTCCGGAGTCTGCTGCAGCCTTTATCGCGAGCACTTGCCTTCGCAAAGAATTGCCGAGACGGAAGAGTAATTATGGCTCTGCCCAGGACAGACTCAATATAGACAGCGGCGTGCACAAATAGCCGTTATTGATGCGTCTATTTTCACTTTGGATTACGAAGATGGAAGAATGCCTCGGAGAAGCTACAGAGTGAACGAAAAAATATTCGTATCCAGTATGTATCCACTGTGAAGATTAATTAACTGAACATTCGTGATGCCACTGGAGTTGTTACACACAGCGTGTTGCTGAGAGTGTTGGAACCCCGTTAGTCGCTACCCGGTTAGTTATATGTTCCGTTGTTCAGAAGAAATGACTTTAGATCATATCTAAAACTTTCTTTTCTACATGTCAGACATTTCCTCTTAATAGGCAAATAATCAAAAATTTTAGATGTGTATATCGAACTTCATTCTGAACCGCCGACAGCTTAAATAATCGGCAATAAAAGTCATGTTCCCCTATATTGTAGTGGATATGAACATCAGTATTCTCATGCTTTGGTGGATTATTTATTCTAAATTTTGTTACCGAATATACATATTGTGGTGGAGCAGATAAAATGCCTAACTCCTTTAAGAGGTACCTACAGGATAATGGCAGGTGAACACCACACATTATTCCTATTGCTCGCTTTTGTGTAATCAGTTCTTTCTTTGTAGGTTGTTAGCTATCTCAGAAAATTATAAGCCAATATTGTGTGAAAATATGGAAACTGTTTTAGGAGGTTCACTCGTTTGTTCCTAAGACTAGCAATTATGTGAAGGACAAAAGAAGCTGAAGCTCATTGTTTGAGCGACTCAGAAATATTCTTCTTTCAGTTCAAGTTTTCATCAGGTATGTACACCCAAAAATTTGGAACATTCTGCCCTGTGTACTGACATCTGGCCATATGCTACATCAATTGTTGGTATGAATATTTGTTGTACAGGAAAGAATATACCGTAGTTTGTCTCTTCAAATTTCGGCATAGTTCATGATCAGACAGCCACTTAATAATACTTTGAAGAACATTAATAAAATATCTTTTGTTACTTTTTTACTAATTGGATTTATTATAAAAATAATAACACCTGCAAAAAGCACCAGATCTGCTTGATGCATGTTAAGTGGAAGGTCATTCACACATATAGGGAATAGGAGTGGACCAGAAATTAGCCCTTTGGGACTACCTTTGTGGTTTCTCCCCATTTACTAAAATTTTCTCTCCGTCAAACATTATTTCAATGATTCAGTACATCTTTCATTTTCTGTCTATGAGGTATAATGGCAACCAGGTGTCTGTAAAGCTATCAGTTCCATAATACTTTAGTTTTTCTAAAAGGTTTACATGATCTAAATAATAAAACACCTTGCAAAGGTCATAAAATATCGGCTAATGGTATTTCATTATTCAAACCTTGTAATATTTAGTGAGTGACTCTATAAATAGCATTATCTGTCGAGAAACCGTTCATAAACAGCATTCTCACTCGAGAAATCCTTCTGGAATCCAAACTGTGATGTGCAAAGTAAATTATGGCTCTGAGCACTATGGGACTCAACTTCTGAGGTCATTAGTCCCCTAGAACTTAGAACTAGTTAAACCTAACTAACCTAAGGACATCACAAACATCCATGCCCGAGGCAGGATTCGAACCTGCGACCGTAGCGGTCTTGCGGTTCCAGACTGCAGCGCCTTTAACCGCACGGCCACTTCGGCCGGCTGCAAAGTAAATTACTTTATTGTTCCATGTATTACGTGGATCAATAAGGAGATTGTTTGTGAAATTAGAACCAATTTTCAAATTCTATTTGAAATTTCCTTTTGTAGTTCTATTAACGTCAGCGAAGGATGTGGGTGCTACTACTAGTTTTTTAAAGTTTGGTGGAATAACGTTTGGAATACGTTCTCCTCCTTCTTCAGCTGAACCATTTAATCCTATTTCTGCTGCTGCATTTGGAAAGTCATTATTAAAAATGTTTGCACCTTGTGAATTATCAGTCACAACATTGTCATTTAGTTTCATTGTGATGGTATCTTGCGCACTGACTGGTTGTCCTGGTTCCCATTTCGCTGTATCTCTCATAGTTTTAATATCATTAATTGTCTGGATGTGCATATTCATGGGTATTTTAATGACGTCCCACTAAATATTACAGTATTTTTATAGAATACAAGTAACGTAGAATCTCGAATTTTTCTGGCCTTTACTAAATTTCTCTTTTCCTCTTACATAAAATTTTAATCCATTCAATTATCCATGGTTTACTTTTTTTTTTGATAAACTTACGGTACTTTCAGATATTGAGACAAATTTGCTATGGCATATATCGAAATTCACTTTTCCATTTATTTCTACAGTTGTGCGCAAAACTTAAGAACGAAAGTAACTTTCGCATGATGTGTCATCGACAAGTAACATAGTTCGATGAAACTTGTACTATACACTGAAAGAACTACTGCCGGCCGCGGTGGTCTAGCGGTTCTAGGCGCGCAGTCCGGAACCGCGCGACTGCTACGGTCGCAGGTTCGGATCCTGCCTCGGGCATGGATGTGTGTGATGTCCTTAGGTTAGTTAGGTCTAAGTAGTTCTAAGTTCTAGGGGACTGATGACCACAATAGTTAAGTCCCATAGTGCTCAGAGCCATTTTGAAAGAACTACTACAGTATGGTACAGAATACAACATACGCAAAGAGATGAACAGAAATGATGTCTTTATTCAAAGAGAATAATTACACTGAAGTTAACGCGATGTACAATGAGGTGACAAGAGTCATGGGATACAAATGGGGGTAGTATCGCATACACAAGGTATAAAAGGGCAGTGCATTGGCGGAGCAGTTATTTGTATTCGCTTGATTCATATGCAACGTTTTCCGACGTGATTATGGCCGCAAGACGCGAATTAAGACTTTGAACGCGGAATAGTAGTTGGAGCTAGACGCATGGGACATTCCAATTCGGAAATCATTAGGAGATCCAATTTTCCAGGATCCACAGTGTCAAGAGTTTGCCGAGAATACCAAATGTCAGGCATTTCCTCTCACCACGGACAACACAGTGACCGACGGCCTTCATTTAATGACCAAGAGCAGCATCGTTCGCGTAGAGTTGTCAGTGCTAACAGACAAGCAACACTGCGTGAAATAACAACATAAATGAAATTGGGTGTACGACAAACGTATCCGTGCGGTGAAATTTGGCGTTAATGGGCTATGGCAGCAGATGATCAATGCAAGTGTCTTTGCTAACAGCGCGGCATCACCTGCGGCGCCTGTCCTGGGCTCGTGACCATAGCGACTGAATCCTTGACGACTCGAAAACCGTGGCCGGTCAGATGAGTCCCTATATCAGTTGGTAAGAGCTGATGGTAGGGTTCGAGCGTGGTGCAGACTCCACGAAGCAATGGAGCTAGGTTGTCAAAAAGGCACTGTGCTAGCTAGTAGTGGCTCCTTAATGATGTGGACTTCGTTTACATGTAATGAATTGGATCTTTGGTTCAGATGAAGCAACTAAGACTATTTGCAGGCACTCATGGACTTCATGTCTGCAAACAACGATGGTAGTTTTATGGTTGACAATGGGCCACGTCACCGGGCCACAATTGTTAACAATTGATTTGAGCTAATGATCGGCCACCAGATCGCTCGACGTGAATCTCATTGAACATTTATGAGACATAATCGATAGGCTAGTTTGAGTTCAAAATCCTGCGCTTTCGCAATTACGGACGGCTATAGAGGCACTATGGCTCAGTATTTTTGCAGGGGACTTCCAACGGCTTCTTGAGTCCATGTCACATCGAGGTGCTGCAGTACGTTTAGCAAAAGGAGGTCTGACATGATATTAGGAAGTGTCCCATGACTTTTGTCACCACAGTGTATGTTGGTACTCTGCACATTACAAAAAGAGGAACATGGTTCTTAATAGAGTGTCACGTTCGCAAGCTGGCCACAAGCTTGATGAGTTCTTGACCTAGGGCGTTCCATTCCTCCAGCAGCGTGGTTGGCGACGACTGGATGGTCGTTGGTGCATCTGGACGTGTTGCAATACTTCCCCCCACCGCATTCCACACTCCATCGATGGGGAACGGGCAGTCCAGGCGATTCGTCGAATTTCCTTCCGTTGCAAGAACTCCTCCACACGAGCTGTTCGATGCGCTCGCACATTGTCACCCATAAAAATGATGTAAAGGTCGAACGTACCCCTGAAAAGACGCACATGGGGGGGAGTACAGCGTGACAGTAATGTTGACCGCTGAATATAACGTGTTCAAAGATTTGGAGGTCAGTAAGACCATGGAGTATTATGCCTTCCCACTTCAAAGTCCTCGACCATCAAAACGACCACGTTGTCAATGCTCGATGTACCCTCATATGGCGAAAGGTAGGAACAAGTCATGCAGCATGGTACATTCTCGAAGATGAACGTTTTGGTGGCCCAGGTGCTATGTTGTGGGGAAGCATGATGTCTCTTGGAACAAGAAAGTGTTCGGCGAATGGACTGGTCTGTCCGTTCCCGCAATTTAAATCGCGTCGAGCACATGTTGGATGAATTGGGAAGAAGTATTGTAGTACGTTCACATGCACCAACGACTGTCCAGCAATTGCCAACAGCGCTTGTGGAGGAATGGAACGCCCTAGTATAAGAATTCCTTACAAACTTTTTGGCCAGTATGGGAGCACGTTGCATGGCGTGTATTTCACACACCCTATTAATAACGAGACCCCATACTATATAATAAACGTCCAGGTGACCAGATGAATCGTGGTAACGTCAGTGTAATTATAGTTATTGAGTTTGAAAAAACAGTGACTTTTTTTCATCTCATTGGGTATTTCTTTGGATTACCTTCAGTACTATGCTGTAACAGCTCTTCCTATGTATGGTCCAAGTTTCATCGAGCTATGTTACTTGGCGGTGACGCGTCATGAGAAAGTGATTTTAGTCCTTAAGTTTTGCAACCAATGTAATTGCACGTAAAATATATGCAAGGAAAAAGAGCATGCAAATGGTACAAGTGGAGTACAATATGACGCAACTTGACCGAGAGATAACGAACTGAATCGCTTCCATCGACTACAAAATACAAGAGCAGTTATTTGTTTTAGTTTGTTTTTTGAACAGGGTGATGATTAGATTTGTTTCTAGAATTTGATAATATACAACCTAACAAGTTCAACTTGTTTAACTGAGTGAAAACTACCCTGTTATCCAAGTTATGATTTGTATAATATAGTGTGTGAACAAATTTCATTAAGAATTTCTTTCATTAATAGCACAGAGAGATTCTGAATTACCAGTACTGCTTCACAGCTATGAAGTTTGGCGTGAACTGCTAAAGTTGTTAACTTCTGTTGGTATTACTGACTGAGTAAATCATTAAGGGCCTTCAGCCACGCAATTTGTTGACATCATACTTAAATTCAATGGAGTGTTTCTGCTTTCCCAAGTTTCGATCAGAAGAGCAATATTCAACATAAAACCGGCTTTAGTTCTTGAATATATAGTTTTCATAGCTTTTTCAACAATATAAATCTTTCAGGTGAAGTGTGTAATGGCTTCTGTCTTAATGCTGTGTGTGCTGCACTGCCACAAAACTGTGATGATGTTAAAAGATGCTAAGCACGTTGTAAGGGATAGGAAGAGTAAGAGCCATTGTTCAGTGTGTTATTTTGTCTTCGGAATTTGTTTGTCTTATCATTGACAAACATAGATGTAACGGAGTCACAGTTTAGACACACTTTAACTGTTTCTTTAGGTAGATTGTTGGGTACTATGACAAAGTGGGGATAGATTGCCAGTATGTCATTTTACAGATAATGTAATTCATTCTAAAAATTTTATTAGGGAACACATAAATGAAACGTATCCACTAAATAAAACAAAAATAATTGCACAGTTCTGACAGCATAGAAATTTCGTATAATAAACCCAACTCATCTGATATATAAAAGTGATTAGAAAAGGTATAAAAGCGAATAGAGGCCATAGGAACTGCGCTAATTATATAAAAAACGCAGTAACGTACACCATAGACAATCGCCGTGGTAGTATTATGGCACTTATCTTGTAGTTCGACACTGTCAGATTTGACATAACACTTCTACAAACTGAGAACAAATTTTGCGAAGCTACGATGAGTTGTGATGACAGCATCTTTGTGTAGCTCAATCGTGACAAAAGAAGTGCTAAATGTGATCCTGCGACAAAACCTTACAGGTCGCTTTGATACCGTTCTGTAATTCAGTGGTGCAGCCTGTTAATACATATTACAAAAGTGGTCTTACTCCTTATTGGTTCAAACAGCGATGTGACTGTCAAACGGACAGTTCAGAGTAAGAAAATATATCTCTTGCGCTGAAATGAAGCTAGGATCAGATTTATAACATTTTGATCGATTGCTAGCTTGTTGAAATATAACGCCGTTAGTGTTCAGAAAACTGATCATTATTTCATCCTCTAAAAAAGTGGGAAGGGAGGATTAGACCTTTTGCGGGGAGCTCAGTTGGATCATGGCCTTTTCAAAGGTACCAGTACACCATTCGCCTGGAGTAACTTACTCTTCCTAAAAGCAACGTATCAGAGATCTGAAGCTCACGCCTTCCGAGTGAAAGTAATGAGCACCCTCTAATAACTCCCTTAAGTAGTGGCTTCTGTCGAGATCACTGGCAAGTAAAACTGGTCGAGTTTGTCGAACGTATCCAGTACTGCTACTTGCCCCCTCCGTCAAAAAAAAAAAAAAAAAAATGGTTCAAATGGCTCTGAGCACTATGAGACTTAGCATCTGAGGTCATCAGTCCCCTAGAACTTAGAACTACTTAAACCGAACTAACCTAAGGACATCACACACATCCATGCCCGAGGCAGGATTCGAACCTGCTACCTTAGCGGTCGCGCGGTGCCAGACTGAAGCACCTAGAACCGCTCGAGCCACGTCCGTCATTCGTGTTCTAAAATATACTGTCCGAAAATGAAAATCAATACCCTCAAGGACAAGGTCATTTCATTTGCAACTTACGTGACAGGTAGTTCATCATTGTAGGAGTCCGTGATAACAAATTCAGACGAAATGAAATACACATGTCACACTGAAGGGTGTCCAAACAGTAGTATCAATACATAACGTATCCCCGTCTGGTGTCAACACAGGCATGTATTCTCGCATGTAAACCATCATAAAGATGCCGAATGGCATCCTGCGATGGATTGTCTCAAGTGTCTTTCACCTTCTGTTGCAGTTAGGCGATGGTTGTTGCAGGGCCTGGAGAACGACTAACTTACTGCTTCACCACGTACCCGTACGTGTTCAGTTGGCGAGAAATATGACGATATTGCTGGCCAGGGCAGTTGTACGCTACGAAGAGCACGTTGAATCGCAACAGTCTTATGTGGAGGTTCAATGTCCTTTTGAAAAAGCACGTCACCTTCTTATAGCAGAAAGGACAATCGTACGGGAATAAAAACCTGTGCAGTGTAGCGGGCACTGGTTACTACATTCTATTGAAACACCGAAGGTGACCGCGAGTTGTAACTGATGGCCCCCAACGATGAAGCTTGTGGTGAGAACTGTGTGTGGTGGGCGGATGCACTCCGGACTAGGCTGCTCACCAGGTCTACGCTGTAGCGTGTACGTCCATCACTAGCAACAGACAAAACCTACTCTCGTCACTGAAGACCCCAGAGCGCCATTCCACATACTAATCTACTCTTTCACTACACCAGAGTAGCCATGCTTGGTGGTCTCGTGTTGTCAGTGGCAGCCTGGCAGAGGCCCTGCTGCAAGTAGGCGGTTCTCAATGGTCTTTGGTGACACTATTGGTGTAACATATGCCTGGATTTCATCCGTGGATGATCTACGTCTACATACACATTTACATTTACATAGAGACTACGCAAGTCACCGTACGGTGCGTGGCGGAAGGTACCATGTACCACTACTAGTCATTCCCTCCCCAGTTCCACTCGCAAATAGACCGAGGGAAAAACCACTATCTATATGTCTCCGTATGAGCCCTAATTTCTCTTACCTTATCTTGTTGGCCCTTACGCGCAATGAATGTTGGCGGCAATAGAATCGTTCGGCAGTCAGCTTCAAATGCCGGTCCTCTAAATTTTCTCACTAGTGACTCTCGAAAAGAAGGAGGCCTTTCCTCCAGGGAGTCCCAATTGAGTTCCCGAAGCGTCTCAATAACGCTGACATGTAAAGCAGCAGCCGCCACAGCAACGACGACCCAGCCACATCGGTATCAGACCAACCACACTGGAAGACGTTTACGTGAGGAGAGTGACTATTATGTAGTGAATTGTATTCTCAGCCACGGCAGTATTACATCGAGGTGACAAAAGTCATGGGATATCTCCTAATACCGTGTCGGGCCTCCTTTTTCCCGGAGTAGTGCAGCAACTCGACGTCGCATGGACTCAACAAGTCGTCGCAAGTCCCCTGCAGAAATGTTAAGCCATGCTGCCTCTATAGCCGTTCAAAATTACGAAAGTGTTGCCGGTGCAGGATTTTGTGCACGAACTGACCTCTCGATTATGTCTCATAAATGTTCGATATGATTCATGTCGGGCGATCTACGTGCCCAAATCATTCAATCAATATGTCCAGAATGTTCTTCAAATCAATCGCGAACAATTGTGGCCCGGTGACATGGCGCATTGTCATCCATAAAAATTCCATAGCTGAATATCTGAAAATGGTCTCCAAGTACCCGAACATAACCATTTTCAGTCAGTGATCGCTTCAATTGCACCAGAGGACCAGCTCCATTCAATGTAAACACAGCCCACACCATTACCAGGGCAGAACCAGCTTGCACTGTTGACAACCTGGGCCCACGGCTTCTTGGAATCTGCCCCACATTTGAACCCTACCACCTGCTCTTACCGACTTAAATAGGGACTCATCTGACCAGGCCACAGTTTTACAGTCGTCTAGGTTCCAATTGATGTGGTCACGAGCGCAGGACATGCGATGTCGTGCTGTTGGAAAAGGCACTCGCGTCGATCATCTGCTGCTATAGCCTATTAACGCCAAATTTTGCCGCACTGTGAAAACGGATACGATCGTCGTATTCCCACATTAATTTCTGTTGTTATTTCACTCAGTGTTGCTTGCCTGTTAGCACTGATATCCGGAAGGCGTTCGATACAGTTCCGCACTGCCGCCTGATAAACAAAGCAAAAGCCTACGGAATATCAGACCAGCTGTGTGGCTGGATTGAAGAGTTATTAGCAGACAGAACACAGAATGTTGTTCTCAATGGAGAGACGTCTACAGACGTTAAAGTAAGCTGTGACGTGCCACAGGGGAGTGTTACGGGACCATTGCTTTTCACAATATGTATTAATGACCTAGTAGATAGTGTCGGAAGTTCCATGTGGCTTTTCGCGGATGATGCTGTAGTATACAGAGAAGTTACAGCATTAGAAAATTGCAGCGAAATGCAGGAAGATCTGCAGCGGATAGGCACTTGGTGCAGGGAGCGGCAACTGACCCTGAACATAGACAAATGTAATGTATTGCGAATACATAGAAAGAAGGATCCTTTATTGTATGATTATATGATAGCGGAACAAACACTGGTAGCAGTTACTTCTGTAAAATATCTGGGAGTATGCGTGCGGAACTATTTGAAGTGGAATGATCATATAAAATTAATTGTTGGTAAGGCGGGTGCCAGGTTGAGATTCATTGGGAGAGTCCTTAGAAAATGTAGTCCATCAACAAAGGAGGTGGCTTACAAAACACTCGTTCGACTTATACTTGAGTATTGCTCATCAATGTGGGATCCGTAACAGGTCGGGTTGACAGAGGAGATAGAGAAGATCCAAAGAAGAGCGGCGCGTTTCGTCATAGGGTTAATTGGTAAGCGTGATAGCGTTACGGAGATGTTTAGCAAACTCAAGTGGCAGACTCTGCAAGAGAGGCGCTCTGCGTCGCGGTATAGCTTGCTGTCCAGGTTTCGAGAGGGTGCGTTTCTGGATGAGGTATCGAATATATTGCTTCCCCCTACTTATACCGCCCGAGGAGATCACGAATGTAAAATTAGAGAGATTCGAGCGCGCACGGAGGCTTTCCGGCACGTAAAGTGCCCTCCGCCACACACCATTGGGTGGCTTGCGGAGTATAAATGTAGATGATGTATACGCAAACGCCTCTGCTCGCGGTCGTTAACTGAAGGTCGTCGGCCACTGCGTTGCCCGTTGTGAGAAGTAATGCCTGAAATTTGGTATTCTCGACCCACTCTTGACGCTGTGGATCTAGGAATATTGAATTCCCTAACGATTTACGAAATGGAATGTCCGATGCGTCTAGCTCCAACTACCATGCTGCGTTCAGAGCCAGTTAATTCCCATCGTGCGGCCATAATCACGTTGGAAACCTTTTCGCGTGAATCGCCCGAGTGCAGATGACAGCTCTGCCAATGCACTGTTCTTTTATACCTTTGCATAAGCGATACCCCGCTACGTATTTATGTACATATCGCTATCGCATGACTTTTTCCATCTCAGTACATACTCGTGTTGTGCCAGAACTGGAATACGTTTATCATTCCTTCTTAATAAAGAGTATCATTTCAACATTGTACTAATTATTTCTGTAGTGATGTTATAGAGAAAGTGAAAGTTTATTTTATTTAGCGTATGATATATAACTATCACAATAACACATAAAATGTAGTATCACAGACACATTAAAATGCAGTTTAGATCTTTATATCTAAGCCATTGATCCAATCTACCACTTCGCAAGTAACCAGGTTCGAATCCACTAGATTTCCAGGGAAGGCACGGAGGGGACAGTCCACTGCTGTATGCTTCATTGTTTGTCGAACGTCAGCACAGTCACAGTATGGGGTGCCCACCCAACCCCATTTATGAAGAATCGAAGCACTTCTTCCCACACTTCATCTGAAACGGTTAAGCCTGCTCCAAGTGTATCTTGGCAAGGTGAAACCATTGAGCCTTACTGCTGGATCTTCAATTTTCAAGATGCCCTATGGAGTTGAATATGTCCATTCTTTCCGCCAGCTGTCTTTGGGGTCGAAATGGTTGCTTAACAATTCCATGCCGGCCCGGGGTTGACGAGCGGTTCTAGGCGCTACAGTTTGGAACCGCGTGACCGCTACGGTCGCCGGTTCAAATCCTGCCTCAGGCGTGGATGTGTGTGATGTCCCTAGGTTAGTTAGGTTTCAGTAGTTCTAAGTTGTAGGTGACTGATGACCTGAGAAGTTAAGTCCCATAGTGCTCAGAGCCATTTGAACCATTTTTTGAACAATTCCATGGCCCTGTTACATGCCGGTTTACGGGACTTCGACCTGGATGATTCTAGCTGTCTCACATCTTTGTGAATTGGGAGTGACGAGTTATTCAGTATTCTTGATCACAGATGACCAAGATGTTTTTGTCTTCTGATGTGAGGAGGTGGTATGTTACACAACACCGGCAGCCATTGGACTGGAGTAGCAAAAAATGTTCCAGATATGATACGCACAGTGTGACGAAGTTGAATGTCCACGAGGTGAGTATGGCAGCTATTAAGCCATACTGCAGATTAGTACTCTGCTGAGGAATAGACGAGTGCTAGAGCAGATGTTCTCAATGTGTTGGCGTCTGCTCCCCATGATGTAACAGCTAGACGCTGAAGAAGGTTATTACGGCTCTTCAGTTTTGCAGCAGATTTACGTAATTGGGTTTTATACACTCCTGGAAATTGAAATAAGAACACCGTGAATTCATTGTCCCAGGAAGGGGAAACTTTGTTGACACATTCCTGGGGTCAGATACATCACATGATCACACTGACAGAACCACAGGCACATAGACACAGGCAACAGAGCATGCACAATGTCGGCACTAGTACAGTGTCTATCCACCTTTCGCAGCAATGCAGGCTGCTATTCTCCCATGGAGACGATCGTAGAGATGCTGGATGTAGTCCTGTGGAACGGCTTGCCATGCCATTTCCACCTGGCGCCTCAGTTGGACCAGCGTTCGTGCTGGACGTGCAGACCGCGTGAGACGACGCTTCATCTAGTCCCAAACATGCTCAATGGGGGACAGATCCGGAGATCTTGCTGGCCAGGGTAGTTGACTTACACCTTCTAGAGCACGATGTTGGGGCGTGAGCGGAAGACGGCCTAACGGTGTGCGGGACCGTAGCCCAGCTTCATGGAGACGGTTGCGAATGGTCCTCGCCGATACCCCAGGAGCAACAGTGTCCCTAATTTGCTGGGAAGTGGCGGTGCGGTCCCCTACGGCACTGCGTAGGATCCTACGGTCTTGGCGTGCATCCGTGCGTCGCTGCGGTCCGGTCCCAGGTCGACGGGCACGTGCACCTTCCGCCGACCACTGGCGACAACATCGATGTACTGTGGAGACCTCACGCCCCACGTGTTGAGCAATTCGGCGGTACGTCCACCCGGCCTCCCGCATGCCCACTATACGCCCTCGCTCAAAGTCCGTCAACTGCACATACGGTTCACGTCCACGCTGTCGCGGCATGCTACCAGTGTTAAAGACTGCGATGGAGCTCCGTATGCCACGGCAAACTGGCTGACACTGACGGCGGCGGTGCACAAATGCTGCGCAGCTAGCGCCATTCGACGGCCAACACCGCGGTTCCTGGTGTGTCCGCTGTGCCGTGCGTGTGATCATTGCTTGTACAGCCCTCTCGCAGTGTCCGGAGCAAGTATGGTGGGTCTGACACACCGGTGTCAATGTGTTCTTTTTTCCATTTCCAGGAGTGTATGTTAGGGTCCTTTCCAAAGTCAAGTGAAAGTATAAACTCGCCAGTGAGACCGACTCAAGTTACAACTGAGGCAGTTCGCCGAGGTTACAGCACACCATACTTAAAATTTGAGACTAGTTTACATAACGAATAATGTAACAGCACATGTGCTTGTGTGTAACACTATTGTGAATCTTTAGGCTTCTTCTTGAGTTCGTTATTTAACTGCCTTCCAGTTCCCACACTGCTGACAGATCATGAAATAAGCTACAATCAAAAATATATGCATACTTCTTACCTTCGATCTGCGCCCTTGTGTAAAACAAGTTTAAGTATGTGTGCAAGTCGTATAATTTTTCAAGTCTTCCAAATTCGTGAAACATCTCGTGAATAGTCCCAACACGGGAGAAAAAAGAAAAGGACAGCCGGAAGATCCCACTTTACGTGAAAATCACTCTGGGACTACGTGCCCTTACATGTGTCATCTGACCAGACCGCATCGTGTTGAATTTGTGGATACACATGGACCAAGGGCCCTGCAATAGATTCACTTGCCGCAAGTAGTCGAGTGAGATGAGAAAGGCATTCGGGTGAGATACGCCGTACCAGTGACCAACAGCGCAGCCGTCGCACGACGTTGGCCGAAACCATCTCTGGGCCGGCGATACTGCGGCTACCACCGACGCCGTGGACACAGCACCAAAGCACTCCAGCTCAGCTTCGTGTTTCGCGTACACTGTGCGGCCCAGGGACATGAGACTGAATCCGTCCTACCCCTGCCATGGCCCTGAACCAAGCACCTGAAAAAGAAAATAGGCGCGGAGCATAATCTGTCTTAAGTTCATGTGTTGCATTCGGACTTGTCCAACAAACCGCTGCTCAGATAGAACAAAAACAAAACGAACACCGTCCGAACAGGCATTGAAGGCCCAAGGTTACCGGTGGGTCGCAGTGTCATCACAAGCCCTTAGGCGTCACCGGATGCGGATACGGAAGGACATGTGGTCACCATGCAGCTCTCCCGGCCGTTGTCGGTTTTCGTGACTGATGCCGCTACTCTTCAATCAAGTAGCTCCTCGACTGGCCTCACAAGGGCTAAGTGCATCCCAATCGCCAGCAGCACTCGGCAGACCCAGACGATGACTCATCCCAGTGCTAGCCAACCTTGACGGCACTTAACTTCGATGAGCTGGCGGGAGCCGGTGCAACCACTGCTGCTAGGCCGTTGGCTCTGAAACAGAACAGCAGCCAAAAGAGTTCAGGTTCAGATACGAATGTCATCATCCGGACGACAAATTATACGTCACGGTCCCAACAACAGCCCTCTTTTCGTCAGTGGTAGGCACGCACTGGGCACGGAGTACCAGTGACATTTATATTAAACTGGAATGACCTCCTCGTGAGGCCAAGCCATTTTAACATATCATGTGTAGGTTTAATGTCGTCTTTTGCGGCTGTAATAAAGTTTAATGAAGCCTTTATTACAATCCCAAAAGGTGGTATTTAACCTATATAACTTGTACAACAGCTACCGCAGAAAAAAGAAGCCGAAAGACAATGAAGACAGCATGTGACATATCATAACTCTCATTACACGTTGGCTTGTCATGTACGACTATAGACTATTTTCCTTTGTTAAAAATATGGTTGTGATTTTTTATGTTTGATCGATTATAACATTTAAATAGCATTTACAGTCAATATTCCAACAAAATGTGTGTTCCTTTTATGTAACTGAAGCTTACAAACAATTAAATATCAAGATCTGCTCACGTGATCGAAAACGTTATGTTATTGGCTGATGCTCTTGTGAGGCCACAGGCTAGGAGTAAGAAGAAGCTATACTTGTGTTATAGAAGCGTTAGCCGAAGTTACGATGTTTTTACGTACTTTTACTGCGAACAGTTTAGCTATTTAGTGATAGAAAACGCAATTACAACTTTTAAGTAACAACAGAAAGGAATTTTGTGGACGCTGATAGTGGAAGCCTTGCGAAAGTTGATGATGGGTTTAGGCTCCACCCATTTAGAGCAGCGATATGTGCAACGAGGCACATTCTTTTCCCTGCTTCTTGCAACATCATTAAATTCGATCAAAACAAAGGAAATGTGGAACTTTTGCAAATGAGTCGGTATATTAGAACTACATTGTCGGCTATCAATTATGAGCTACGACTGAAAGCGCAACAAAGTTATTCTTGGTAAAAACTTCCTGATTTCCTGTGGAAAAAGCACTCAGCAGAGATACTCTAGCCGTTACGCGTTCCGTGGCGCACCGGGTATTCGATTACAGTGAAAGAGTTCATCCGTTCGAGACCTGAAAGACTAACGTATTTTTAAAGTTTTACACGAAATGCGAAAATAGCGTTAGCAAAAAATGATTGTAGCAGTTATTTCACAGCGTTAGCGAGAACTGATTGTGGGAGTTGTTCCGATTGTGGGATGTATTATATATAGCTTCACACTAGTCTTTGTCTGAGTAACGGACAACAGAGAATAAATGCATTTCCTTTGAGAACAAAGAATTCACGTTTTTTGGAAAGCATTGCGTGAACAACATGCAGGTGACACAAACGTAAGGGCTGTGGTATTTGTGAGTGTAAACTAACGCTAGAGTCTGAAGTAGGCTTACTTCGTCTTTATGTAAGATGATGAAACTGCAAAAGTTTAATCAATAAGGATCATAGCTAGACAGTACGAAGATAAAAGCATTGTTTCTAATAAAGTAAAAAGTGTGTGGTCACATTAACTAGAAAATATCCTTTTGAACGTGACGTGTGCGAACAGCGATTGCAAATGTAAGCGCATGTAAACATCAAAGAAAACACAATAATATTATGTTTCTGACCGGTGTGGTGAAGTTTTGTAACTGTGATCTTATTTTCATATGAGAGGACTGTAGAGCCATTTTACAAATAAGTTAAAATGTGCTTTCAGGTTAGATTCGAACCAGCGATCTGTGGACATCGTCGTACAGAATTAGACTGTTTACCACTGTAACAACTGAGTTCCCGCATAATTGGGGTGTAGTTAGGTAAAACGACAATTTTCACTACGAGTTTAATTTCATTGAATGACGCTATCATTCGTTGGGAAAGCGTATCTCAGAGATGAGTTAATGTTAACTTCACAGTATAACACATTCCTAATTAAGTTAGTGAACTTGTGCATCGACGGGTTAGAAATTTGCCGGTACAGTGTAATCACTTTTTACGCATCTTCTCATTCTCTGGAACATAAAAACAATTTTTCAGGACATTTTGTAGATGTATTTGTACAGTATGGTACTACACACCATTTGTAACCCATTTTTCGAAACGTAAATTCCAAAACAAGCTAGCCAGTGACGTCACAAGCATCACATTACTTGAATGGAGCGTTTTAACAGACGTTAAAATTATTAGAATTTCATTTCCGTTGTTATAAGAGAATACTGAAATTCAAGAGGAAAAAAGCATGTTAGGAGCTTAAAATGACATAATTAATCATTTTAGACGATTTACAGAAAACAGTAAAGGACCCTATTGTGGTGCCACCAACGATATCTCTCGTAGTGATCATAAGAATAAGAGAGTTTAGGACGCGTACAAAGGCATATGGACAGTCATTTTTCTCTCGCTTAGTACGCGAATGAAATAGGAAAGAAAATCAACAATATTTGTAAAACGTACCCTGTGTCATGCGCTGTATAGTGCCTTGCGGAGTATATATAGAAGTTGGACAAAAATATGGAAACATACATGAACATAAATGTAGATGATAGTCAAGACAGCAGGTTGCGCAGTCGGCAACAAATGTAACCTGTGCAGTGACTTCAATACGTTGCAAGTCTGAGTCATGGTCAGAAAAGTATTTTGTATAGTTGTGCAATCATTATGTCGGAGATAAGTGATTTCGAACGTGGGTAAATTGTTGATGCTCGTATTCAGGGTGCTTCCGTAACCAAGGGAGCCGAAGTGTTTGGTATTTCAAGAGGCAGCGTATCGAAGATTTATACCGCTTACGCGGAAAGCGGAAGACATCCGCTAAGTCACAACACGGATGAAAGTGTTAGTGAGTGAACGAGAACGACGGTCACTGAAGAGGATTGTGAGGAAAAATAAAAGAACGACAGATGCAAAAGCCACTACAGTACTGAATTTCGCAGTCGCGTACCTTGTTAGCACCAAACAACACGAAGGGAGCTTCATAAGAAGGAGATGCAGGACGAGCTGGAATTTCAAAACCACTCATCATTGTTGCAAATGCCCGTTACAGAAGAACGTGGTGTCAAAGTCATAAAACCTAGACTATGGAACAGTGTAAGAAAGTCGTTTTGTCGGATGCGTCTCGTTTCACACTGTTTCCATCTTCTGGCCGAGTTTACGTCCCAAAAGTGAAATATGACGGGGGTTCGGTGATGATTTGGTGGTATTCCATGGGCTCCATGGTTGCTCTGGAGGTTCCTATTACTGACAAGGATTATGTGACCGTTTTGGCTGATCAGGTTCTCCCCATGGTACAACATTTGTTCCTCAATGGTGGTTCATATGGCTCTAAGCACTATGGGACTTAACATCTGAGGTCATGAGTACCCTAGACTTAGAACTACTTAAACCTAACTAACCTAAGCACATCACACACATCCATGCCCGAGGCAGGATTCGAACCTGCGACCGTAGCAGCAGTGCGGTTCCAGACTGAAGCGCCTAGAACCGCTCGGCCACAACGGCCGGCCCTCAATGGTCATTCTGAGTTCACGCGGCTCGCATTGTTCAAAAATGGTTCAAATGGCTCTGAGCACTATGGGACTTAACTACTAAGGTCATCAGTCCCCTAGAACTTAGAACTACTTAAACCTAACTAACCTAAGGACATCACACACATCTATGCCCGAGGCAGGATTCGAACCTGCGACCGTAGCGGTCACGCGGTTCCAAACTGACGCGCTTAGAACCGCACGGCCACACCGGCCGGCGGCTCGCATTGTCAAGGACTGGTTTTGTGAGCACGCGGATAAATTGTAGCGCTTCCCGTGGCGACCACAGTCACCAGATCTCAATGTTATTTTGTCTTTGTGGTCTACTTTACAGAGAAGAGTGCGTGACCGCTATGCACCTCCATGTTCGTTACCTAAACTGGGCACTATTTTTCGGGAATCCATTTTGAGACGACTGGAAGCTATTTCTGCCAATAGGTTTTCTATACCGAATTACGCATGGTGATGTGTTGTTTATTTGTGTTTCCATATTTCTGTCCAACCCCTGTGTGTAGTTGTATCTGCGGTATTATGGACTCCAGTGCGTGTGGCAGGGGGCTTTGTCCAGCCTGGAGATGATAGTCAGACGTTCCGTAATTCTTCTAAGTGGCTTGTGGGAGGGCTTGCCCTACAGTCTTAAAGGTTAGTGTGTTTTCTGAGATGGCATCTCTTTTCCAGCGCCTATTGGAAATAAACTTCGAGCACTATAAAATAAGTGTTGTGTATACTATTAGGCTTTATACCAGTAGAGAGCACTTGTTTGGGTAAGAATGCTATTGGTGGGAGCAGGAAACGGCCAATGGAAATGTCTGAGTTTCGTTTCAGTATCTGACTGGTTGAAAGTGATAAATATTGAAACAAATATGGTGAAGTTGGATGGAGCTCGTCAAATTGGGAAGACCAACAGCCGTTGTGGGTGTAAGCAGCATTTATGGAGCCTGCGGGGCAGAGATGAATGTTTTTATAATGTCAAGTTCGTCAAGTCGGGAGTGATGAATTGCCAGTTGTTCCGCCAGTACCAAAAGATTTAAATGCTTTCGGAAGTTTGTCCCCATAGGTGGACATGGAAATTCAGATTTGTTATCTCCCAGTTTTCTAGGCGAGTGTTGCGATTTAGTGTGCGAGCAAGTTCAAATGGTTTCAATGGCTCTGAGCACTATGGGACTTAACATATGAGGTCATCAGTCCCCTAGAACTTAGAACTACTTAAACCTAACTAACCTAAAGACATCACACACATCCATGCTCGAGGCAGGATTCGAACCTGCGACCGTAGCGGTCTCGCGGTTCCAGACTGAAGCGCCTAGAACCGCTCGGCCACTCTGGCCGGCTGCGAGCAAGTGCTCGGTAGGCAGGGATCGTGGAGCCAATTATTAGCTGTAGGTAGAGTTTGATAAAAATGACGGACTTCGAGAGGTTTAGTCGAAACCAATAACTTATACCGCGATGCGTGATCATTGATCATTTTGTGTGACTTTTCTCCTTACAGACTTTGAACTGTTTATTTATTTAATGGCCAGCTGGAGGCAGTTTATGAACTGTTAATGATGTGCATTTTCCAAAACAGTGACCTGATTGCGGGATCTCTCTGGAAGTAATGTTACTGCTACATTTTTTGTGGGACGGGAGTAGTGGCAATTTTAAACTGCGTCGCAGGTAAAAATGAGGCTGGCGACTGGTTTTAATAGCATAGCAGTGCTGAAAATGAATCTGGGTTCACCAACAAGCGCTTGCGAGTAAATCTGAGGAGCAGTACGCTGAGTAATTTTTGTCATACCGCTCTAAAGCTTGCAGACTCCAGCAGGAACCCTTAGGAAGTTGGTGGTGGTGATAATCGTACATGTAGGCCGTTCAACAGTGAGGTCATCATCGCCCTTACTCAACCAGTTGGATACAAATGCAGTCTTACCAAAAGGTAAAGTGTAAATTTAATCCTTAGCCAACCTGGAACACACTCTCACACTCACAAACTTTCACACAGAACATCGAAAGATGTATTCCTCAAGGCAGTTTATGATTAAAATACACCGATCATAGCTACACCACATCTAAAGCAGTGTAACAGAAAATCGCACCTGGTTGAACATGGGAAAATAACAGAAGAAGCAATTACACTAAAAACACATTAAAGTCTTCCACCTACGGTGCTATGAGAAAATTAGACGTTTAACAGAATCTTAAAACTCGGACCCCATTCGGTAGGTCGTCTCCTAAAACAGAGAGGATATCAGCTGTAGACAATTGTGTCCGTTATGGCTTGGTATAAAACGCATTCTGTAAAGTTTGGTGTACAGATATCTGTACGCCACAAGCAATGCGTACTGACGGATCCTGCTGCCGGAGAAGGCATACATGCGTCAGAGGACAGTACTCTATTTGGAGACACGGGAAGAGGATCTTCTCCCGTCGCAGCGGGATGAAGAAAGGACATCACGGCCACCGACAGCAGATCGTTTCTCCTCAACACCAACCACGCCTCCTTCGAAGAACGCATGAACTTGTGCCTCCACAGCGAGGTAACTGCATTAACGGGGATAGCCCATTCATAAAATGTATTTTACAAGCACGCATTCTTTGTTGCTTCATCCGGTGCTTCATTTCCCTGAACGTCCACGTACCCCGGTACCCAGCAGAATGTCCTGTCTCTGTTAGTGGAAAAGGAAGAGTGTCGTGGATCGGCTGAAGATATTTTTGTACAGCTTACTTGTGATGGGTAGCCTTAAGGGCACTTAGGGAGTCGGTGCAGATGATGAATCTGACAGCAGGAAGGCACCGCATATGCTCCGGAGCCCTGAACATCGTACGTAATTCAGCATCATACCCTTTTATCATACACGAATATTCAGACACATTCTGAAACAACACAACGCAGCCGATCGAAACACTCTGTTTAGACCTATCAGAGTAAACGATTACACAGTCACAGTGCTCTGATAAAATTCTGTAAAATGTCTATCTAAAACCGTGGCCTGAAGTAAAACTTTCTTATGCATTAATAAATCTAAGATAATTCTGAGTCTTCTTACTAACTATGGTAGCGAACGACACAAACCTCGATGAACACAGAAATATGGTCCGCATTAAGAGCCACGAAGTCCTTATGTTAATGGAACCTACGAGATCGGAGAAAGGAAGGTTTCACAGTGACTCATGAAGTCACAGCCGCCGTGATAAGTCGCGAAAAGCCGTCAATTTTTCCTTCTAAACAGGAGAAAAGAATGTTTAACAGTAGTACGTTACACCGTCTGAGATTAGTTTTTAGTTCACTGAATGAATCACTCCAAGCCGCAGATACCACTAACGACTCCGAATGTCCCTCGTAACTTCGGCGTAACCTCCAATGACCGTCACTTTTCTGAACAAAGACGCCTTTGCTTGCCTCTCCAGCACACTCCATAGCACGGTCGTCGAAGTGTCGCACAAGAAGATCGCTGCCAAACAAGGAACTTCGAAGGCAGTCAACCAAACCGGTACCCACATAGAGCACAGTCACGGCCTTCCTGCCTGCGACACCTAATTAAAATTGACCGACGGAAATGTCGTTTCCGTAACGCATTCTGCTGGGTTCGCGATAAATCAGGTTTCTTAGCATGTGTGGTGAATGAAGCTACTGAAATAGAACATAACACCTTGTATCTAGGGCAGCCACAGTCGAAATATTCCATGTCGAATAAGAATGACCTCAGCGATTGTTTAAAGCCATTATTCAAAGACATGACCGGTTTCGCAAACTGTGTTGGCATCATCAGATGTTTACCTATAAGCAAATGTATAAAACAACTTATTATAATTTTGGAAATGGCGGGTAATGGAAAATAAAAGCGATTAGGTTTGTGTCTACTTACGGTCAATCCATACAAGCGATCTGTTTAAAAGCCGGGAAAAGCACATTACCCAACATTATCATCAAAGTATTTATAATTTCCAAATCGCAACTGTGCGAACGTTCATAAATAAGAAAATGGGAGCTAAGGCTACCCCGAAGTCTAAAAAACGATCCGATAAATACGTCAAAAGCAGGAACGTAGTGGATATTAAATTAATAATTTATAAAGGTATTCTGCAAGAGAACCGCGTCTGAAACGGTGATGGAAAAACAACAGTTAGAATAATGCCGCCTTTTACCTCCAATGTAGACAGCCCGGGTGGGAAGCGTTGACTGTTGCCAGTATTAAACGAACGGTATGTTTCAACGTGTCCTACGCGGAAAGCCGCGCATGCACAGTGTCACGAATAACGTGCAATGAGGTACCCCGATTGCTATGCTTGAGGCTACTTGCACATGTTTAAAAACGAACTATAATAATCAGAAACACTACTTTCTATTTGACTTGTTTTTGTCCAATTTACTGTTACAACTACTCTTCGAGACATTTTCAGCTACAATCGAAGCTCCTATAGGGCATTAATACCCAATGCTGTGCCCATACAATTAAGCCTGTCGTGTCTGTGTCAGAACCGCATATCAGTGAAATAGTACTAGTATGAGATTCTAAGCCGGCCGGAGTGGCCGAGCGGTTCTAGGAGCTACAGTCTGGAACCGCGCGATCGCTATGGTCGCAGGTTCGAATCCTGCCTCGGGCATGGGTGTGTGTGATGTCCTTAGGTTAGTTAGGTTTAAGTAGTTCTAAGTTCTAGGGGACTGATGACCTCAGAAGTTAAGTCTCATAGTGCTCAGAGCCATTTGAACCATTTTTTTGAGATTTTAACACATAAAAGACGGGTTGCTGAAGCAGTTACATAGATCTGAAGATGATCTAGAAAAATCGAAACATGTCATGTATTTAAAAAAAGGTGCAACTGAGACTGAAGAATAAATGAGAATTGTTTTAAATTCAGTACAGTTGCTGTTCTCCCGTTATGGTTATGATACAGGGTGTTTCAAAAATGACCGGTATATTTGAAACGGCAATAAAAACTAAACGAGCTGCGATAGAAATACACCGTTTGTTGCAATATGCTTGGGACAACAGTACATTTTCAGGCAGACAAACTTTCGAAATTACAGTAGTTACAATTTTCAACAACAGGTGGCGCTGCGGTCTGGGAAACTCTATAGTACGATATTTTCCACATATCCACCATGCGTAGCAATAATATGGCGTAGTCTCTGAATGAAATTACCCGAAACCTTTGACAACGTATCTGGCGGAATGGCTTCACATGCAGATGAGATGCACTGCTTCAGCTGTTCAATTGTTTCTGGATTCTGGCGGTACACCTGGTCTTTCAAGTGTCCCCACAGAAAGAAGTCACAGGGGTTCATGTCTGACGAATAGGGAGGCCAATCCACGCCGCCTCCTGTATGTTTCGGATAGCCCAAAGCAATCACACGATCATCGAAATATTCATTCAGGAAATTAAAGACGTCGGCCGTGCGATGTGGCCGGGCACCATCTTGCATAAACCACGAGGTGTTCGCAGTGTCGTCTAAGGCAGTTTGTACCGCCACAAATTCACGAAGAATGTCCAGATAGCGTGATGCAGTAATCGTTTCGGATCTGAAAAATGGGCCAATGATTCCTTTGGAAGAAATGGTGGCCCAGACCAGTACTTTTTGATGATGATGATGATGTTTGGTTTGTGGGGCGCTCAACTGCGTGGTTATCAGCGCCCGTACAATTACCCAATCTTTGCTCAGTCCAATTTTGCTACTTTCCTGGATGATGATGAAATGATGAGGACAACACAAACACCCAGTCATCTCGAGGCAGGTGAAAATCCCTGACCCCGCCGGGAATCGAACCCGGGACCCCGTGCTCGGGAAGCGAGAACGCTACCGCGAGACCACGAGCGGCGGACAGTACTTTTTGAGGATGCAGGGACGATGGGACAGCAACATGGGGCTTTTCGGTTCCCCATATGCGCCACTTCTGTTTATTGATGAAGCCGTCCAGGTAAAAATAAGCTTCGTCAGTAAACCAAATGCTGCCCACATGCATATCGCCGTCATCAATCCTGTGCACTATATCGTTAGCGAATGTCTCTCGTGCAGCAATGGTAGCGGCGCTGAGGGGTTGCCGCGTTTGAATTTTGTATGGATAGAAGTGTAAACTCTGGCGCATGAGACGATACGTGGACGTTGGCGTCATTTGGACCGCAGCTGCAACACGGCGAACGGAAACCCGAGGCCGCTGTTGGATCACCTGCTGCACTAGCTGCGCGTTGCCCTCTGTGGTTGCCGTACGCGGTCGCCCTACCTTTCCAGCACGTTCATCCGTCACGTTCCCAGTCCGTTGAAATTTTTCAAGCAGATCCTTTATTGTATCGCTTTTCGGTCCTTTGGTTACATTAAACCTCCGTTGAAAACTTCGTCTTGTTGCAACAACACTGTGTTCTAGGCGGTGGAATTCCAACACCAGAAAAATCCTCTGTTCTAAGGAATAAACCATGTTGTCTACAGCACACTTGCACGTTGTGAACAGCACACGCTTACAGCAGAAAGACGACGTACAGAATGGCGCACCCACAGACTGCGTTGTCTTCTATATCTTTCACATCACTTGCAGCGCCATCTGTTGTTGAAAATTGTAACTACTGTAATTTCGAAAGTTTGTCCGCCTGAAAATGTACTGTTGTCCCAAGCATATTGCATCAAACGGTGTATTTCTATCGCTGCTCTTTTAGTTTTTATTGCCGTTTCAAATATACCGGTCATTTTGAAACACCCTGTATTTTCGGATTGTTTGCATTACAATTCAGGTCCACCATCCAAGACGCATTGAATTTAATAGAAGTCGTTAGGTCTGAAAATTATACTAATAATTTGAAGCGGTATAAATGTGCGACCTCGGATGTGTTCAAATGTGTGTGAAATCTTAAGGGTCATCAGTCCCTAAGCGTACACACTACTTAACCTAAATTATCCTAAGGACAAACACACACACCCATGCTCGAGGGAGGACTGGAACTTCCGCCGGGACCCTCGGATGTAGTAAGCATGTCGAGCTCCACGCTATCTTGAAGCCAGCAGCATGACCAGTGCCAACGGCAGTCAACTATGGAAGTAAAGACAAATCAGATCGGCTCCAGGCTAGCTGGCGACTACGGCTGTGCTGAGGCTTCAAGTGTAAAATAAACTCCTGGTCAGATGTGAATTACTAACCAGTCCCCAGACCAGAGGAGTTAATGTCGAAACTAGCTGGCTGAAAGCATTTTTCCGTAACAGATTTAACAAATGCTTATTAACATTGATCACTAGGTATGGAATCTCATAAAATCATGATCATTAAAACACCGTTCGGTACTTGTTTTAATTTGGTTAAAATTTTTCAATCATAGAGTAATACTACAAATGTTGGTTTACTCGATTACTAACTTTGTTATATATAAAAACAGATATTTTGGATATTAAATTGTTTCTACTGTCTTAAAAGTGGTTCAGATTTTGTTGTGCAAATGATAATTGAAATTCATGCATTTGACTACTCTACCGAAATACAAAATTTGTAAAATTCTTTTAAAATCAGTTGCATCTGTTCAATCTTGGCACCTGTCCCGTTTCCGTCACTCATTGTTAAACTTTTCAGTAATTTTCCTCTCTCCTTGTCCACGTTTCTGCGGTCCAGTAATAGGTGGTCCACAGTTTAATTGCCTGTAGTGTATGGGCACATAGTGTTTATGGTTATTCTGAATCGATGTAGAAAGCATTATTTCCGCTATCCCATTAGCATTGCTGTGCTGTTGGGAGAGATCAGTAATTTAATGGCGTCTTTGGTCCACTGTTGAAAATTTGCTTTTGTACTAAGTCCTTTGGCGGTTGCCGTTGCTCCTCTAATCTTTCAGAGTTACTTTTCATGACATTTCTTTCATGGAAGTTTTGGAACGTTGCTATAGCTAACTTCCTCTTATGATGATCTCTTTGGCCTGTTGGTCTTTCATTTCATTTCCACATATGCCTGAATTCCATGTAACGCCTATAACTGAGTTCTTCTTTCGTAACAGTCTAATCTCATTTCTTGTGTCTTTAATTAGTCTTTTACAATGATTTAGAGTCCACAAGGAATATCGGTCTGTATTACGACCGTTCTTTGTAAGTCATCTGATATGTTAAGCTTGTCTCGAGCTTTTGAAACGACAAAACATTGTACCTGATTATTCGAGCTTATACTATCAAAGTTTATACACTGATGGAAGAAAATTCGCAACACCAAGAAAGAATTGTGTGACACATACGAAAGTTGGTAAGCATGTTTATACATCTGAAAGATGTAGAAATTGCTTTAATTCTTAGAACACTGACATCTCTGTTGCGCATTGAGAATATTAGGCCACCAAGCTGAGTCGAAGACTCGTTGTACATACAAGCAATTTCGTTAAAAATTATTTTTGTGAAAGAACGGCAGTCTTATCAGCCAACAACAGCAATATTGACAGGGAAATAAACAAAGAATGCTCACTAGGTCCCTATTGTGAGCCGAGATTCTGGAACACACAACTAATTTCTCAACTTCAGTTACACAACACAAACCATCGCCTTTGTTGACTGCTTGGTAATACTCACGAAAAGAAACGGCCTCATCTGCAGATAAGACCGTTTCTAATACGGAAGTGAGAAAAATTTAAGAATGGGCCAGAAATAACAAAATTCATTTTAAATAAGAGCAGAGATCGAAATTACTCTTAACAACAACAACTAAAAAACAAACTGAAACCTTAAAAATAACTCCAGAGCAAATACTCATCAATTCCGGTACTGTTGCTCGAAGTCAGTTCTGCAACTCAGTATTACAGTCTGTCCCTAATGGAGAAGTTGATCTTGAAATGCTTTTTTGCGATGAATCTTGGCTGCATTTACCGCAGAACAATCGATGTTGGATTTCTGAAAATTCTCATCACTAGCATCAAGCCCCTCTGCATGGGCTGAAGAAGCAAGTTTGATGAACGGTCAGTGCAAGACGAATTATTCAACCTATCTCTTTTCACCAAACAGTAAGTTCTGATAAGTGTGTGGACAATGTACACCGAAGCGCCAAAGAAGCTGGTATAGGCATGCGTATTCAAATGCAGAGATATGTAAACAGGCAGAATACGGCGCTGCGGTCGGCAATGCCTCTATAAGACAAGTGTCTGGCGCAGTTGTTAGATCGGTTACTGCTGCTACAATGGCAGGTTATCAGAATTTAAGAGAGTTTGAACGTGGTGTTGTAGTCGACGCACAAGCGATGGGACACAGCATCTCCGAGGTAGCGATGAAGTGGGGGTTTTCCCGTACGATCAGTTCGCGAGTGTACTGTGAATATCAGGAACCGGTAAAACATCAAATCTCCGACATCGCTGCCGCCGGAAAAAGATCATGCAAGAATGGGGTTAACGACGACTGAAGAGAATCATTCAGCGTGACAGAAGTGAAACCCTTCCGCAAACTATTGCAGATTTCAGTGCTGGGCCAGCAACAAGTGTTTCTGCTTTTCAAAAGTCAAGAAATACTGCTGCATTTATCTGACTGCTTTGATCCCTGGCTCTCAGAAAGTCATGTGAGAAAAACGCTAGGTTTCGCATGACCAATGTTTTCGGAAATCATCCTGGGTGGCATTGGTGAGGTCATTCTGTTCCAAATACCTCATTCCGCTTGAGCTTGATATAAGCTCTAAGATTCTACAACAGATGGATGTCAAAGATACTGGACAGTAGCTCCGTGGATCAGTTTTTTACCCTTCTTTTAGACAAGTGTGACGGTGCTTTCCGCACCTAGGGGGTACCACACCCTGTCCGAGATTTTCAGCATATTATAGTTAAAAGAGAGACTAACACAGTCGAAAATTATGTAAAGAATCTGACAAGGATTCCACCGGCGGATACTAGAGCTTTCAGTTCCAGCGATTTGACCTATTTTCAACACGATTGATACTAATATCTATATCGCTTATTTTGCTATAGTGCGAGAAATAAATAGGGGCAATACTCACGAATTTTCGTTTGTAAAGGGCATTTTGGAAACAGACTTCAGAATTTATATTTTAGCTTTCCTACTCTTCATTTCAGTTCCTGTGTCATCCATGAGTGTTGACCACTAACTTTGGTGCCACTGACAGTCTTGACATATGACCGGAATTTCTTTGGGGTTTTTGTGAGGTTTTTCGATAGAATCCTGCTGCGGTAGTAACTAATAGCTTCACGCATAGCCCTTTCGACATCCAAATGTGTTTCATTTTGCCTCTGTCAATCGATAGCATATTTTATGTTTTCCACTTATTCTACAGTTGCCGCTGCCTTTTTAGAAGTTTTTTTATGGGGGTTATATACCATGGAGGGACCCTCCATCACGAACTGTCCTACTAGGTACATACGTATCCAGTGCTTGGTCAATAATTCTTTTAAATTTCAACCACAGTTCCTCTACATGCTCTTCTTCCAAGTTTCTCATTGAGACATGACGCTGCGCTCTACCTAGTTTTCTGAACCTATAAATCTGTCTACTTATTTTAGCAGTACTTTGTATTTTATTAATCATTGTTGCCACAACTTTGTCATAGTCAGTGATGGCAGTTTTAAAGTTGACATCCCCAGAGCATTCAGTTTTATATGTTGCCATTATAGTCAATATATTTCTGTCATGAGTGGACTTCCGAACTATCTGTTGTATGTAAGATTGAGAGAAGACTATCAATATTTTTTCGTACGATGTCTTGTCATACCTAGCACTTGAAGTTATCCCATCTGAGTGGTGAATGGTTAAGTTCACCCTTAGTGATGACAGTATCACTAGAGAACTGTGATTTTCTCGAAAGTTTTCCATTACATCTATGGGTCAGACTGGTAGTCGACAAAAAGATTCAGTTACACGTTTATGCCCATCCTTGAAACTAAGTCTTTCCCAAGAAATCACTCATACAGCTTAAATATCTATTTAGGTAGATTTGAGTTTCTTATGTACTGGAGCAAATATATTACCTCCATTTTCCATTATCTCATTCTTACAATGTATATCTCGATTTACTTAAAATAATCTCACTAACATAGTTTGTACATCTTATTATGTGAGCCACATGGCTTTTTAGGAGCATTTCATACCCTGACTCTTTTTTGCGAATTCTTTGGAAGTTGACGAATTATAATGCTTCTGTCAATGAGGGAATTTCTTTTTATCTTTCACTTACACTTCTTTATATCACTATCTGGAATGCACTCGACTCAGAATGAGGGGCCCGCATCTCGTGGTCGTGCGGTAGCGTTCTCGCTTCCCACGCCCGGGTTCCCGGGTTCGATTCCCGGCGGGGTCAGGGATTTTCTCTGCCTCGTGATGGCTGGGTGTTGTGTGCTGTCCTTAGGTTAGTTAGGTTTAAGTAGTTCTAAGTTCTAGGGGACTTATGACCACAGCAGTTGAGTCCCATAGTGCTCAGAGCCAATCAGAATGAGGGGACCACGATCGTTTCTATGTGCAGATCGCTACAAAAGAATGGCCCTGACTAACAATAACCTATACCTTTCATGAATCACTTACCTCACAAAAATCTTCGTTACTCACAAGGGAACCTCGCCATCGCACCTCCCTCAGATTTAGTTATAAGTTGGCACAGTGGATAGGCCTTGAAAAACTGAACGCAGATCAATCGAGAAAACAGGAAGAAGGTGTGTGGAACTATGAAAAAACTAAGCAAAATATACAAATTGAGTAGTCCATGCGCAAGACAAACGGTTCAAATGGCTCTGAGCACTATGGGACTTAACTTCTAAGGTCATCAGTCCCCTAGAACTTAGAACTACTTAAACCTAACTAACCTAAGGACATCACACACATCATGCCCGAGGCAGGATTCGAACCTGCGACCGTAGCGGTCACGCGGTTCCAGACTGTAGCGCCTTTAACCGCTTCGCCACACTGGCCGGCCCATGCGCAAGACAGGCAACATCAAGGATAATGTGAGCTCAGGAGCGCCGTGGTCCCGTGGTTAGCGTGAACAGCTGCGGAACGAGAAGTCCTTTGTTCAAGTTTTCTCTCGACTGAAAAATTTAATTTTTTATTTTCAGACAATTATTATCTGTCCGTCCGTCCGTCCGATACGAGGTAACTGCGCCGTAGTATGGGGACGCTACACCTAAACAAAACATCGAAACACACTTCTTTGGGAGTGATTATCACATCCACAAGAAAACCTAAATCGGGCAAGGTAGAAGAATCTTTTTACCCATTCGCCAAGTGTACAAGTTAGGTGGGTCGACAACATATTCCTGTCATGTGACGCACATGCCGTCACCAGTGTCGTATAGAATATATCAGACGTGTTTTCCTATGGAGGAATCGGTTGACCTATGACCTTGCGATTAAATGTTTTCGGTTCCCATTGGATAGGCACGTCCTTTCGTCTACTAATAGCACGGTTTTGCGGTGCGGTCGGAAAACACAGACACTAAACTTATTACAGTGAACAGAGACGTCAATGAACGAACGGACAGATCATAACTTTGCGAAAATAAAGAAAGTAAACTTTTCTCTCGAGGGAAGACTTGAACCAAGGACCTGTCGTTACGCAGCTGCTCACGTTAACCACGGTACCACCGCGCTCCTGAGCTCAGCCTATCCTTGATGTTGCGTATCTTGCGCATGGACTACTCAATTTGTATATTTTGCTTAGTTTTTTCATAGTTCCACACAACTTCTTCCTGTTTTCTCGATTGATCTGTGTTCAGTTTTTCAAGGCCTATCCACTGTGCCAACTTATAACTAAATCTGAGGGGGGTGCGATGTGGAGGTTCCCTTGTCAGTCTACTGCAATACGGCGTACGCCAATACTGCCAGCTGAATAAAAAAATGGTTCAAATGGCTCTGAGCACTATGCGACTTAACTTCTGAGATCATCAGTCCCCTAGAACTTAAAATAACTTAAACCTAACTAACCTAAGGACATCACACACACCCATGATTCGAACCTGCGGCCGTAGCGGTCGCTCGGTTCCAGACTGTAGCGCCTAGAACCGCTCGGCCACCCCGACCGGCGCTGAATAAAAGATTCTAACTACTGAAGGCACTAACTACTGATAGGCATAGTTAGCAAATGAAAGATTTTGATAGAGAACAAACAATGTATTTACCTTAACAATGTTCAAAAGTCGTCATCTATATATATCTGTTCATGATATCCAATATTATAAATTTACTCTTTCCGATGGACACACGTCCAGATCGTCCGCTCTCAAAATTCTGCCATCTCTCTCCCCACATCCACCACTGCTGGCGGCTCACCTCCAACTGCGCAACGCTACGCGCTGTTCACATCCAACTGCCCAAGTCTAGCAAATATTCCAACAATGCAAACCAGCCACAGACTGCACGCAGCACAGTCAGTGATTTTCATACAGGGCGCTACGTGGCGTTACCAACATAAAAACCTAAACAGCCTCCTTACACACGGTACAGAGGCAGAACCAGCTCTCATCAGTAGATACAACTGACCTCCACCCTTCCCTGCAATGTGTTCTCACTTGACACTACTTAAGTCGCACACAGCAGTGATTTGGCGTCAGTGGAATGCACAATACAGGGCGTCTGGCTGGGAGGTGTTCTTGAAGTAATCGGTTTGTAACAGTTCGTAGTGACACTGTGGTGCCAATTGCTGCTGAAACTGCTGTAGACGCAGTACGATGTGCCAGAGCGATCTGCCGAACACAATGGTTTTCCTTCCCGCTAGCGCCACGTGGCTGTCTGGAGCCCGGTCTCCTTGCAGCCGTGCATTCCCGTGACCATCCCTGCCAGCAGTTAGGTACTGTGCTACATTCCGGCCAATTCTTTTTGCAGTATAGTAGAAGTAACATACAGTTCCTCTTGGCCCTGACACACAGGTTCAGTGGTAAGTAGCAAAGCTGTGTGGAAGGAAATAACAACATCGGTTTATTTACAAACAACGTGTTGTAGTAGAGTATTTTGGAAACAGACGTCTTCTATAAGCTTTGAATTCAGCCTGTATTATACCGTGTCCAATAAGTGCGAATACATACATTGCAACACAGTTTGCAAAGTCAGCTTCTACGAACGTGATGGGCTCGATACTTACACTCTTTGGTATAGGGCAAATACAGGTATTCGCGCATTGCGCCACTTGGTCTAAAGTCTCAACAAAGTCATAGCACGACCCTCTTACGAAAAGATGCCAGCTTGTTAGTCTATCTACTGCAAATGCTAGTGTACAGTATAGATCATACATATTCAGGAAGCACACAGGGCTGGCATCTGGGAGGACAACGGTTCAATACCATGTCTGGCCATTCTGATTTAGGTTTTCCGTGATTTCCCTAAATCGCTTCAGGCAAATGCCTGAATGGTTCCTTAGAAAGGACGCTGCCGACTTCCTTCCGCATCCTTCCTTAATCCGATGAGTGGCCGAGCGGTTCTAGGCGCTGCAGTGTGGAACCGCGCGACCGCTTCGGTCGCAGGTTCGAATCCTGCCTCGGGCATGGATGTGTGTGATGTCCTTAGGTTAGTCAGGTTTAAGTAGGGGGACTGATGACCTCAGCAGTTAAGTCCCATAGTGCTCAGATCCATTTGAACCTTAATCCGATGAGACAGATGACCTCGCTGTTTGGCCCAAATCTACCCAACATACACTCCTGGAAATTGAAATAAGAACACCGTGAATTCATTGTCCCAGGAAGGGGAAACTTTATTGACACATTCCTGGGGTCAGATACATCACATGATCACACTGACAGAACCACAGGCATATAGACACAGGCAACAGAGCATGCACAATGTCGGCACTAGTACAGTGTATATCCACCTTTCGCAGCAATGCAGGCTGCTATTCTCCCATGGAGACGATCATAGAGATGCTGGATGTAGTCCTGTGGAACGGCTTGCCATGCCATTTCCACCTGGTGCCTCAGTTGGACCAGCGTTCGTGCTGGACGTGCAGACCGCGTGAGACGACGCTTCATCCAGTCCCAAACATGCTCAATGGGGGACAGATCCGGAGATCTTGCTGGCCAGGGTAGTTGACTTACACCTTCTAGAGCACGTTGGGTGGCACGGGATACATGCGGACATGCATTGTCCTGTTGGAACAGCAAGTTCCCTTGCCGGTCTAGGAATGGTAGAACGATGGGTTCGATGACGGTTTGGATGTACCGTGCACTATTCAGTGTCCCCTCGACGATCACCAGTGGTGTACGGCCAGTGTAGGAGATCGCTCCCCATACCATGATGCCGGGTGTTGGCCCTGTGTGCCTCGGTCGTATGCAGTCCTGATTGTGACGCTCACCTGCACGGCGCCAAACACACATACGACCATCATTGGCACCAAGGCAGAAGCGACTCTCATCGCTGAAGACGACACGTCTCCATTCGTCCCTCCATTCACGCCTGTCGCGACACCACTGGAGGCGGGCTGCACGATGTTGGGGCGTGAGCGGAAGACGGCCTAACGGTGTGCGGGACCGTAGCCTAGCTTCATGGAGACGGTTGCGAATGGTCCTCGCCGATACCCCAGGAGCAACAGTGTCCCTAATTTGCTGGGAAGTGGCGGTGCGGTCCCCTACGGCACTGCGTAGGATCCTACGGTCTTGGCGTGCATCCGTGCGTCGCTGCGGTCCGGTCCCAGGTCGACGGGCACGTGCACCTTCCGCCGACCACTGGCGACAACATCGATGTACTGTGGAGACCTCACGCCCCACGTGTTGAGCAATTCGGCGGTACGTCCACCCGGCCTCCCGCATGCCCACTATACGCCCTCGCTCAAAGTCCGTCAACTGCACATACGGTTCACGTCCACGCTGTCGCGGCATGCTACCAGTGTTAAAGACTGCGATGGAGCTCCGTATGCCACGGCAAACTGGCTGACACTGACGGCGGCGGTGCACAAATGCTGCGCAGCTAGCGCCATTCGACGGCCAACACCGCGGTTCCTGGTGTGTCCGCTGTGCCGTGCGTGTGATCATTGCTTGTACAGCCCTCTCGCAGTGTCCGGAGCAAGTATGGTGGGTCTGACACACCGGTGTCAATGTGTTCTTTTTTCCATTTCCAGGAGTGTATTCAGGACACTCGAATGTTGTTGTAAATGTGTGCATCGCCTAAAGTTAATTCAAGCAGTGTCTCACCATGCGTATCAAGTACTATCACCTTAAGTACAATGACAGGAACATCAATAGGAGTATGAGGCGGATCATATTCTGTCGTCATTTTCTTCACTGTATAGTCCATCACACAGCATAGATAGTCCGACTCATCCGATGAATATTCCATTTTAATACCGAGACGTTGTACGTTTTCCGCCCCTATAACTACTTCAAAGTCTTTATCTGGTGCTAGGCCTACATTCATGCGTTTAGAGCCACTGGTGATCACATTGTGCTTGTTGGAAGGATGTGACTGCTGTGGCTGCAATCAGAGCCATGCCAAGGTGATCCTGCACCCGTGGCAGAACCGCCAAGGCTACGCCATCCCCTCCCACCCCAGAATTTTCTCTATACTCATTTAGTAAACTTTGTAATTTGTAAGGTAGGTTTAATAAAAGTGAAGCGTTATTGAAAACTATTTCTTAAATGAGCTACACAGACGAAACGATACAAACTGCTGGACTGTACGTGCAGCCACATCTGAGGATTATCTGTGAAGGGGCCAGAGTGGTTCCTGGAGAGAGCCAACAGCCTTTCGGTAGTCGTAGGAGCAGTAGTCTGCATGATTGACTGATCTGGCCTTGTAACGTTAGCCAACATCGCCTTACTCTGTTGGTACTGTAAACGACTGATATCAAGGTGAAACTATAGCTGCCCCTAGGGCATGCTGCTCTACTGTATGGTTAAATAATGATGGAATTCTCTCGGGTAAATTATTCCAGAGATAAAACAGTCCCCCATTCGAATCTCTGGATTGGGATGTCATCACCAGGAAGAACAAAACTGGCATTCTGCTGGTTGGACGTGTAACGTTAAATACCTTAAAAGGGTTGACAGATTACAGAATTCAAAAAATGAAGTTGGTAAGTTGTAATTAGATGTAGTGTGAATTAGTGAAGTGCGGTTACAGGAAGTACTGAATTTCTGGTAACGTCAGTACAGAGTTATCAACAGAAAATCAGATAGGGATAATGCAGGACTAGGTCTAATACTGAATAAGAAAATAGGAACGTGGGTAAGCTATTATAAGCAGCATAGAGAACTCACTGTCGTAGCCAAGATAAACACGGAGCCAACACCCACCACAGTAATAAAAGTTTGTATGCCAACTAGCTCCGCAAATGATGAAGACATTGAAAGAATGTATGATGAAATATTATAAATTATTCAAATAGATGAAGGAGATGAAAATTTAATTGTGATGGATTACTGGAATCGGTTCTGGCGCTGCAGTCCGGAACCGCGGGACTGCTACGGTCGCAGGTTCGAATCCTGCCTCGGGCATGGGTGTGTGTGGTGTCCTTAGGTTAGTTAGGTTTAAGTAGTTCTAAGTTCTAGGGGACTTATGACCTAAGATGTTGAGTCCCATAGTGCTCAGAGCCATTTGAACCATTTGATTACTGGAATCCTCTAGTAGTCTACGGAATAGAAGGAAAAATGGTGGCAGAACATGTACTGGAGGAAAGGAATAAAAGAGGAAGCTCCCCTGTATAATTTTCCACAGAGCATAATTTAATAATCGCCAACACATGGTTTAAGAATCACGTAAGATTTTTATATATGAGGAAGAGACTTGGGGACACTGGAAGCTTTCAGATTGATTATGTAATAGTGACACAGAGATTTCAGATACAGATTATAAACTATGAGACATTTCAAGTGGGAGATGTGGACTCTGACCATAATTAATTGGTCGTAAACTTCTTAATAAAACTGAAGATATTGTAAAAATTTGGGAAATTAAGGAGATAGGTGATGGATAAATTGAAGCAACCGAAGATTGATGAGAGTGTCACAGGGAGCATTAGGCAAAACTGGACTGAAGCAGGGGAAAGGAATACAATAGAAAACGAATAGGTAGCTTTGAGAGGTGAAATAGTGAATGCAGCAGAGGGTCATAACAAATAAAACGGCAAGACGTAGGAGAAATCCGTGGATAATTCAGGATATATTGTATGTAACAGACGTAAGGGGAAAATATAGAAATGCTGACGAAACGAAATACAGACACCTGAAAAATGAGATTGACAGGAAGGGCAGAAAAATCTTTCTAAGAATGGGGCGAGAATAAATACAAAGTTGTAGAAGCATACATAACCAGAGCAAAGACAGATGAAATCCACAGGAAAATTAAAGAGACCTTTGGGGGAAGAGATACAACTGCAGAAATTTGTATCAAGAGCTCACATAGGACGCCAGTGGGTAACAAAAAGGGAAAGCTGAAATGTGGAGGAAATACACTCTAAGACAAAGTCCGCCGCTCGTGGTCTCGCGGTAGCGTTCTCGCTTCCCGAGCACGGGGTCCCGGGTTCGATTCCCGGCGGGGTCAGGGATTTTCACCTGCCTCGAGATGACTGGGTGTTTGTGTTGTCCTCATCATTTCATCATCATCCAGGAAAGTGGCGAAATTGGACTGTGCAAAAGATTGGGTACTTGTACGGGCGCTGATAACCACGCAGTTGAGCGCCCCACAAACCAAACATCATCATCATCATCACTCTAAGACAAAAAAGAACACACCACAATGGAATTATTCGAATGGGACGGAAATCGGCAGATGGAATGTACATGTAGAGACAAACAAATGGTTATACTTTCAGAAAAATTGGATGATATATTCAAGAGAAAGATCTTCACAAATTAAGCAAGTCAGTAACGATTATGTCCACATCTGGCCCTATGCAAGCATTTGGCATTGACTGGTAGAACTGTTCGATGCCCTTCTGAGGGATATCGTGCCAAACTGTCGAACTGGCACGTTAGATCCTCAAAATCCCGAGTTGGTTGGGGCACCCTGTCCATAATGTTCCAAACGTTCTCATTTGGGGATAGATCCGGCGGTCTTCCTGGTCAAGATAGGCTTTGGTAAGCACGAAGATAAGCAGTAGAAACTCTCGCCGTATGGAGGCGGGCATTATCTTGCTGAAACATAAGGCCAGGATGGCTTGCTATGAAAGGCAAGAAAACGAGGCGTAGAATATCGTCTACGTACCACTGTGTTGTAAAGGTGCCGCGAATAACAACCAAAGGAGTCTTGGTGTGAAAGGAAATGATATCTCACACTATCAGTCCTGGTTGCCTGGCCGTATGGCGGGCGAAAATTAGGTTTCTATCCCACCACTCTCCGGGGTATCTCCAGACATGTCTTCACTGGTCATCGCGGCTCTATTCGAAGCGAGAATCATCACTGAAGACAATTCTACTCCAGTAAATGAGATTACAGGCCGAAGACTTGACTGGAGACGCCCCAGATAGCGGTGGTGTACCAACCTGACACTCGCCCGCCACACGGTCCGACAGCCAGGTGTGATGGTTTGGGATACCAGTTCACTTCATAGCAGGAGCCCTTTGGTTGCCATCCGCTGCTTCATTACAGCGCGGCAACACGTCTACGATATTCTTCGCCCTGTTTTGTTGTCTTTTATGCCAAGCCATCCTGGACTTACATTGCATCAAGGTAATAATGCCCACCCGCACACAGCGAGAGTTCCTACTACTTCTATTCGTGCTTGCCAGACGCTACCTCGGCCAAGAAGAACGTCGGATCTCTCCCCAATTGAGAACGTTTGGAGCATTAAGAGTAGTTCCCTCCAACCAGCTCGGGATTTTGACGGTATAACGTTCCAATTGGACAGAATTTGACATGATATCCCTCAATAGGACGACCACAAGTCTGTCAATCAATGCCAAGCCGAACAATTATTCGCATAAAGGGCAATGGTGGACCACGAAGTTTGATTTGCTAAATTTATGAATCTCTTTCTCTTGAATAGCTCATCCAATTTTTTGGAAATTGGGATCAATTGTTTGTCTGTACATTTACATCACATCTACCGATTTCTGTCCCATTTGGATAATTCCTTTGTGTTGCGTCGTTTTTCTGTGTCTTAGAGTGCATATACAGCTGGTCCCGAAACTATTCGATCAAATTAATAGGGAGTTAGAGAACATCAAAACAAATATATTTCTATAAGTTACATATGGTTGTAATTTTAGGGAACATTTTGTTAGTAGTGCTGACGTAAGCTGTTGTGTCAGAGTCGCTGACTGGGAATATATACTGACATTCAAATATCCCAGCCGGCCGGGGTGGCCGAAAGGTTCTAGGCGCTACAGTCTGGAACCGCGCGACCGCTACGGTCGCAGGTTCGAATCCTGTCTCGGGCATGGATGTGTGTGATATCCCCATTTCCGATGTTTGGGCACATGTGAATCCACGAGGTACTCGACCTCGGGCTCATCAATGGCGATTTGGTGTTAATATGTGGGACGGCATTGCCAGTAATAGATTGATTGGTTCTTAAATTCTTCTATTCCCCTCGTGGAACAAGTGTTGCCAGAACTGCTGGAGGATGTACCTCTGTAACGCTCTCTGTTATAACAGGCCTCAGAAAGCCCACTGTTCCGAAAGACCACCATGCCTTCCTCAGCCGAAGGAAGTCACTGGATGCGCACATGGATGGCGTGGTATCAGCAGACCGTCCTCCTGGCCGTTGTCAGTTTTCGTGACCGGAACCGCTACTTTTTAATAAAGTAGCTCCTCAATTGGCGTCACAAGGGCTGAGTGCACTCCAGTTACCAAGTGCACTTGGTTGGCCAGAACGATCACCCATACAAGTGCTAGCCAAGTCTAACAGCCCTTAACTTCGATGACCTGACGGGAACCGGTTTTAATACTGTCGCAAGGCCGCTGGCGACTACTTCTGAATGTTAGACAAAGGATGTATTTCCAGCATGATAGAATGCCAGCCCATTTCATTATTGCTGTGAGGAATCATCCGATAACCATCTTCAGGAATCGAGGGATCGTCCGAGTTGCTCCTGTGGTCAGGCCACCCAGGTCACCTGACATCACGTATCTGAATTTCTAAAATGAAGCAGCTGGTTTATGTAACCATTGTGGAAAAAGATGAAGACCTCGTAGCTAGAATTTCCGACGCTGCTGATACCATTACGTACATGCCAGCAGTCTTCGAAAGGACACGATAATCCATGGCCCATTGATGTACTGCGTGCCTACAGGCCTGTTCCTGTGAATGACAATGTTGTAATTAGTATGCTAAACTACCTTCTGTGTAAATCACCGCCTGCATCAGAAACTGCCATCGGGGACCATGTGTACAATAACTAAATATGTTTGTTTTGATGTTCTCTATAAATAATTGTTGAGAACATATTCGTTCCAAGAATTATGTTTTGTAGTAGTTTAGTTTCCAGCGCACAAACTGCTTCGGTATGCCACTGAAGTCAAATTTAGTAGCTGTGTCGCATTCTGTCGTCAATACAGTTAAATTTGACACTCTACGTTATATAAACTCGACCGTAAGCAGTTTTTTTTCCTTGCTCTTCATCCGCCCCCTCAGCTGAGTGGTAGCTGGCACAGTAGTTCGGCGTGTACGGTCAGAGGGTTAGTTGTCCTCTGTGATAAAAAATAAAATAAAATAAAATGGATCAACGATGAAATTCAGTGGGTGTCATGCGATATCCACCCTGAACAAATGCAACGTACAATAACGAACAAAATGAGATTGTGTCTGACTGCTATTCAGTGATCCCGTGTTCGACTCCCGGCTGGGTTGGAAATTTTTCTCCGCTCAGGAAGTGGGTATTGTGTCCTCCTCCTCATCATTTAATCATCATCGACACACAAGTGGCCCAGTGTGGCATCGACTGAAAAGACTTGCAACGTCGCAGGGGCTTCGGACCATCAACGCCATACGATCATTTAATTTAATTTCGTCAACCTTAATCTACTGAAATTGCAATGAAAACATGCTGCAGACACTGGAATTGTCATAAATATTCTCAATCGATGTTTGGCTAAGCATCTTGTAACCCTCACTTCGGGAAGAAAAAAACTTCAAAATATCCAAAACGAAACCTGTGTCATGGCTCTTCAACAGTTTTTTCTAATGGAATTTGCAAGCCACTATTTCATTAACTAGGTCAGCTGTATCAAAATTTCTGCTACATTTGGTACCAAAATCTGCTGCATATTTTTCAAAATAAGATACAGAATTCTCATTCAAAGCATTCCTAACAGGAAATTAAAGTGAGATGAAATGGTATGTTAGATGTGAGATCTATTTCTCATTTCTCGTTTTATTCTATCAAATACACTACTGGCCATTAAAATTGCTACGCCAAGAAGAAATGCAGATGATAAACTAGTATTCATTGGACAAATATATTATACTAGAACTGACATGTGATTACATTATCACACAGTTTGGGTGCATAGATCCTGAGAAATCAATACCCAGAACAACCACCTTTGGCCGTATTAACGGCCTTGATACGCCTGGGCATTGAGTCAAACAGAGCTTGGATGGCGTGTACAGGTACAGCTGCCTATGCAACTTCAACACGATACCACAGTTCATCAAGAGTAGTGACTGGCGTATTGTGACGAGCCAGTTGCTCGGCCACCATTGACCAGACGTTTTCAATTGGTGAGAGATCTGGAGAATGTGCTGGTCAGGGCAGCAGTCGAACATTTTCTGTATCCAGAAAGGCCCGTGCAGGACCTGCAACATGCGGTCGTGCATTATCCTCCTGAAATGTAGGGTTTCGCAGGGATCGAATGAAGGGTAGAGCCACGGGTCGTAACATATCGGAAATATAACGTCCACTGTTCGAAGTGCCGTCAATGCGAACAAGAGGTGACCGAGACGTGTAACCAATGGCACCCCATACCATCACGCCGGGTGATACGAAAGTATGGCGATGACTAATACACGCTTCCAATGTGCGTTCACCGCGATGTCACCGAACACGGATGCGACCATCATGATGCTGTAAACAGAACCTGGATTCATTCGAAAAAATGACGTTTTGCCATTCGTGCACCCAGGTTCGTCGTTGAGTACACCATCGCAGGCGCTCCTGTCTGTGATGCAGCGGCAAGGGTAACCGCAGACATGGTCTCCGAGCTGATAGTCCATACTGCTGCAAACGTCGTCGAACTGTACGTGAAGATGGTTGTTGTCTTGCAAACGTCCCCATCTGTTAACTCAGGGATCGAGACGTGGTTGCACGATCAGTTACAGCCATGCGGATAAGATGCCTGTCATCTCGCCTGCTAGTGATACGAGGCCTTTGCGATCCAGCACGGCGTTCCGTATTACCCTCCTGAACCCACCGATTCCATATTCTGCTAATAGTCGTTGGATCTCGACCAGCGCGAGCAGCAATGTCTCTATACGATAAACCGCAGTCGCGATAGGCTACAATCCGACCTTTATCAAAGTCGGATACGTGATGGTACGCATTTCACCTCCTTACACGAGGCATCACAACAACGTTTCACTAGGCAACGCCGGTCAACTGCTGTTTGTGTATGAGAAATCGGTTGGAAACTTTCCTCATGTCAGCACGTTGTAGGTTCGCCTCCGGCGCCAACCTTGTGTGAATGCTCTGAAAAGTTAATCATTTGCATATCACAGCATCTTTTTCCTGTCGGTTAAATTTCACGTCTGTAGCACGTCATCTTAGTGGTGTAGCAATTTTAATGACCAGTAGTGTAATATTTAGCATTCTAGCTTAAACAGTTTCACTGAAAATCTCAGTTGGCAAAAATCAGAAAGCTTCGGTCAGATAGCAAATTTTCTTTTGCACCCACTCGCCAGTCTTTGAGATCCTACAATACCGTAACGAAGTTGCAGCTCAACCTCCACTGTTGAACATGAGCTGTGTAGGTGGTAGCTGTAAAGCAAGTGCACTGTTAACGGATAACCTGCGTGCCGCCTGTTCGTTAGTAGTTCAAATGGCTCTGAGCACTATACGACTTAACTTCTGAGGTCATCAGTCACCTAGAACTGATCAAACCTAACTAACTTAAGGACATCACACACATCCATGCCCGAGGCAAGATTCGAACCTGCGACCGTAGCGGTCACGAGGTTCCAGACTGAAGCGCCTAGAACCGCACGGCCACACCGGCCAGCGCTCGTTAGTAGTCTTTGCTTGATGAATGGTACTTGGACGAAATGACACTATGGCAACAATGTGCTTTTACATTCTCGGATCAAGAGAAATGCTTCTCGCAGGCAGGCAGTAAGACGTGGTCCAAGAGGAGTCACGTACCTAGCCCGGTTCATTATTAAGTCGTCTCTTTTTTAGGTCAGTTTTTGCCCACCCTCTACGTCTGTGCACTTGGGGGGAACCTTCCCTGCCGAAGCATCGGCACGACACTGGCTGTGCTACGTCATAGTCGGACGACACCAGGTCGGAAAGACATCCAGTGGACAATGGCTGCTGCTGTGTCGTTTCAACACCTGCGTGTCCTGGACTGTACAATATTAATAACAAAGCCCTAAGTATAACGACATACACAATAATAACAATATTAATCAGAGATGGATTGACATAATACATACCGATGGTCTTGTTCCTAGCCGATCGCTGCTGCTGGCAGAGCTTCATGCTGGACAGCAAATGATGACATACTCGCGATCAAATTATTATAAGAAACATTACTCGAAGAGAAGGGAGCTGAACTTAAGATGCAGTTGGTTGGGGGCAGGGGGCTCTCCCCTTTCCCCTTTATGGCCTTAGCACATGCAGACAGAATAGTACGTGCAATTTTTGGTAAGTTATCTTGCAAAGCACTGGGTCGTTGGGTGACTTGCAAATTACTCGAAACTGGGTAGCCGAAAGCATACCGATCCCCTTTGTTACCTTTATGAAAGTCGTTGTCTCCATGGCAGTAAATCTGAGAATGCATAGATCAAATGTACAGTGGTGTCAAAGCATCCCTACCTCCATACTCTACGGAAAACTACAGGTTGCATGGGTATTGTGATATAAATCTACGTTGCTGCATGATGTCGAGCCTTGCGAACTGTGATATATCTACTACTACGTTGATTATGTGATAAGCAAATAGCGATGGGAGATGGGTATGCTTACAGAAAAAATCATGTACTGTGGCGGGGAATACACTGAGTACCGGGACTGCAGACACCTTCCAACAAGCAAACAAGAAATGAAATATGGAACTTAAATTTTTCGAGGTAATAATTAAAGATTTACTTGTACTCTTAGTATACTTTTCGAATTACTTTAGTCTCTTGAGTATGAAATAAGTAGCTGGCTATGCCAAGAGCACCTAGGAAGAACGGAGCTGTAGTGCAAGCATAAAGAAAATACTAGACTGAGGGGCAAAGACAAACAAAAGCTTGTTTTCGATGATCTGGTGAGGCAAAACTCGGAGTAAGGAGGGGATGAGCTAGGACGTGCAGGTGTTCCTCCCGGCGCTGTAACAATTCGCACTGTGGAGCGACAATTGTGTAGACCGTGACGGGCGTGGTAGGCGCGAGGCGCTACGCTGGAGCCGCCAGCTTCCGGCCGTGTGTCGTCACACATGCTCTGACGTCACGCAAGGCCACGCCGCCAAGAATGCCGATCAGCGGGACAGCTGCCCGCAGCGGCGCATCCCAGGCAACTGGTCCACGCTGCGTCCACAAACTACGCGTTTCAAGAAATGAGACCGTATGTTCTGCACCGTATGTGTTACGGGACAAGGTAACACTAATCACAAGCCGCTCAATAGAAACACTGCCCGAACCGAAAGCTAGAAAATTTCTGCAACTGGAGATACACATGTACATTTACATCTGTATTTACATGATTACTCTACAGTTCACAATTAAGTCTGGCAGAGGGTTCATCGAACTAAATTCAAACTATTTCTCTATCATTCCACCCTCGAACAGCGCTAGGAGAAAACGAACACTTAAATCTTTCCGTGCGTGCTCTGATTTCTCTTATTTTATTATGGAAAATTATTTGTCCCTATGTAGCTGGACGCCAACAAAATATTTTCACATTCTGAGGAGAAATTTGGTAATTGAAATATCATGAAAAGATCCCGCCGCGATGAAAAACGCCTTTGTTTTAATGGTTGCCGTCACAATTTGCGAATCATACCCGTGGCACTTCCTCCTCTATTTCGCGATAATACAAAACGAGCTGCCCTTCTTCGGACTTTTTCGATGCCCTCCGTCAATCCTAACTGATGCGGATCCCACACTGCACAGAAATACTCTAGAAGAGGGCAGACAATCGTGGTGTAAGCAGTCTCTTTAGTACACTGTTGCATTTTCTAAGTGTTCTGCCAATAAATCGCTGTCTTCGGTTCGCCTTCTCCACAACATTACGTATGTGATCGTTCCAATTTAAGTTATTCGTAATTGTAATCGCTAAGTATTTAGTTCAATTTTTAGTCTTTAGATTTGTGTGATTTATCGTGTAACCAAAATTTAGCCAATTCCTTTTAATATTCTTGTGAATGACTTCGCAATTTTCGTTGTCACTTTTTTGCACCATATTGATATCTTGTCTAAACCATTTTGCAATTAGTTTTGACCATCTGATAACTTTGCAAGGCAGTAAATCACAGCATCATCTACAAAAAATCTACGAGGCTGCTCCGATTATCTCCTAAATCCTTTATGTATAACAGGAATAGGAGAGGACCCACAACCCATCTTTAGGGAATGGCAAATATTACTTCTGTTTTACTCGATGACTTTCCATCCGTTACTACGAACTGTGACCTTTCTGACAGGAAATCATGAATCCTTTCGCACAACTGAGACGATGCTCCATAGGCATGCAGTTTAGTTAGAAGTTGCTTGTGAGGAACGGTGTCAAAAGCCTTCTGGAAATCTAAAAATAAGGAAACAATTTGTCGTCCCCTGTCGATAGCACTCATTACTTCGTGAGAATAATGGGCTATTTGTGTTGAACAAGAACGATCTTTTGTCAATCTGTGTTGGCTAACTGTCAATAAATCGTTTCCTTCGAGATAATTCATAATGTTGGAACACAGTATATGTTCCAAAATTCTAGTGCAAATTGACGTCAGCAATATGGGTCTGTAATTCTGCGGATTACGCCTATTTCCTTCCTTTTGTATTTGTGTGACTTGCGCAACTTCCCATTCCTTAGGCACGGATCTTTCGATGACAGAGCGGTTGTATATGTCTGCTAAGTATGGAGCTATTGTATCAGCATACTCTATAAAAGAAAGAGGTAACAAAACTGTTATACCTTTACCACGAGGACAAAAGAGTTAATAAGAACATGGCCACTCTTAGCTGACACACATGCTCCCTGTGAACTCTGCCGCCATTGCTAACAAGAAACTGTGCATACAGGCCTACGGGAGGCCATAGTGGCTGACAGGTTTCATTTCGTCTTTTCAAAGCACCTGAGAAATGCTCTGTTACGTTCATATGCGGAAACATCTTTGTCTAGTTTATGCAGTCCATATTTTCACCTCTGTTTAATTCATCCACCGAGGTGTCTCATATCTGTATGACTAGGGCCTTACAGTCACCTCTGATCACTATTAACGATTTGAAGAAATTGCATACATCCATTCAACATGCAGCCTCCCAAAAACATTACCAAACTAGCCTCTTTCATCGATGGTATCGGCTACCAGTTTCTCTGAAAACGAATATGCGACGATAATCATTGTAAAAAATGAAAAGGGATTTATAAGCGAAGGGCACATTCCTTCATTCATTCATACTTCTGTCTCCACACTGAACTGCCGTGACGGAACACACACTGCTGAGCTTCAGACTTACAGGTCAACTACTCTCCGCTCCTGGTACTCAGCCTAGAGAGTAGCATTCCAAAAGATTGGGAAAGGCCACAGGTCATCCCCGTTTTCAAGAAGGGACATCGAACAGATGTGCAGAACTATAGACCTGTATCTCTAACGTCTATCAGTTGTAGAATTTTGAAACACGTATTATGTTAGAATATAATGACTTTTCTGAAGACTAGAAATCTACTCTGTAGTAATCAGCATGGGTTTCGAAAAAGAAACCCAGCTCGCGCTATTCGTCCCCGAGACTGAAGAGGGCCATAGACACTGATTCCCAGGAAGATGCCGTTTTTCTTGACTTCCGCAAGGCGTTCGATACAGTTCCCCACAGTCGTTTAATGAACAAAGTAAGAGCATATGGACTGTCAGACCAATTGTGTCATTGGATTGAAGAGTTCCTAGATAACAGAATGCAGCATGTCAGTCTCAGTGGAGAGAAGTCTTCTGAAGTAAGAATAATTGCAGGTGTGCTGCAGGGGAGTGTTGTAGGACCGTTGCTATTCACAATATATATAAATGACCTTGTGGATAACATCGGAAGTTCACTGAGGCTTTTTGCGGATGATGCTGTAGTATATCGAGAGGTTGTAACAATGGAAAATTGTATTGAAATGCAGGAGGATCTGCAACGAATTGACGCATGGTGCAGGGAATGGCAATTGAATCTCAATGTAGACAAGTGTAATGTGCTGCGAATACATAGAAAGAAAGATACTGTACCATTTAGCTACAATATAGCAGGCCAGCAACTGGAAGCAGTTAATTCCATAAATTATCTGGGAGTAGGCATTAGGAGTGATTTAAAATGGAATGAGCATATAAAGTTGATCGTCGGTAAGGCAGATGCCAGACTGAGATTCGTTGGAAGAATCCTAAGGAAATGCAATCCGAAAACAAAGGAAGTAGGTTACAGTACACTTGTTCGCCCACTGCTTGAATACTGCTCACCAGTGTGGGATCCGTACCAGATAGTGTTGATAGAAGAGGTAGAGAGATACAACGGAGAGCAGCGCCCTTTGTTACAGGATCATTTAGTAATCGCGAAAACGTTACGGAGATGATAGATAAACCCCAGTGGAAAACCCTGCGGGAGAGACGCTCAGTAGCTCGGTATGGGCTTTTGTTGAAGTTTCGAGAACATACCTTCACCGAGGAGTCAAGCAGTATATTGCTCCCTCTTACTTATATCTCGCGAAGCGACCATGAGGATAAAATCAGAGAGATTAAAGCCCACACAGAGGCATACCGACAATCTTTCTTTCCACAAACGGTACAAGACTGGAATAGAAGGGAGAACCGATAGAGGTACTCAAGGTACCCTCCGCCACACACTGTCAAGTGGCTTGCGGAGTATGGATGTAGATGTAGATGTAGAAACAGCGATTAATGAAGTAGTTGTAAGCTATGCAGACAGTTAATGGATTTTGTTGTGAACCTTGCTGGCAGGATACACTTCGTGCTAGTGATGGACTCGTACCCGGAAGCCACAGAGAGCTGTCCAAGATAATCGATAATGAACTATTTATATACTAGAATTTGGACATATGGTGTTACATCGTGTGGGAGAAGATTCATCAAGAGGCAGCTATCAACGTCCCCATGAGATGCACACTTACAAGAGTATAGTGTATTTAGTACAGGCGGAGCAGCAGTTAAAGCCATATCTTAAACAACATGTGTAAGCTAATTTCAGTTGTATCAAAGGATTACGTTGTAATGTATGCAGTGAGACTTGCTGTCGTCTCTTGGAATAATTCTATGAGCTTAGGTTGGTACTGCAAGGTATGTTATAAAGCCTCACAGTCTCTCATGCGCCAGAAGGACCGATCGGATAGTGATTGAAAGCAATGTGGAACTGGCTAGACGGAGACTACATTTGGTAGGCTGCAGCTACGGCACAAAAATTCCTGGAATCTTGCCTGACTGTCTGTGAAACGTCAATTTTTCGGTCCGTTGGGACGAACTGCGACTCCCTGTCTTGGAGAAGACCAGTGAAGCAAGACAGAGAATGACATTTAGTTGTTTTTCACACTTAAATAGGCTGTATTTGGTTGTTAATTCACTTTTACTTTTTTTCAACTGGCATTGAAGGACGCATCAGACAGCATAACGGCTATTTGTACACCACCCTATGCGTCTCGATCTCTCTCATTTGTTCATTTGGTGATCTATGTTGGAAGAAAGAGTTGATCTTGGAGCCTGCTGGGGGGCTGAGTGCGTGCAAATGTTCGTTCTAAGGTAAAGCCGAAAATGTTGAAGAGGCTTGAGACTCGCTCGACCTGGCCGGTCTCCATTTACCTGAGTGTGAATGGTCAACAGTTACCTGGCCGTAATTCTCTGGGCGGAAAGAAAAAGTGAGCACTGGCCGCACAGTTATCCCTTTAATAGGTTTGTACCGAGCGAGGTGGCGCAGTGGTTAGCACACTGGACTCGCATTCGGGAGGACGACGGTTCAATCCCGTCTCCGGCCATCCTGATTTAGGTTTTCCGTGATTTCCCTAAGTCGTTTCAGGCAAATGCCGGGATGGTTCCTTTGAAAGGGCACGGCCGATTTCCTTCCCAATCCTTCCCTAACCCGAGCTTGCGCTCCGTCTCTAATGACCTCGTTGTCGACGGGACGTTAAACACTAACCACCCCTTAATAGGTTTGAGGTCTTGCCCAATGCTGGAAAAAATATCTGATGCAGCACAGAATCATTTAATCTGTCGGGACCTGGGCCGATCTTGCTGAGAGATCAGGACAAGCGTAGAGAGAAGGATTTCTGGTCATTGGAAACTCCAACGTTGGGCGGGTGATAGATGTTGATGATGATGTTTGGTTTGTGGGGCGCCCAACCGCGCGATTATCAGCGTCCGTACAAATTACCAACCTTTGTTCAGTCCAAGCTCGCCACTTTCAGGAATGATGATGAAATGATGAGGACAAAACAAACACCCAGTCATCCTGAGGCAGGTGAAAATCCATGACCCCGCCGGGAATCGAACCCGGGACCCCGTGCTCGGGAAGCGAGAACGCGCACGCGAAACCACGAGCTGTGGACGATGCTGACAGTGACACAAATACAAGTTGAAGGCAATATAAGTAAGATATTTTATAAGAGAATGTAATATGGAACTCATATGAAAATAGTGATTAACTTGTATCAGAAAACTGATATTTATAATTGATTATGATGTTAATAACTTTAGGCGAAAATATTACATAATTTATCTCATGAATTCTCTTATAAAATTGTCTATACATGATAATGTTAATTGAGACTGAATACGCAACAGGTAAAAAATGTATTTTTGAAAGATTATCTAATGAATTGCTGCTGTTATGTCTCAGTTTTGATCTCTTTTGTTTCAGCCTTTGAAACAGTTGAGGCTCAGTTATGTCTTTTTAATGATGGGCTGGATACTGAAGGATAACGCATATCTATTATCACAAAAGTGTCTGAATTGAAGGTAACAGTTTACAACTTGTGGAATTCAGAGCACGAAATAATGTGAAAGTTTCAGAATTCGAAGTTGAATTCCACGAACTAAAGTCGAGTATCGAGGCTTAAACAAGAGGTTTAGACGAGTCTGTGACGATCTTGTATGAGGATTTCTCCACCTCCGCTATCGTGTGGACACACGTGATTTGATTTTAAAGTATAAGTATAATTATTGACGGAACAGTCTATCTACTAATGATATGATCGCCTGCAACAACAAGAAGATGAGTATTTTTATTTATTTATTATGTTTTATCTGACTTTAGGTGAAATTATTTCGTGTGACCATGACAATCTCGGAGACTTTGGTAGAACTGCGTGCGAATTAACAGGAGAAATATGTTTCTACTTTAGATCAGCCGACGAGCAGTGCAGGAGGGAAGAAATATCGAAGATTGGCTGCTAACATTTTGAAAACAGATAGCGAACAATTAACTGCTAACAACGAACAGTTCACGGAACGTGAGGTAGAAAATTGGAAATTTAAAGTGAAATTGAAGTGAACAGTGAACAGGCTTCAGAACTTCAGGCAAGACTTTCGAAAATTAAATATAAAATAGATTTATACAATGAGCTGAGCAATCTACAATTTTTCAAAGTTGAGTGTAATTGTTTAAGCTTTAAATCAAAAACTGAATGTAACAGTTTGAAACTTGTTCAATTCAAAGGAGAAAATAATATGAGAGTCAGATTTCGAACTTGAATTCCACGAACTAAATTCGAGTATCTAGGCTTAAGTCAGAGGCTCAGACGATTCTATGATGATTTTAAATGAGGATTTCTCCTCATCCTCTATCGTGTGGAGCATTTTAGCACCCCTATTAATCGGTCAGGTCTCACGTACGACGTGGCTGCAAGGGTAGCAGAGTACGTGTGGCGTGTGTATGTGGATTTTTAAGATAGGGAACTCCCTCTACAGACACCATAAGTTACGTACCAAGCTCATAGTTGGAATAATATCAAATTCAATAATTAAAAAATAACATTCATGGTGGTTGATCAGGAAACAGAATGTTGATATCATGACAAGGTCCCTGAACTACAATGAGGCTACAAAAGTCATGGGATACCTCCTAATATCGTGTGGAATCTCCTTTTGCCCGACATAGTGTAGCAACTCGACGTGGAATGGACTCAAGAAGTCGTTGAAAGTCTCCTGCAGAAATACTGAGCGTCGCTGCCTTCATAACAGCCCATAATTGCGAAACTGTTCCCAGTGCAGGATTTTGTGCACGAACTGATCGCTCGATTGTCCCATAAACGTTCGATGGGATTCGCTTCGGGCGATCTGAGTAGCCAGATCATTCGCTCGATTTGTCCAGAATGTTCTTCAAACCAGTCGCGAACAATTATGGCCCGGTGACATGCTGCATTGTCATCTATAAAAATTCCACTGTTGTTTGGGAACATGAAGTCCATGAATAGCTGCAAGTGCTCTCCAGGTAGCTGAACATAACCATTTCCCATCAGTTCATTTGTACCAGAGGACCCTGCTCATTCCATGTAAACACAGCCTACACCATTATGGAACCACCACCAGCTTACACACTACCTTGTTGACAACTTACGTCAATTTTCAATGTCAATGAACTTCACCAACAGCCGTATCCTTTAAGATACATTATTTTATTCTGAAAGCAACCTGTTTTGGCATTTCATTTGCCATCTTCAGGGCCCATACGGTTTTATCCAAATAAACGAACTTGTCTTGTAGCGCCAAAAATCACTCTATATCGTACTGTTACGTCTTCGTATGAAGCAATTGTATAACGGTTGGAATTCACGATATTCAGTGATTTGTGGCGCTGTACTAGTTCGTTAATTTCCATAAAAGCGAATGGGGCCTGAAGATGTCAAAATAAATTGCCGGAACTGGTTGCTTTCAGAATAAAATAAAGTATCTTAAAGTACCGGGTGATCAAAAAGTCAGTATAAATTTGAAAACTTAATAAACCACGGAATAATGTAGATAGAGAGGTAAAAATTCACACACATACTTGGAATGACATGGGGTTTTACTAGAACCAAAAAAAAGCAAAGTTCACAAAATGACCGACAGATGGCGCTGGACAGCAAAACGTGTGTAACTGCTACCGTGACGGTTGAGAGGTACGCCGATATGTTACAGAATCGCATCATCCCCAGCCTGGCTCTTAAACACCTGCTGGAACGTACGATGTTTATTCAGGATGGCGCTCCTCCCCATATTGCTAGACGCGTGAAAGCTCTCTTGCGCGCGTCGTTTGGTGATGATCGTGTGCTCAGCCGCCACTTTCGTCATGCTTGGCCTCCCAGGTCCCCAGACCTCAGTCCGTGCGATTATTGGCTTTGGGGTTACCTGAAGTCGCAAGTGTATCGTGATCGATCGACATCTCTAGGGATGCTGAAAGACAACATCCGACGCCAATGCCTCACCATAACTCCGGACATGTTTCTCAGTGCTGTTCACAACATTATTCCTCGACTACAGCTATTGTTGAGGAATAATGGTGGACATATTGAGCATTTCCTGTAAAGAACATCATGTTTGCTTTGTCTTACATTATTATGCTAATTATTGCTATTCTGATCAGATGAAGCGCCATCTGTCGGACATTTTTGAACTTTTGTATTTTTTTTTTTTTTTGGTTCTAATAAAACCCCATGTCATTCCAAGCATATGTGTCAACTTGTACCTCTCTATCTACATTATTCCGCGATTTATTCAGTTTTCAAATTTATACTGACTTTTTGATCACCCGGTATACGGCTGCTGATGAAGTTTATTGACACTGAAAATTACTTACCAGACGATGTCCCCTGGCCATGCTGAACCAACAGACAAACATATCAATGGCTTCGTGGGATTTACGCCACACCCGAACCCTACTATCACCTCTTACCACATGAAACTGAACAGGCCATGGTTTTCCAGTCGTCTAGGGTCAAACAGATACGGTCACGCGTCCAAGAGAGGCGCTGCAGGCAGGCGACGTCATTCTGTTAACAAAGGCACTTGAGTCAGTCGTCTGCTGCCATGGGCCATTAACGCCAAATTTCGCCATACTGCGCTAAAGGATACAGTCGTCCTACGACCCACATTGACTTCTGCTCTTATTTTACGCATTGTTGCTTATCTGTTAGCACTGACAACTCTAAGCAAACGCCGCTGCATGCGGTCGTTAAGTAACGGCCGTAGGCCACTGCGTTGTCCGTGGCGAGATGTAATGCCCGAAATTTCGTATTCCCCGCACACTCTTGACACTGTGGATCTTAGACTATTGAATTCCCGAACTATTTCTGAAATGGAATGTCCCATGCGACTAGCTGCAACTACCGTTTAGCGTTCAAAGTATGTTAATTCCCGTCGTGCGGCCATAATCACGTTGGAAACCTTTCCACATGAATCACCTGAGTGCAAATGGCAACTCGGCCAATACACTGCCATTTTATACCTTGTGGAAGCAAGGCTAAAGAAAAATCAAGACATTTTCATAGGATTTGTCGACCTGGAAAAAGCGTTCGACAATATAAAATGGTGCAAGCTGTTCGAGATAGTGAGAGACGGGTCATATACAATATAACAACCAAGAGGGAATAATAAGAGTGGACGATCAAGAACGAAGTGCTCGTATTAAGAAGGGTGTAAGACAAGGTTGTAGCCTTTCGCCCCTACTCTTCAATCTGTACATCGAGGAAGCAATGATGGAAATAAAAGAAAGGTTCAGGAGTGGAATTAAAATACAAGGTGAAAGGATATCAATGATACGATTCGCTGATGACATTGCTATCCTGAGTGAAAGTGAAGAAGAATTAAATGATCTGCTGAACGGAATGAACAGTCTAATGAGTACACAATATGGTTTGAGAGTAAATCGGAGAAAGACGAAGGTAATGAGAAGTAGTAGAAATGAGAACAGCGAGAAACTTAACATCAGGATTGATGGTCACGAAGTCAATGAAGTTAAGGAATTCTGCTACCTAGGCAGTAAAATAACCAATGACGGACGGAGCAAGGAGGACATCAAAAGCAGACTCGCTATGGCAAAAAAGGCATTTCTGGCCAAGAGAAGTCTACTAATATCAAATACCGGCCTTAATTTGAGGAAGAAATTTCTGAGGATGTACGTCTGGAGTACAGCATTGTATGGTAGTGAAACATGGACTGTGGGAAAACCGGAACAGAAGAGAAACGAAGCAAGCATTTGAGATGTGGTGGTATAGACGATTGTTGAAAATTAGGTGGACTGATAAAGTAAGGAATGAGGAGGTTCTACGCTGTATCGGAGAGGAAAGGAATATGTGGAAAACACTGATAAGGAGAAGGGACAGGATGATAGGACATCTGCTAAGACATGAGGGAATGACTTCCATGGTACTAGAGGGAGCTGTAGAGGGCAAAAACTGTAGAGGAAGACAGAGATTGGAATACGTCAAGCAAATAATTGAGGACGTAGGTTGCAAGTGCTACTCTGAGATAAAGAGGTTAGCACAGGAAAGGAATTCGTGGCGGGCCGCATCAAACAGCGATACTACCGCCATCTGTATATGTGTATACTGCTACCCCATGACTATCGTCACGTCAGTGTATGTGGGAATACACGCTTTCTAGACGAATTTCATTAATGAAGTCTTCTCGGGTAATCAACCGAGTCGTCGCCTCGTGTTGTCACAACTTTTCGACGAGTTTCGTACTCGTCGTATTCGCCCACATGTTCTGTGGAGGCGCAGTGTATGTCTCCCATGGCATAACACTGCCCACACCGTCCCGCGTCCGTGGCGCGCTGCATATTTCGAGCAGCGTATCTCATGGATGCTGGCGTTTCCGGACACGACCATCGACTTTGCGCAACAAGAATTGTGACTCATCTAACGAGGTGAAACGTTCTCGTTGATCCACATTCAAACCTCACTGGTATCATGCTTACTGCAATCGTAATAGACAATGTCTTTGGGTGAACGTGGGAGCACGTAGGGGTTGTCTGCTGCGAAGCCCTGTGTTCATATACGTACGTTGAACGGTGTGCGCCGAAAATCCAGCAATGTACTCTGTCGTCAGATCTGACAACGATCGCCGACCTTCATGTTCTGTGATGAGGTGTGGACGTCCAACACTTTGTCGGTGGTTTCAGTGTCCTTAGGTCACTTTCCATAGATGCTCGCGACATAAGTACGCTAACAGCCGTTCAGTTCCACCGTTTCCGATATTACCTTCTCAGGCGTCGGGCATAATAATCTTCGTTTTCAAAGTTGCTAATGTCAGTGGGTTTCACCATCTGCAACCCGTATCGATGCTAGAATGATTACCGATCCGTCTCTACTCCGCCGTTATTTTCTTACCGCATCACGTGCCTGCAACATCACCAGGTGGAATTCAGACTCGGAGAGAAAGATTCATCTCCTGTTTAAACGAAGTCGACAGAAGTTGAATGATACCAAAAGGAATGTGGGGAGAATGGCGCGAAAAGCGTTTAGTGAATGTCTAAGTAAAATTTTGCCCAAAGATCTGACTAAAAATCCTAACAAGATATGATCTTAAGTAAAATTAGTATGCGGGTCGAAATCACCTATTCAGTCGCTCAGTGAGCATACTAGCATCGAAACGGAAAACGACAGGGAGCAAGCTGAAGTAGTGAATTTTGTCTTCCGAAAAAGTTTCACTGCGAAGGACCATACAGTACCTCCTTTCAATCGACGCACAAATACAGAAACAGCGTATACAGAGACAAGCGATCGCAGAACAGAATACCAATTAACTGCGTAACACTGGAAAGGCAGCTAGTTCGCCGCTGAGGTTTTATTGAGTTTATATAAAAGAACTTGCTCTACTTCTAGCAGCAGTTTAGCGTAGGTCAAAAAAATGGTTCAAATGGCTCTGAGCACTATGGGACGTAACTTCTGAGGTCATCAGTCACCTAGAACTTAGAAATACTTATACATAACTAACCTAAGGACATCACACACATCCATACCCGAGGCAGGATTCGAACCTGCGACCGTAGCGGTGAGTGTAGCGCCTAGAACCGCTCGGCCACCCCAGCCGGTTATCGTAGGTCACTGGAACAACGAAGAGTGCCTAGAAATTTTTAAAAAGAGCAGGATATTCCGGTTTTTTTAAAGGCCGTCGAACAGACGTGCATAAGTAGAGGATTACATCGCTGATGTCAATCTGTCATACGATTGCGGTACATATTTTATGCTCACGCATTATGACGTTTTTAGAGAACGAAACTTTCCTCTGTAAAAATCGACATGGATTCCATAAACAGAGATATTGAGAGACTCAGCTCTATTCGTCCATGAATTTCAACACCCTGTGGACGACGAAGCCCAGATTGATGTCTTATTCCCTGACTTCCGAAAGGCATTCGATACAGTTCCGCACTGTTTTAAAATGAACATCATCAGTCCCCTAGAACTTAGAACTACTTAAACCTAACTAACCTAAGGACATCACACACATCCATGCCCGAGGCAGGATTCGAACCTGCGACCGTAGCGGTCGCGCGGTTCCAGACTGTAGCACCTAGAACCGCTCGGCCACCCCGTCCGGCAGTGCTTTGTTGACAGCTTGGGTCTGTGGCTTTGTGTGGTCTGCGCCAGAGGTGTACAAATTCTTCTTCCAGTCTGCCTGACCCTTTCTCCGCCGCAACCATTAAAGCAGCTCAACCCATCGCCACAGGGACACAAGAGCACATGTGTAGAGGAAAGGTGTCTAATATGAGACACACTTTTGTAAAACCATCTGAAAGACATAAAAGTAAGTGCAATTGTATTTTTTGTGATGGCAATAATATCTTGCATTATTTAATTTTATCATACAGTTATCGTATTTGCAGTAATAAACAATCTTTCAGAGTAGTTGTTAAATCTTCACAAACAAGGCATTTCGTAGAAATGAGATCAAGGGCCGGCCAGTGTGGCCGAGCAGTTCTAGGCGCTTCAGTCTGGAATCGCGCGACCGCTACGGTCGCAGGTTCGAATCCTCCCCCGCCCATGGATGTGTGTGATGTCCTTAGGTTCGTTAGGTTTAAGTAGTTCTAAGTTCTAGGGGACTGATGACCTCAGATGTTAAGTCCGATACTGCTCTGAGCCATTTGAACCATTTGAGATCAAGGTTTCCTAATACGAGATTGTAACAATATTCTGCTTTAATTATTTTATTACAGAATAATGACATATGAATAAACAATTTTTAGATGTTCATTCATTTCTGTTATCCTTCACTCATTTCACACTACTTAGGTTTATATTTACGACATCCTGGGCAAACAAAATTGTCTTCTGCGACAACGCAATCTTAATGAGCCCAGCGATAACATTTCGTGCACTGTGCCCATTTCTCCCCGTGTTCGTCTTCAGAAAAGCGCCCAGTACAGAACAGACACTCTGCGTCATCGTCATCACTGCTGTCTGAATCCCCACTGTCATCAACATTGACATCGGATGCCGAGTCACTAGACGATTCTTCTACTTTAGGTCTACGATTTGAAGGTTTTCCACTCTTCTCCCCGAATAACTTTCTGGCTGCTTTCTTAGCTTCAGCCTCTGATTTCTTCTGTTTAGATTCTTGCAACTGCTTCACGTGAGTAGAAGTTAGTAACGCAGCAGAGCAAAAACGCTATGTTTGACCTATTTGATTATCTCCAGGTGGTTTTGCGATGTGTGGGAGAGGTCTCATGTCTGCCGGGCTGACAGTTTGACCATCACTATCAGTAGTTTCATTTTAGTTTTTGGCATCTCTTTCTTGAAGAGTGTCAGCATGGCGATGAATCGAAAATTCATGTTCCCTAAAGATGTTTCTGTTGCATGGGATGAGACCTGTTTTTCTGATGGTATTCACAGATGCTTCCATTGTTGCTGCTCGGTTGTAAGCTGCCTCAAATAGCCTGGCTATTAATAATGGGGTGATAACACGACCTGGGTTACTTGCCAGCCACGTTTCTATCTCTTGGGCGTAGTTGGTTTTCAAAGGCCCCATAAATCCGACGTCAAGTGGCTGCATTTTATGTGTTGAGTGAGATGGCAAACATGCAATATGAACATTGTTTTCACGTGTTTTATCTAACACATCCAGATTCTTTGTGTGGGAATAATGCCCATCAAGAATCAAAATGACAGGATCATTTGAAGATGGCTTTACATGACTCACAAAACGATCAAACCACTGAGTAAAAATGTGAGTTTGTATCCAGCCACTTGGATGACAAGCTGATATTGATCCTGCAAGTGCACCGTCCATCAATTCTGGCTTCATATTCTTCCTTGGGAAGACGATTAGTGGTGGAACACACGTGCCAACTGCGTTCACACACGTTACAACTGTGATGAGGTTTCCCCTTTCTGCTGAAGTCAAGGCAGCAACTTGTCTCTTCCCTTTCATAGCAATAACCTTGCTGTGTTTGTGCTGCACAGACATCACCCCAGTTTCGTCAACATTGAAGACTCTATGTGGGTTATGGTTGACTTTAGATAGCACAGATTCGTAAATATCAAAAAATCACCACACATTTTGTGGAGTGAAAGCTTTCACTCTTGTTACTGCAAGATCCTGAGGAGTTCTTATTAATAAAATGGGATGTATCTTAAGGAAAGCTCGGAACCATTTCTTTCATGCTGAAGCATTTTCTGAATTGAAGGGATTCTTCAGCCTATTCCTGACAGATAACTGGATTGCCATGCTTCGTATGCCCTTACATTTAAGAGCACAAAGTCGCACTTCCATTGAAAGGCAGTATTTCACTAGTTCATCTTCCAGTTGAGATGAGAGAACAGTTCTTCTGCCAAGATTAACACCAATCAGCTTCTCCGGTGTACGAGTTTTATCCTTCAAATACCTTTCCAAACTACGTTTTGGTACAGCAAAAACTTTTGAGGCTTGTAAGTACCCCGTCTCGCCATTTCTCACACATGTAGTGGCACAAACCATGGCGTCTTTATCCCACGTTTTCCTTTTAGGTGCCAATGGCATCTACAAAGAATAAATACAATAATCAGACATACTTCTTGAAGGGCTTCAACTTCTATGATTTTATTTGTTGATTATTTTTTATAAGTACTGTGAACGGAGTATTTTGAATTTGGAGTAATATTGATCAACTTCTGAGCAAAATACTACCTTGAAAGAAAGTTCTAGCAAACATTCCAATCTCTGATTATAAGACTAGTCAAAGTAATATCTGTTTATGATAATTTAATCGAATTAAAATAAACTCAGTTGCCAAAATTTTACTACAATAAATGATAAAATATTCTTATCTTACGATAGTACTGCGTAAATTACATATAACAAATCGTGAGAAAACGAGTTCCCTCAATATGTGATAGGTATCGTAATATGCGACACTGTCGCGTATTTGGATCCCCATACTATCGCATATTAGGAATTTTGCCATCTTACACAAAGAATCACGCACTTGCTAGCAACCTAATTGTCAATAATTATAGGTAATACAGTCACAAATAACAACAATAAAAGAGTGCAGTAATATCCACTCACCTTTAACTCCAAACACAACAAATTTTGTATCAACCTCTACGTACTGCGTCCGGCTCAACTATGGCGTCCTACTCGCTGTGTCGTCGTCTGGCACGCAACAGACGTGTTTGAGAAACTCTCCACCAGAGTGCAACCCCTAACATGAGCACAGTTGGGGTGTTTCATAATAGGCACCTTTCTTCTACTGAAGTACAGTGGTTAAAGCAGGCCAGCTTGGTTTTCCGCAAGCGTGGCAAGCTAGCCAGGTATATGTCTGCGTAGGAATTTTCTCTGCAGCCCATTTATCTTAAAGGTGGGAGCAGCAAAATGAACAAACCAAACTTAAAGCAGATTGATGAGAAATTAAGAATTGGGGAACATACACCAATCACGAAACAGAACACAATTCCAACAGTTGAAAAGCTGTCGTGTGTTTATGAGGCAACTTCAAATAAATCGGTAAGTGTCTCGCAATGCAAATTGCGTAAAAAGTCACTGAACACACCATAAATATTTTGAAAGGAGAAAAAGGCTTAGTAGCTGACAAATGGGTGAAAATGCGTGCTACGTACTTGAGGCTATTTAGCAATAAATAGGATTTCTAAATTTAGGGCAAACATTGATTGAAATAGGAAAATAAATTGCTTAGTGGATATTAAAAATCCCATTCTAATGGTATGCAACGTAATCGGAAGATAGCTTAGTAAGAAAAAAACGCTACTTCTTTCATACATGTGCTGTTTAGATTAACATACTATGAAAAATGAAATTCGTATTTGCTAAAATGTGTTCAAGGTAATTAGAATCAAGCATTTTGGCCATTTAGAATGAATTCAGTGAACACGCAATACGCATCCTGGAAAAAGTAATTGAAACTGGTATAAGTGGGAACATGTTTGGCTCGAGCACACTAAGGTTACAGAAACTACACTTCCAAGACCATGTTATGTTATGTTAACCGGGGACCTAGAAACGACGGAGAGGCTCCGTCCCCGCCGCAGCCGTAGTGGTCCGCAACCCCACGACGACTACCGCAGTCCACTTCACCCCTCCTCCGCCCCACACCGAACCCAGAGTTATTGTGCGGTTCGGCCCCCGGTGTACCCCCCAGGGAACGTCTCACACCAGACGAGTGTAACCTCTATGTTTGCGTGGTAGAGTAATGGTGGTGTACGCATACGTGGAGAACTTGTTTGCGCAGCAATCGCCGACATAGTGTAGCTGAGGCGGAATAAGGGGTACCAGCCCGCATTTGCCGAGGCAGATGGAAAACCGCCTACAAACCATCCACAGACTGGCCGGCTCAACGGGCCTCGACACAAATCCGCCGTGCGGATTCGTGCCGGGGACCGGCGCTCCTTCCCGCCCGGAATCCAAGACCATACTTTAGTTGGGATTTCAGTATGAAAGACATCGTCAGGTTCTTGGGTACAAAGGATCTAGACTTTCAGAGATGGTTCTTATTGTTATAGAAACCGTGTACTAGAGATGACCAGAAGCTAATTCGTATTGAGAATAGGCAGTACTAATCGACAGAGGTTGAAGTTACAAAGAAAAACGGTCATATCGGAATAAATGAATAAGGCCAAAATAGACCGAAAAGGAAAAAAGGAAAATAAAATCCTCCATTTTCTGGTCTACAATCATCCAAAATGAATATGTACTTCACTGAGCGTCGTCTTATGACACTCTGGTATTTTCATTAACTTTCGAACCCTACTCGTAACACTACAGTGAATGCATGCATAATAGATTGCTATGTAGAGTGTCAGGCAAGAAAGACTCCTGTAGCTTGTGTTGGATTGGATTGGACATGGGAGTAAAGCTTCGATGGGAGTAAAGCAGCCTGCCCATTCTGCTGACAACGTGCGGCAGCTTCCTTGCCTGACTAACAGGGAAGCGTGGATGGCAGTATGTGTACACCTCTGTCTCTTACCAACGGAAATCGCGACTCATCTGACCAGGCCGCTGTTTTCCAGTCATCTATGGTCCAACCGATATGGTCACGAGCCCAGGTGAGGCGCTGTACGCTATGTCGTGCTGCTGGCAAAGACACTCTCGTCGATAACCTACAAGTTCTCCACCTAGCCAACAAAGGAAAAAGAATGAACCTCCTAGAAGAAATCGAAATTTATTCACATAAACATGCATCCCCTTCTGACATACTTAACGACCAAACAGAGCTACCAAACCGAATATTTCTGAAAAACTTCCACACTCTACTTATCAAACCACTTACTAAGCACAATCAAGAAATAACATAATCTAATATAAACCCAACAAATGCATGTAATAGTATAAAACATAAAAATCTTAAAATCTTAATTCTATCTTCGTTATATTGTAAATGTATAAATTACTGCTTTGTATAAATGTGTTATGTTAGTTTATTATCTTCAATACTGCCAAAAAAAATTGTATACATCGTACTTAGAATACGTCTGTCACCCAAGTCAATGTTTAGAAAACAGTAGCTTATCTTAGAACCTCAAAACTTTCGAAAAATATAACTCTGTCCATAGATAAACCGTTTGTATGTGAACAAAAACTGTCAGTCGACAACATGGCGGTAACGCAGTGCGCCTGTGTAAAATACGTGATAAAAAGTGTTTGTGCTGTTGCAAAGAAGAAGAAAAGCCGAGAAAAAACAAGGAGAGGAGAATGTAAGTAAAATGGACAACTGATAGTGCGTAACTTTAAACTCGCGAAATTGAAGTAAATGATTGGAATCGTTGCTTTTGCACAGGCCTGCTGCAGCATCCAAACTGCTGTCGAGATTGTACTACTGTAGTAACTGAAGATCCATGTAATTTGCCAGCTGAAGATGGATGCAAACCCGAAATGCTTATTGGCATAAATAAAAGGCATTAAAAAGTGGCTGGTTGCTGTATTTTTACAGTGAAATAACACTCTCGTCGGCCGTCTGCTGCCATAGACCATTAACGCCAAATTTCGCCGTCACTGTCCTAATCACCTAATGGATAAGTTCATCGTACGTTCCACATTGATTTCTGTGATTACTTCACGCAGTGCCGCTTGTCTGTTAGCACTGGCAATTGTACACAAACGCCGCTGCTCTCGGTGGACAAGTGAAGGCCATCGGTCACTGCCCTGTCCGTGGTGAGAAGTAATGCATGAAATCTGGTATTCTCGGCGCACTCTTGACACTGTGGTTCTTGGAATACTGAATTCCCTAACGATTTCTGAAATGGAATGTGCATGCGTCTTGCTCCCACTACTATTCCGCGTTCAAAGTGTTAATTCCCGTCATGCGGCCATAATGAATTCGGAAACCTTTTCACGTAATCACGGCCGGCCGCTGTGACCAAGCGGTTCCAGGCGCTTCAGTCTGGAACCGCGCGACCGCTACGGTCGCAGGTTCGAATCCTGCCTCGGGCATGGATGTGTGTGATGTCCTTAGGTTAGTTAGGTTTAAGTAGCTCTAAGTTCTAGGGGACTGATGATCTCCGATGTTAAGTCCCATAGTGCTTAGAGCCATTTGAACCATTTGAACATAAATCACATGTGTACTAATGACAGCTCTGCCAATGCAGTGCCCTTTTATACCTTGTGTACGCGATACTACCGCCATGTGTATATGCGCATATCGCTATCCAGTGACTTACGTCTCCTCAATGTAATTCTAGCGAAATGCAGAAGATCAAAAATGGTTCAAATGGCTCTGAGCACTATGGGACTTAACTTCTACGGTCATCAGTCCCCTAGAACTTAGAACTACTTAAACCTAACCTAACCTAAGGACATCACACACATCAATGCCCGAGGCAGGATTCGAACCTGCGACCGGAGCGGTCACGCGGTTCCAGACTGTAGCGCCTAGAACCGCTCGGCCACCACGGCCGGCTGCAGAAGATCGATGATTGGTGCAAGGACTCGTGTTTGACTCTGAACGTAAATAATGTAACTTATAGCGCATAAGTAGGCAAAAAAACCACTACTATTCCATTACAATATTGACGATTAATCACTGAAAACAGTAGCTACTGTAAAATATCTAGGAGTAGCCATCCGGAGGGACCTGAAGTGGAATGACCTCATGGAGTAAACAAAAGGAAAAACAGATTGAGATTCATTGGTAGAATCGTAAGTTGGTGTAATTCATCCACGAAAGACGTGGCTTTCAAACCATTCGTTCAACAGATTGTAGAATACTGTTCATCAGTCTAGTACACTTATCGAGTAGGAATAACAGAAAAAAAAGTCCAACGAAGAGCGGGGGTGTCGTCAAAAACTGTTTACTCCGCGCGAGAGCGTTACAGGGGTACTCAAAAAAGTAGCAGATGCTACAACAGAGGCTTTATGCATCACGGAGAGGTTCACTGTCGAAATTGAGAGATCTTACGTTCCAAGAAGAGTCGGACAACCTGGTGCTCTCCCCCACAGACGCTGAACACGAGGAAGTTAGAGTGACGTCACATGGAGCTTAATCTCCAATCATTTTTCCCACACATCATACATGACTGGAACAGGAAGGAGGGGAAAAGGTAGTTGTGCCAAAAGTACCCTCCGCCACACACCGTAAGGGTTTTTCAGAATTTAGAAGTAGATGTGTGAACGTTATAAATTCTACACACTACTTTACACAACGAAGAAAAAATACAATTTATTCGCTGAATATGTAAAGTAGCTTGCAAAATTTTATGGTGTCCACTGTTCTTACACGCTTAAATAATAAGCTTGAAGGATGGATAGTGAGGGCTATGTTTTCATGGTGACAGTATTCATTATTTCGTGATGAAGTGTGCAAGCCGCTGGCAGCGTGAGAGATGATGATGTTTGGTTTGTGGGGCGCTCAACTGCGTGGTTATCAGCGCCCGTACAATTATCCAATCTTTGCTCAGTCCAATGTCGCCACTTTCCTGGATGATGATGAAATGATGAGGACAACACAAACACCCAGTCATCTCGAGGCAGGTGAAAATCCCTGACCCCGCCGGGAATCGAACCCGGGACCCCGTGCTCGGGAAGCGAGAGCGCTACCCCGAGACCACGAGCGGCGGACACTGGCAGCGTGTGTACGCCTTTTCCTATTCAGCCGCGCTGAGCTGTGTGAAGCTCGCGGACTGGCGCTCTCCAGAGAACCCGAGGACAGCCGAAGCTGCTTCACTTTACTTCCCCGAGAGACCGATGTAAAACTCAGCCGCCGCGTGATTAAGGACACTACGCAACCTTGGCGAGATTCTGACTGTCAAAACTAAAGCTTCATATACTCACGAAAAACACTAAAATCACTTCCAGGCAAGTTACAGAGTAACTGACGACTGCAATGGATCCATAATGAAGAGACGAGTTCTATAAAATTAGTACAAAATTTATATAATAAAGATTCCGAAAGTTGCGGTCGCCAATGGGTAAAATTGTTAATAACAAAATCATCAAATAATATAGAGTTATCAAATATGTATAAGATATACAGTTGAAGAGGCACTGAAACCATATTAAAAATGAGAATATTTGACACGCCGATAAATAGACTCAGAATTTGCTGTAAATAAAATATTGTATTATTATTACTGAGTGTGATAACGATGAGTTCTCCACAGTAGGAGGAAAATGTTAGTTTCTGCTTCAATTATTCGTTCAGCGGAGTGGTAAGTTCCTATGGAGCCAAACTTCTGAGGTCATCGGTCTCTAGGCTTATACACTATTTAATCTAACTTAAACTAACTTACGCTAAGAATAACATACACACCCAAGCCCGAGGGAGGAATCGAACCTCTGCGGGGGCAGCCGCGCCAATCGTGGCAAAGCTCCCAAGACCACGCGGCTATCCCGAGCGGCTGAATTATTCGTACTACTGTTTTCAACTGCTATGCTTTTGGTGTTCAGAAACTGTTGACACGATGTCTTCTTGCTTTCACTGATAATTTGGAGACATTTCACCTTCGCTAATCGAATGGCAGCAAAGTTCTCTGCAGTTGGCCGGCACTTGAGCCTACGAAGAGCCACCTATTTGACCCTGATTGCGCAGCAGCATTCGTCGCTTCTACCAAGGGCGAACCTACCTACTTTATGACCCGAAGACTGTGGAATTGATTCTTCAGCGGCGTGGTGGGTCGACGTGGTAATTTGGTCTAACTGTTAATGGGTGTTGTCATGGTGTTCAAACACCTCCCATGCACTGGGCCCGGGTTCGACTCTAGAACTACTTAAACCTAGAACTGCTTAAACCTAACTAACCTAAGGACATCACACTCATCCATGCCCGAGGCAGGATTCGAACCTGCGACCGTAACAGTCGCGCGGTTCCGGACTGAAGCGTCTAGAAGCGCTCGGCCACTGTCCTTCCACCCCAATCTGCATGGCGCAGCCCTGCGCCGTGGAAACTAAGTACTTCTCATCTGCATGACCTGACTTGTCGCCAGCAAGTCACTGAGACATGGGCAGTCTCCGAACGACACCTTCCACGTTACCACTCGACATTGACATCGTGGATCGACTGAGCCAAACAAGCGATCTGGAGGACACGATGAGAGACGGGAAGGACTTGGCCGACCGGCATCGCAACACCGTCGATTCTACTATGCGATTCTCCGAGATCTGGATACTCATCCCCGAACCCCAGACAACCAGTTGCCGGCCACGGTGGCCGCGCGGTTCTAAGCAGTCCGGAACCACGCGGCTGCTACGGTCGCAGGTTCGAATCCTGCCTCGGGCATGGATGTGTGTGATGTCCTTAGGTTAGTTAGGTTTAAGTAGTTCTAAGTCTAGGGGACTGATGACCTCAGATGTTAAGTCCCATAGTGCTTAGAGCCATTTGAACCATTGTTGAACAACCAGCTGGAACTGCAAAGAAGTAAGGCGAGGATAACTGCGCTGGCACGCTGCAGATTGTAAGGAGTGGTGATACGGACGCGGCGCCACGATCATGCGGGCTTGGAAATTCCATCTATGCATCATATAGTGTCCGACGATCGTCGGCGTCGTCGGCAGATCATCAGCACTCTGGTCACGCCTCACTGCCTGCAGATGACCTATCAGAATGACATCTCTCACGCATTCGTCGAACGCTACCGTCGTACTTACAGGGAAAGCTGTGCTGATCCTGGAGCAGACGACTCCTTTTTGCATTACGTCACGCGCAGCCCACCCCCCCTCCCCCTCTCCTCCCCCCCCACACACAGAGGCGGATACTTTGACAGTGGCGGTCACACGAGATGAAGTCGACAATGAAATCGACAAGTGTGCAGTCAACAGATCGCCCGGCACGGACAGCTTACCAGTTGAGTTTTACCGAGCCTTCTGGGACCTGAAGGCAACCCTGTGGACGACTAGGTTTCAAGAACTGATGACATCTGACCAAACAATCCCACCAGCCTTTGTTGAGGGCATCATCATTGTGGTCCACAAACCAGCCCGTGGTTCGATGGTCATGAGCTATAGACTGATCACCCTACTCAACGCCAATTACAAGATTTTCTCTAGCTTACCGGCACTGTGTCTCCAAACAATACTCGCTCATGTCCTTTTCCCAGAGCAAACGACGCCTGGTGGACAGGTCAATATACAGACTGCCACGTGGGAATGACGCGACTTAATTGCGAAGGCGGCAGCCAACAGACTCAGTGTAGCCGACGTTGCTACAGATTTCAATAGCGCCTTCGATAAAGTGCGCCACTGTTTCCTGTTTTCGGCGGCAGTCCGGATAGGCATCCCCCTCTGTTCATCGACGTCCTATGACGACTTTACAATAGTGCCAGTTCACGAGTCCAAGTCAATTGACGTTTAGCGGGGCTGGTACCCATACGCCATTACATCTGGCTAGGGTACTCCCTCACTACCCTCCTGTATATCAATGCTCTAGAGACCCTCAATGGGGCACACACTTTTCGCTGTCGTGTATATGCTGATAACCTCCTCCTCCTCATCTGCTCCAGCTCTGAGATTGGAGGAGTCCTCGAATTGACTATATGTTGTAGGGCTGCCGCTAGCAGTGCCATGAATGTCGCCAAATCTTTTGCGATGTGCGTTGGACGATACCTCCAGGAAGGCGAAGTGGCACCCCTGCCGCTTGTGCGAACGTTCCGGTACCTGGGCATTACCTTTACCCCCACGGTTACACTCACAGCAGCAACAAATTTCCGTCACCTGTTACACGTCATCCGTAACGACGTCCACCAGAACCGCCTGAGCCGCCAGGACACACTTCAATGCATTAAGCTTCTTAATCGTTATGTGGCTTCAAAACTGGTCCACATCGCTCACGTTCTCCCTCTGCTGATGGCGGTTGGCCGCAACCTGCAGGCGGCCTTTGGCTATTACCTTACGGCTGGTTCAATGTTTAAAGACCGTTATGACACACTTACCCTGCTCCCACTGGATGGTGGCCTCAGGCTGGTCAACGTCCGTATGCGAGCTGCGGCCTTGTATATGAGTACCATGCTGACTAATATGTGGACCAGACTGGGTGCATGTCTAACACGCAGCCTGCTTGAGGTCCTCCTGCCTGCGTCCACCATACCACCGGTGTCTGTCGGCCACATCGTGCCTCATTTGTCTCATATTTCGACCTTTTTCGTCGACTACAGTTACACACATACCAGTCTCCCAGATACGCGTCCGCCAAGGACTAAGAATTTTTACAGCCTTCTATTGCGCCGTGTTCCCTGGAATGTGATGGAAACCAAACACGCCTCCATCCAGTGGTCCATAGTGTGGAATACCGTCCACCAGCCCTTTCTCCCTACGGATGTCAGGCCATTGTGATATCACATAGTCAACAGGAAGTTGGCCACAAAACAGTGACTGCACAACAGTGGTTTGTTGGAATCCTCTCTTTGTCTCCTTTGCAAGTAACTCGACACTGATAACCACCGTCCAATATGCGCCTCTTTGCAAGATGTCGTGCAGCAAATCATTGCCTGCTGTCTCCAACTGCCACCAGATACGATCGAACCGCGAATTTTTCTATACCAGGAGGACAAACAATCTCCCGCCGCCAAATATCATGCCATTACGTGGGTCACGGGGTGGGCGATGGGTTGCCTCTTCCGTGGGGATCTAAATCCCACCTTGACTTCTGGTCCTATTCACGAACAGTACGTGCAGCGCTCGAAAACACGCCACGTTACCGAAAATTATTTGCTAACTGTCTTCGAGGGGTCAGAGGGTTCTCTCCCCCCCCCCTCCCCTCCTCTCCCCGCCGACGGAAGAGCGCGCCGTAAATGCGCAGATTTTACTTCTTTTTTCTTTTCTTTTCCTTTACCCAGCATTTATTTATTTTTTCTATGTCGATGACGTGTGTTCCACCTGATTTCATAATAATAGTGAAAAAAATGAAATTAAATAAACAGCAACAACGCCTTCCACTTCTGTTGATTTCTGTTGTGTCTCCCACTTTCCTGACACTGTGGCCTGGCCTCCTGTTTCGACCCCTACCCACTCTGCCCCCTGAGCCCCCAGTAAAAAAAAAAAAAAAAAAAAAAAAAAAAAAAAAAAAAAAAAAAAACGGTAAAGCAACAGCCCGCGATAAGCAGGATAAGCAGGAAATACGGGTTCGAGTCTAGGTCCGGAGCAAATTTTCGCTATCGTCATTCCATTTTACAGCCGATGGTTGTCCATATTCGCAATTGTGTGTACATTTAACGTAAGTCTGCTTACAGTCCCCAATTTCGCACCCGCGCGCTTGTGCAATAGCGCTCGGCGCGAGGGATGGGGTTTGGCTCTAGCTGATGGAAGTTATCGTCAGTATTTGGAGAGGCAATGACTTGAAGTTCCGATCACCAGACTCTGCATCAATGAAATTAACTAAAGTACGCAGTGTCTCATGGAGTGTGAGAGCTTGTAGCCACTTTCGTCAGCTTTATCCCTGCATCGACAGATCTTCAATTTTCGAAGCAAACTGAAACCTTACCTTACGGTGTTAAAATATTCATCATAAACCCTTTCAAGTCGAGCTAAGGAAATGCACAAGGTATGACATTTTGGAAACAAATACATTATTTCTTAATAGTGGCCCGGTCGGTGAACGAACAAATGACTAACGAAACGATGAATGATGGGTGAGACGATAATTCAGTCACTGGCCGTGCAGCGCCAAGGAATATGCTGTAACCGTTGTGATAAGTTGTGGTTGCCTCCGTGCTTGAATTACAAAGCTTGTGGCTTTCGCTGCATCGTATCGTGGACTGATACTCTTGTTTAAAAATCAATAAGTAATTACTGCACACTTACCTGATAAATATTAGAGTCTGACGAAACAGCGATAAAAGAAAAGGTCTTTAATAATATTTTTGTCTTTTGACTGAACCAAAAATGGACCCTTTTTGTTTTTACCAGTAAACTAAATTGAATATCAACCCCGACTGTAATTAACATCAGCTTCACACATTATGTAAAGTGTGGACAAAACGAGCGAGAACCCTCGCCTTTTCCTTATGGTGATCCGCACAGCTTTAAAGTCTGCGACACAGCGTAACAGGCAAGGCGACGAAGTGCTACCAACATACTATGCACAGGTGTGAAATTGACAAACTATCCGAACTTTGTCAGACTCCCTGTGTAAGACTATATTAATGCTGATCAGTGTGTTAAACACAATACGTAAATGTAAGATATAAATGAAAGAAGAAACGCTAATTAGTATGAACTGTACTAAAAAAAAATGAATTTCAGCTTATCGAGATAACATACCTGTTTTAGTAAGACAAAGTACCCCAGATCGTTACGAATCAGCAAAATATTATGCGCATTCGGCCACGAAACGGTCTGTGTCACGTTCAGGCAAGTCATACAGGATTACCGTTGCTGACTTAAAAATCATTCAGTGCCACACGTAAGTCAATTCAGTTATTGACAGAAGCGGTGAAAGTAGGCAGTATCAAGTATGAAATTCTACAAGAGTTTCATATTGACATCCACAGGGCGCCGGTACAGAATAAAGGTAGCAATAAAACGTATTGGGGGAGCGAGATTTTCTTAAAATTGCTTTACTGGTAGTCTATCTACCTCCATCGAGATTAGAACCGAAAACAAACCAGACCTCCCTTGCAGTAGCAAACACCTTTCACTACGTTAGCAGACAACCCAGGCAAACAGCCCTCTATTATTACCTCAGACATGAATAAGCCGGAAATTCCGCAATGAAAATAGCAAAATGATCTTCGGTTTCTGTTGCATAGAGCTTTCTGGACTCAAAAACATGAATTTCCTAACTTTATGTCACCGCTTATGTGACAATCATTCGGGATGGTTATCGAAATAACAAAATACTGTTATCAGCAAGTAAATTTAATAGGATAATTCTGCACCGCCCGGGAAATAAATGGCTACATATCTGCCAAACGTATTCTACAATGTTTCGAAATCTACATTAGACTCGCCATAGCCAGTAAACGTCCATTAGCCGAAGGATTTCTTGAGCTAGCTAGCAATGTGAATACTCGCACTTCTAAAACGCGGTGGCATTAATACTGGGATCTGAATTACCACGTGTATAGGCTAACGGATTTTATTTGCATTCCTGTAAACGTGATTTGGATCGAAAGCGTAGCTACGAGTAATATGCTGATGTATCGACTGCAACTAGAACATTTCGAATAAAGAGTACGGGGAATTATTTATGCGGCCCTCATCTTCAGTAACTGTCGTAGCTATTTTCGTTGTTAGGATTTCGTCACCTAAATCGGTAAAAATGGAACCCTACTAGTCTCACTTTCTTGACCGTCTATCTGTCTACCCAACCCTTAAAACCCGTTTACCTCTAGTACGGGTAGACATAATAAGCGGAAATGTATCACACTTCCTGCGGTATACGGTCCATGTCAACGCAATCTAAAGATACGGCCCTTTATGTAAAGAAAATTTACGCGAAAGGTCAAAAAATAGCTCTAAGAATTATGCGAACAAACTGCTTAGGTCCTCAGTCCCCTAGACCTAGAACTACTTAAACCTGACACACATCCATGCGCGGGGAAGGATTCGAACTGACGGCGCAAGCAGCCGCGTGGTTCGTGACTGAAGCGCCTAGAACCGCTCGGCCAGCGGACCCGGCGAAACCCTTTTCACCTCATGTATAATGATAATATATACTCTCTGGTCAGGATAAACTGTATTCACCAGCAACTCAGATCGTTTGATCACGGAACTTTTACGAGGCTACATTCAAATTTTTCTCGAAGTAGTCTGCAGTATCCACTTATAAACACCCTAGGAACGTCGTAAGCGATATCCACTTCTGATGTCGCTGGCAGATACTGCAGTACCATAACAAGTAGTTAAGAAAAAAATGGTTCAAATGGCTCTGAGCACTATGGGACTTAACTTCTGAGGTCATCAGTCCCCTAGAACTTAGAACTAGTTAAACCTAACTAACCTAAGGACATCACACACATCCATGCCCGAGGCAGGATTCGAACCTGCGACCGTAGCGGTCGCGCGGTTCCAGATTGCAGCGCCTAGAACCGCTCATTCACTCCGGCCGGCCAAGTAGTTAAGAATTTATTGTTATTGGTCCATGCATGACACTTTATTTCAGTACCAATTTATTGCACCTAGGAGTTAGTCTGTGGCTGCAAATAATGAACAAAAAATAAAAAAAGAGCAAACAACTTCGATGTTCAAATATAACTCACATGTCGCAATTACAACATAATTTCGTTGTTACATCTACATGACTACGTCTACAGGATTTCTTTGCAATCCAGACTTACATGCCTGGCAGAGGGTTCATCGAACCACCTTCGGACTATTTGTCTACCGTCCCACTCTTTAACAGAGAGCGGGGAAAGGGATCAAATCTTTTCTTACGAGCCCTGAATTACATTATTACTATGGTCGTTTCTTCCTGTGTAAGTTCCCGAGGAAGTAATGTTTTGGCATTCAGAACAGATATTGGTGATTGAAATTTCGTGAAAAGATCTCGCGGCAACGAAAAACGCTTTTGTTTTCATGAATGTCACCCCAACACGCTTATCAAATCTGGGACTCTCTCTCCCCTATTTCGTGACATTAAAAATCGTGCTACCGTTCCTTGGACGTTTCTGGCGTGCACCGTTAATCACGTCTGTCAAGGATCCCATACAGGAATACTATAGCAGTGGACGGCCAAACGTAGTGTAGGCTCTGTTTTCAGTAGACCTGTTGCGTATTCTTAGTGTGCGGCCAATAAAACCCAGTCTTTCGTTTGCCTTCCCCACGAAAGTATGTTTGCGATCGTTCCAGTTTAAGTTTCACTGGGTACTGAGATGAATTTACAGTATTTCGACTTGTGTTTGGTTAGACTGTTACAGTTATTTTCAGTGATTATTAATGAGCAACGTGTAAGACATTTTAGCCAGTAGACCTTAGCATGTGCATACTTAAATTGTTATCATTTCATGTGCTGAACTGGTGATGAACTGAGTGCGTGGTTTCGAATTTTGGTGCGTAGTATTACTGAGGATTAGAGGTCAATTACTTTTCGTATGTTGGGAGCTGAGTACAAGACCGTGTTGTAATTATTCAATCTAGTGCATTATGCACTCAGTTTCGTCAATCTCTCTCTGTGTGTGTGTGTGTGTGTGAATTTCTAAGGGACCAAACTACTGAGGTCATCGGTCCCTAGACTTACACACTACTTAAACTACCTTATCCTAAGAACAACGCACACACCCACGCCCGAGGGAGGACTTGAATCTCCGGCGGGAGGCGTCATTCTCTACTACACTTCAGATAATTAAATACATTACTGGAAGACCTGTATAGAAAACTTGTGCTTTCGTGATTACTTGAAATTCGATTCATATACACATATATTGTAGGTCTTTTGAGATTTATACATATTATCAGTTCAATGCTGTGATCATTCATTTATGCTTTCCTCGGTCATTTATTTTATTTTTGTATATAATCTTAAGGGACGTATTATACGACGTCATCTTGGGCGCACCCTTCACCAATATTCCCTTGTCAGTTTATTGATCATCTGAAGTACAGGTAATGAAATAATCCAGTCATATACGTTTTCTCACAAGAATTTGTTGCGGTGACAGTTCTCATGATTTCAGAGAGTACCACACGACAATCGATCAGTCGCGCTCGAAATACTCGTAGCGCAGCAACTGTGTGGGTTGGCAGCACGAATTATACCTAGGTCGGCCAGAGGACGCAGCTGCCAACCCATGGGCATCACGTTTGTGGATAGCGATTGTTCGATGCCTCGTTAAATACTGGAGCACTGAGCTACGGTGGACTGATCTCTTCACTGCACCGAGTCTCCAGTTACCGCCGAGTCTACAAGCTGCAGTGTTCGTCCGACGCCTCCGTGACGTAGGTTCCGTTGGTATCGAAGGCCTGCTCGGGATTCCACGTAGGCATCATCTGAGGCACAGTGACAGGACTTTAATATTTTATAGGACTTGTTATAATTTCAAATGTCTAATTGTGCTAGAAGTATCACAGGAAGCCTCACGTATTTTGAGTATTTCTTCATATTTAATAAATATCATTTTATTACTAATCGTTGGGAATTTTTCTGACTAAAGATAACCTACGCCGTCCTCCTGAATTCCTATCATTTGTAATAAATATCCCGGTCTTTATGTATAATTTTCAGATTGTGTAAGGTAAGTTTCGACGATGACGCCGGAATGGGGTTTTGCTGTGGCAGATTTTTATAACATGTGTATTCATGTTTCCATGCAGTAATTTGTGCTGAAAATGGTTATGAGACTTTCATATAACAAAGAATAGCTTCAGTGAATCAGGGATTAGTCTCACTACTCATGTAGGTAGAACAGTTCTTAACACGGTAGTCACTTCATAAGCACAGTTCGTGGGATCAGTGACATAAATAAGGATAATGTACATAAAGATTAAAAGTCACTTACACTATGTGACCAAAAATATTCGGACAGCTCCAAAAGCATACGTTTTTCATCTTAGGTGCATTGTGCTGCAACCTACTGCCAGGTACTCCATATCAGCGACCTCAGTAGTCATTAGACATCATGGGGCGCTCCGCGGAACTCACGACTGCGAACATGGTCAAGTGATTGGGTGTCACTTGCGTCATACATCTGTACGCGAGATTTCCACACTCCTAAACATACCTAGGTCCACTGTTTCCGATGCGATAGTAAAGTGGAAACGTGAAGGAAGACGTACAGCACGAAAGCGTACAGGCCGACCTCGTCTGTTGACTGACAGAGACCGCCGACAGTTGCAGAGGGTCGTAATGTGTAATAGGCAGACATCTATCCAGACCATCGTACATGAATTCCAAACTGTATCAGGATCCACTGCAAGTACTATGACAGTTAGGCGGGAGGTGAGAAAACTTGGATTTCATAGCCGAGCGGCTGCTCATAAGCCACACATGACGCCGGTAAATGCCAAACGACGCCTCGCTTGGTGTAACGAGGGTAAACATTGGACGATTGAACAGTGAAAAAACGTCGTGTGAAGTGACGAATCACAGTACACTATGTGGCAATCCGATGGTAGGCTGTGGGCACGGCGGATGCCCGGTGAACGTCATCTGCCAGCTTGTGTAGTTCCAATAGTAAAATTCGGAGGTGGTGATGTTATGGTGTGGTCGTGTTTGTCATGGAGGGGGCTTGCATCCCTTGTTGTTTTGCGTGACACTATCACAGCACAGGCCTACATTGAAGTTTTAAGCACCTTCTTGCATCCCACCGTTGAAGAGCAATTCGGGGATGGCGATTGCATCTTTCAACACGATGGCGAGCACCTGTTCATAATACACGGCCTGCGACGTAGTGATTACACGACAATAACATCCCTGTAATGGACTGGCCTGCACAGAGTCTTGACCTGAATCCTATAGAACACCTTTGGGATGTTTTGGAACGCCGAATTCTTGCCAGGCCTCGCCGACCGACATCGATTGCACATCTTCAAAGCAGTAATGTGATCAATGTAGATTGTGTTATAGACTGCTTACTGTTTGACAATGCCTATCTGCAATAGCCTAAGAATTATCTTGTGCACCACAATGTATATACATTATATGTTTCTAACAAATTTTGGTATTTCCTCTTAAAAGAAAATATGTTTCAGGTATTTCGATTTACTCCGCATCCGTGAAGAACATTTCACTTAGGATCTGTGAAAGGAGCATTAGGTAACTTCTTGTTTGTATTTTTTTTGTACATATTCTTGTTATGACGAGTTCAACACCATTGAGGACTTCCTTGCTACGGATAAATGGAACGAAAATTATGCCTAATCTAATCTAATCGTTCTGCACAGCCAAAATCAAACTTTCTGACTTCGGTAGATATTAAGTAGCCTTAGTGGTTTGAAATATTCTTCCTGGCACAATCACATTTTTGTGTGACTAGTATGGCTGTGCTCTACACCCTAAATGTAATTCATAATGCCGGCCGGGGTGGCCGGGGTTTCTAGGCGCTACAGTCTGGAACCGCGCGACCGCTACGGTCGCAGGTTCGAATCCTGCCTCGGGCATGGATGTGTGTGATGTCCTTAGGTTAGTTAGGTTTAAGTAGTTCTAAGTTCTAGGGGAGTGATGACCTCAGTAGTTAAGTCCCATAGTGCTCAGAGCCATTTGAACCATTTTTTTAAAATTCATAATCTATACCTTACAAATAAAGGGCGACGAAAATAGACATTCCACGGTAAATCACATTAAGAAAGCGGTTGATTTGTGGCTTATGTGTATTTCTTGCAGATTAGAGAAAGGCATCGGTTGGTACCAATCATCGTGAAAAGCATCAGAGCATTAGAGATAGGAGGAAAGTTAATGGCTCTCCTAAATATTAATTAACCACGCTATCTTGTAAAAGACAAATATTTCTCTTAGATATGATGATATACATTTCAGTCACATTAATGTGACCACCATCTATGTTCGACGTCAACGTGCACTCAGATATGGAAGGTGGCAGCACTAGCAGTGGAGGATATACAAAGGGCATCAGGTGGACGCGGGAAACACTGCATTCTTTGTCGTAATACAGTAACGGAGCGATATATATGAAGTTAAATTGGGCATGATCATTAGCTTTTGGGCCAAGGGTAGAAGCATTTTCGAAATGGCCTAGTTTGTAAACTGTTGGCGTGCCGTCGTGGATAAAGCACACCGTGCATGGCGAAATGACGCTATTCAAAACCGGCACCGAGGTAACTTTGGTGCACCAAAGGCTATAGAAGACAGGGGTGAACGACGGCTGTGGTGATGCGTATTGGCGAACAGACGAGTGACTATTGAGCCACTGTCCGCCCAGACGACCCAGGGGACAACCAGCAGTGTCTCCTTAACGACCGTTCAGGGAACGTTGCTGCGCGTGGGCTTCCGCAGCAGACACCTGGTTCATGCAGTAATAATGACTGCTGTTCACTGGCGACAAAGGCCGGAATTTGCAAGCCAACACAGCTACTAGAAGTGTACAAAGTGGCGACAGGTGGCCTTTGCAGATGTATCACATTTTATGCCCCATTGGACAGATGTCCGTTGGCGTGTGTGGAGTGAAACGTCTGAAACAAACACTCTGCAATAATCGTCGGAAGGGTCAAGGCCGGAGGAGGGAAACTATGGTCTGGGGAGCGTTTTCGTGGCATTCCATGGGTGATGTTGTCATTCTGGAAGGTACAATGGATCAACACAAGTCTGCATCCATCTCTTATGACCGTGACCACTTCTACATGCAGCTCGTTTTTCCTCGGCACGATGGCATCTACCAGCAGGACAATGCAACGTGTCACACAGCTCGCAGCGTACATGCGTGGCTCGAAGAACACCAAGATGAGTTTATCGCACTCCCCTGACCACCAAACGCCCCGTATTAAAACCCAACCGAGAATCTGTATGACCACCTCGATCGGACTTTTCGCGCCGTGGATTCTCAACTGAGAAACCTAGCGCAGCTGGCCACGGCACTGCAGTCGGCAAGGCTCCACATCCCTGCGGGACAATCCACAACCTCACTGATATTCTTCCTGCACGTCTTGCAGCGTCTCCGCTGCAAAATGTAGTCCTTAAGGTGGTCAAATTAATGTGAGTGGACAATGTGATAGGACTTATTTAAGTTATAAAAAAAATTTCCTGATTTGATTACTAGTTATTTACTTGTCCAGTAATATATTCAAAATAAAAAAGTGATATGAAACCTGTCAACTGAACAAAAGCTCCACACAGTCCTTAACAAATTATACGAGGGCGTACTAAAAAGTAATGTCTCCTAACTTTTTATGCGAAAAGTCTTAAGCATTTTTAAGTAAAACGAACATTATTAACATTCTTCATCTTTATTCCTCATGTCTATATAATTATATCTCAACATAGTCACCCTGGCGACGAACAGATTCTTCTCAACGAGAGACGAGATTGTTGATACCGTCAATGTAGAACATGTGACTTTGGTGACGGAACCACAACCTCAGCTCTGCTTGCACCGCATCATCACTATCAAAGTGAAGTTCTTCTTTGGAAATACACTCATGGAAATTGAAATAAGAACATCGTGAATTCATTGTCCCAGGAAGGGGAAACTTTATTGACACATTCCTCGGGTCAGATACATCACATGATCACACTGACAGAACCACAGGCACATAGACACAGGCAACAGAGCATGCACAATGTCGGCACTAGTACAGTGTATATCCACCTTTCGCAGCAATGCAGGCTGCTATTCTCCCATGGAGACGATCGTAGAGATGCTGGATGTAGTCCTGTGGAACGGCTTGCCATGCCATTTCCACCTGGCGCTTCAGTTGGACCAGCGTTCGTGCTGGACGTGCAGACCGCGTGAGACGACGCTTCATCCAGTCCCAAACATGCTCAATGGGGGACAGATCCGGAGATCTTGCTGGCCAGGGTAGTTGACTTACACCTTCTAGAGCACGTTGGGTGGCACGGGATACATGCGGACGTGCATTGTCCTGTTGGAACAGCAAGTTCCCTTGCCGGTCTAGGAATGGTAGAACGATGGGTTCGATGACGGTTTGGATGTACCGTGCACTATTCAGTGTCCCCTCGACGATCACCAGTGGTGCACGGCCAGTGTAGGAGATCGCTCCCCACACCATGATGCCGGGTGTTGGCCCTGTGTGCCTCGGTCGTATGCAGTCCTGATTGTGGCGCTCACCTGCACGGCGCCAAACACGCATACGACCATCATTGGCACCAAGGCAGAAGCGACTCTCATCGCTGAAGACGACACGTCTCCATTCGTCCCTCCATTCACGCCTGTCGCGACACCACTGGAGGCGGCCTGCACGATGTTGGGGCGTGAGCGGAAGACGGCCTAACGGTGTGCGGGACCGTAGCCCAGCTTCATGGAGACGGTTGCGAATGGTCCTCGCCGATACCCCAGGAGCAACAGTGTCCCTAATTTGCTGGGAAGTGGCGGTGCGGTCCCCTACGGCACTGCGTAGGATCCTACGGTCTTGGCGTGCATCCGTGCGTCGCTGCGGTCCGGTCCCAGGTCGACGGGCACGTGCACCTTCCGCCGACCACTGGCGACAACATCGATGTACTGTGGAGACCTCACGCCCCACGTGTTGAGCAATTCGGCGGTACGTCCACCCGGCCTCCCGCATGCCCACTATACGCCCTCGCTCAAAGTCCGTCAACTGCACATACGGTTCACGTCCACGCTGTCGCGGCATGCTACCAGTGTTAAAGACTGCGATGGAGCTCCGTATGCCACGGCAAACTGGCTGACACTGACGGCGGCGGTGCCCAAATGCTGCGCAGCTAGCGCCATTCGACGGCCAACACCGCGGTTCCTGGTGTGTCCGCTGTGCCGTGCGTGTGATCATTGCTTGTACAGCCCTCTCGCAGTATCCGGAGTAAGTATGGTGGGTCTGACACACCGGTGTCAATGTGTTCTTTTTTCCATTTCCAGGAGTGTAGATGAAAATCAGATGAGGCCAAATCCGGACTGTGTGGAGGATGATCGATGACTGGCGTCATGCTGAACATGAGGGTACTCCATGTGTGGACGAACTCTTCGAATTCGAAACTCGATTACAGTATGCTGTTACTCACTAACCAACATACACTACTGGCCATTAAAATTGCTACACCACGAAATTTAACCGACAGGAAAAAGATACTGTGATATGCAAATGATTAGCTTTTCAGAGCATTCACACAAGCTTGGCGCCGGTGGCGACACCTGCAACGTGCTGACATGAGGAAACTTTCCAACTGATTTCTCTACACAAATAGCAGTTGACCGGCGTTGCCTGGTGAAACGTTGTTGTGATGCCTCGTGTAAGGAGGAGAATGCGTACCATCAAGTTTCCGACTTTGATAAAGGTCGGATTGTAGCCTATCGCGATTGCGGTTTATCGTATCGTGACATTGCTGCTCGCGTTGGTCGAGACCCAATGACTGTTAGCAGAATATAGAATCAGTGGATTCAGGAGGGTAATACGGAACTCCGTGCTGGATCCCAACGGCCTCGTATCACTAGCAGTCGAGGTGACAGGCATCTTATCCGCATGGCTGTAACGGATCGTGCAGCCACGTCTCGATCCCTGAGTCAGCAGATGGGGATGTTTACAAGACAACAACCATCTGCACGAACTGTTCGACGACGTTTGCAGCAGCATGGACTATCAGCTCGGAGACCATGGCTGCGGTTACCCTTGACGCTGCATCACAGACAGGAGCGCCTGCGATGGTGTACTCAACAACGAACCTTTGTGCACGACTGGCAAAACGTCATGTTTTCGGATGAATCCAGGTTCTGTTTACAGCATCATGATGGTCGCATCCGTGTTTGGCGACATCGCGGTGAACGCACATTGGAAGCCTGTATTCGTCATCGCCATACTGGCGTATCACCCTGCGTGATGGTATGGGGTGCCATTGGTTACACGTCTCGGTCACCTCTTTTTCGCATTGACGGCACTTTGAACAGTGGACGTTACATTTCAGATGTGTTACGACCCGTGGCTCTACCCTTCATTCGCTCACTGCGAAACCCTACATTTCAGCAGGATAATGCACGACCGCAATTTGCAGGTCCTGTACGGGCCTTTCTGGATATAGAAAATATTCGACTGCTGCCCTGGCCAGCACATTCTCCAGATCTCTCACCAATTGAAAATGTCTGGTCAATTGTGGCCGAGCAACTGGCTCGTCACAATACGCCAGTCACTACTCTGGATGAACTGTGGTATCATGTTGATGTTGCATGGGCAGCTGTACCTGTACACGCCATCCTAGCTCTGGCCGTTATTATGGCCAGAGGTGATTGTTCTGGGTACTGATATCTCAGGATCTATGCACCAAATTGGATGAAAATGTAATCACATGTCAGTTCTAGTATAATATATTTGTCCAATGAATACCCGTTTATCATCTGCATTTCATCTTGGTGTAGCAATTTTAATGGCCAGTAGTGTAGTTACGTTAAAAACCAAAGAGGCACAAATAGCACCCCAGGTGGAAGCTACAAGTGACACCAGCCGCCATATTTTGTAACGTCCTCACACTCGGCACTTCACGTGAATGCAACCCAACGACCAATATAAACGTTATATACCTCTTTGATGCAACGGAAATTGTGTATTGCACAAATTGACTTAATGAAGGGATCGGTTGGAGGAAAACATCCTGAGAAATCAAGGGACAGTCTATTTGAGAATGAAAGGAAGAGTGAGAGGGTGGAGAGAGGGGGTAAAAGTTTCAGAGGGAGACCTGAACACTGTTAGCAGTTTCAAATGGATGCAGGATTGTAGTAGTTAATGAAGAGATTGGCTTAGGATGGACTATGGTGGGGAGCTGATTCAAACCAGTCTTAAGACGTAAGACCGCTACAACATTTGACAAGGAGAGCTGAGGGCGCGTTGTGCAGTGCCTCATTTTATTTTTGCTGCAATATCCTGGGCTAAATTACAAGCTACTCACCCATGTCTGATGGAGAGAGGCACACGTCACTGTTGATGATGATCCGTCAGCCGAAAAGCGCAGTCAAGATGCTTAATGGCCCCCATGGTGCTACTAAACAGGAATAGGTCTAGGCTATTCCCCTGAACTAGGCTTCAGTCTCCCCTCTCCTTTGTCGTCATCAAAACAAGACCTTAAACCCAATACGCACTTAGCATAGTCACGTACGATGGACAGGTAACGTAAGACACAATCCTCACACACCGCGAAAGCAACATGCTACTGCGAACGAAGTTGGCAAACCTTTCCAGTTAGATGGCTGAGTCTACACCTTCGGTTTACGCAGGCAACAGTTCCATGCGACTCCTTCCTTCTTTACCAGGAACATAAGTTCCTTGGAAAATTTGAACACTGAATTATTCTTATGGGTTAGCGTTCTAGACAAGTGGCATAATGCAACAACCATTCTGTCGGAACAAGTACCTTTCTGAACAAAATATTAAAGATCGTGTGGTATGATGAATGGCTGATGACATGCAGCGAGTTCAAAAAGCGGCTTCTGCTACACAACGGCCGTGTATTAGAAGGGTGTGCTCTCGATAAGATAAGCAGCTGTTATGCACTGTGACAGAGTTCGCAGAATGTCGCCAAGTGATAACGCTCGGAGCAGCAATTTCGTGCGAATGGTAGGCGCGCTGCAATTGCCTTCCTTACTCTTAACATAAGGATTGTCTGTCAGCGTCAGAATGGTTATTCACATGTGTGTGAAGAAGCTGAAGTAGTCAATAGATCTATACGCTACTCTAAGGATCAATGAAATTTGGTACGAGCTAACTAACGGAGCTGAGAAAATATCAACGCGAGAACTGGGGAATTGGTATCACAGTATGACTAGAGACGTACTGAGTCACTGCTGGCAAAAAAAAATTAACGACTTAAATAAATGATGAAAAACACCTCCCTGTCATCATAATTATTACTTAGATTGAAAGTAATAAGTATTTGATCCAGATGGTGTCTTATTTCATTATACCAACACGGGGTCACGGTTTTCAAAGGCATTATTTCTTCAGTTACAGTGAATCAATAAAAAACAACTGGTGAAAGGCTTTTCAACCAATGACTCTCGATTTCTTGAAATTACAATGAAATGTCTGGTCACTGACAATGGCCGGGAGAGCGAGGTACCGACCACATGCCTCTCCTTATCCGCATCCACTGACGTCTATCGGCTGAGGGTGACACACCGGTCGTACCGTTGGGCCTTCCGAGGCCTGTTCGGACGGAGATAGAGTCGGAGAATTAAACATGCTGCCGGAAAAAAACACTTTCAAGGACAAGGTCATTTTACTGACAAGTAAGGTGACAGGTAGTCCATCACTGGAGGAGTATACGATAACTAACTCAGACCAAATAAAACACACATGTCACAGAAAAGGGTGACCAAACAGTCGCATGAACACACAGTGTAGCCCCCCCCCCCCCCATTCCGCCCTCTGTCGTCAACGCAGGCTTGTGTTCTAGGGCATGGTAACGATCATAAAGATGCTGAATGCCATCCTGCGATAGATTGTCCCAAGTATCTTTCAGCTTTTGTTGCAGTTAGGCAACGGTACTTGCAGACTCTGGAGAAAGACTAAGTTCCCACTTCACCATGCCCCATACCCTTCAGTTGGCGAGGAATATGATGAACCTGCTGGCCAGGATAGTTGTACGCTACGAAGAGCACGTTGAATCGCAGCAGCATTATGTGGAGGTTCATTGACCTGCTGAAAAAGCACGCCACCATCCTATAGAAGGAAGGACAGTTTTATGGGAATAAAATCCTGTGCAGTGTAGCTGGCACTGATTACTTCATTTCACTGAAACACCGAATGTAACTGATGGCCCCCACATCGTGTCGTGGGCGAATGCACTCGAGAATAAGCAGCTCACGAAGTCTACGTCATACGCGTGCACATCCATCACTCGCATTCAGACAGGACCTACTCTCATCAATGAAGACAACAGAGCACCATCCCACTCCAGTCAACTCTTTCACTAACCGGAGTAGCCATAATCAGCAGTGTCGAAGTTTCGGTGTTAGCCAGGCCAGAGGTAGACGTGATCTTAATCCACCTGCAAGCAGACGGTTGCCAGTGGTCCTGATGATACAGCAGGTGCAACACGTGCCCGGATTTTGTCTCTGTATGGTGCTCGGTTGGCTACAGCTGCTCACACAATGCGCCTATCTTGATGTGCATCTGCACTACTTTCACATCCAGAACGTGATCTACAGGTGTGGGAATGTACCACAGAATACACCACCGATACATTATGTCCAGCGTTCGCAGCAATCCGTCGATGCCGGTCGCGGTTCTAGGTGCTTCAGTCCAGAATCACGCGGCTGCTACGGTCGCAGGTTCGAATCCTGCCTCGGGCATGGATGTGTGTGATGTCCTTAGATTAGTTACGTTTAAGTAGTTCTAAGTTTAGGGGACTGATGACCTCAGATGTTAAGTCCCATAGTGCTCAGAGCCATTTGAACAATTTTTTTAGAGTGGTCAGGCTGGCGTTCTCTGTTGTTTTGGTAGTTATCTGCAATTTCGTTTTTGCAGTGGGTAGATGGAGTCGGCTTAAACAAATGCTGCTCATAACATGTTTCGTGCGATGCCTAGTGTCAAGGGAAATCGTAGGTTTGTTTCCAGTTACAAACGAAATGCCTTTTGAACCTAAATTTTGCGTGTCCATACAGTAGATGCTCGAACATTAGTCTAGTGCGATATTCGGTCTGTCGATATGTATCAAACTGGACGTTAAAACACGAAGAATAAACAGCAATGCAGTAGCGATTCAGCAGCGCTGCCTGCTTGGCGGTAACAGTCAACGCGCGCAAGAGCGGTGCTGTCGCTGCTCGGGTACTTGTTATTCTTCGGGCTTTGCAGTCCATGTTGACACAAATCGATAAAACAAATATTGCACTAGACGAATCTGGGGCCGTTCTACCGAATGAGCACGTAACATTTCGCTTTAAAATTCGTTGTGTTTGTAACTTATAAAGTCTCTTTTTAATTAAGAACAATATTATCACGCTTATTTTCATATAGGACAGAGGTGGTCGATAATATCGGTATAATTAATAGCATTGAAAAAGTTTTAATTAAAATTATCAATATATAATCTCTCATCAGAATAGCGCCCGCAGCAAAGTAGCGCCTCAGGGAAATCAAAGAGGATTTAACGCGGCTACTTTTGTTTCTAAATCCTACTATATAAACCAAGCGCGGGTATTTTTAGTTCTCTTGTCTTGTTTTCTGCGCTCTGAATACGTCAACGTAGCTGCGGCGTGCGATATAGCGGGCATTTCCGTTTGATATGCTACGGAACGGATCAGGACACTTTTGTTAAACTACAAGTAAATTGACTCTAGTTAATTTTTACGGGACAGACTTTTGCCGTAAGGTCACGGACTAAGAATATCTGAGGAATTGTGTGCGCGAGAAAATGTAGCGCTCAATTTTAAATTATATTACATGCCGAATACTGATAATAGGATCTGTGAACTATACGAAGGGACTTTAAACTGAATATAAGAACGGGACTGGACACTTAGCTTTGTGAAAATAAAAGCATACGAAGTTTGAACGACTGTATCGACGTATACTAATGGACCATAGTCCTTGCTATAATATCTTTGAGTGACGAACTATAAAAATCACAGAAATTTCAGTTGCCGTAATTGCTGAGAGTAATTGTAGGATCAACCCTCCTTTACCCTCTATACAAAACGCAATCATTCATGATCATTTAATTATTATTGAGTGTTGTTAATAAAAAATTAAAGTGATTTCTGTAACATCGTGTGTGTTGGTGAATAATAACTAACATCCAAAGACTAACTATACTGTCTTCGGTAACGCAGCAACAAATGAAGGGTGATCGGCTGAGCCAAAAAGTTAACATAAATTATTATGAAAACCCGAAATTTAGTCGCCGTTACAGTGAAGATGTTTGTGGCTCTTCCATCTGATTTATAGATACAACTAAAAGTCGAGCATATACAGTAGATAATAACATTATATCTTCCGTCAGAAAAGTCGACGACAGCAGATCTACGGAGGGCGGCTACAAACTGGAAAACCGAGGCTTTCCGTCGTCACTGGAAGTCCCGTGAAGACGTGACGAGCAGGATTATTTTGGGCTGACTCCAGATATGAATACTACTATGATTTGATAAACATGTCTCCATTGGAGGTGTAGTGCCGTTGCCTTCAAAAATGGTTCAAATGGCTCTGAGCACTGGGACTTAACTGCTGAGGTCATCAGTCCCCTAGACTTAACTTAACATCTATGGTCATGAGTCCCCTAGAACTTAGAACTTTACCTAACTAACCTAAGGACGTCACACAACACCCAGTCATCACGAGGCAGAGAAAATCCCTGACCCCGCCGGGAATCGAACCCGGGAACCCGGGCGTGGGAAGCGAGAACGCTACCGCACGACCACGAGATGCGGACTCAGTCCCCTAGAACTTAGAGCTACTTAAACCTAACTAACCTAAGGATATCACACACATTCATGCCCGAGGCAGGATTGGAACCTGCATCTGTAGCGGTCGCGCGGTTCCAGACTGATGCGCCTAGAACCGCTCGGCCACACTGGGCGGCCCGTTGCCTTCCTCCTACCTGTAAAATGACTCACCCAGCCAGTTACAGGAAACCTACAGTTAGACGTTCAACAAATATCTGCCGAAACACCAGAGAAAATGCGCATGACGACTTTTATGGGGGACACTCTGTTGTATAGGAGCGACAGCAGTGTCTGAAACCGTCCAGAGAGGGCCGAAGTAACGCAAGCGCGGAAGCTACACTCGTGGAAATTGAAATAAGAACACCGTGAATTCATTGTCCCAGGAAGGGGAAACTTTATTGACACATTCCTGGGGTCAGATACATCACATGATCACACTGACAGAACCACAGGCACATAGACACAGGCAACAGAGCATGCACAATGTCGGCACTAGTACAGTGTATATCCACCTTTCGCAGCAATGCAGGCTGCTATTCTCCCATGGAGACGATCGTAGAGATGCTGGATGTAGTCCTGTGGAACGGCTTGCTATGCCATTTCCACCTGGCGCCTCAGTTGGACCAGCGTTCGTGCTGGACGTGCAGACCGCGTGAGACGACGCTTCATCCAGTCCCAAACATGCTCAATGGGGGACAGATCCGGAGATCTTGCTGGCCAGGGTAGTTACTTACACCTTCTAGAGCACGTTGGGTGGCACGGGATACATGCGGACGTGCATTGTCCTGTTGGAACAGCACGTTCCCTTGCCGGTCTAGGAATGGTAGAACGATGGGTTCGATGACGGTTTGGATGTACCGTGCACTATTCAGTGTCCCCTCGACGATCACCAGTGGTGTACGGCCAGTGTAGGAGATCGCTCCCCACACCATGATGCCGGGTGTTGGCCCTGTGTGCTTCGGTCGTATGCAGTCCTGATTGTGGCGCTCACCTGCACGGCGCCAAACACGCATACGACCATCATTGGCACCAAGGCAGAAGCGACTCTCATCGCTGAAGACGACACGTCTCCATTCGTCCCTCCATTCACGCCTGTCGCGACACCACTGGAGGCGGGCTGCACGATGTTGGGGCGTGAGCGGAAGACGGCCTAACGGTGTGCGGGACCGTAGCCCAGCTTCATGGAGACGGTTGCGAATGGTCCTCGCCGATACCCCAGGAGCAACAGTGTCCCTAATTTGCTGGGAAATGGCGGTGCGGTCCCCTACGGCACTGCGTAGGATCCTACGGTCTTGGCGTGCATCCGTGCGTCGCTGCGGTCCGGTCCCAGGTCGACGGGCACGTGCACCTTCCGCCGACCACTGGCGACAACATCGATGTACTGTGGAGACCTCACGCCCCACGTGTTGAGCAATTCGGCGGTACGTCCACCCGGCCTCCCGCATGCCCACTATACGCCCTCGCTCAAAGTCCGTCAACTGCACATACGGTTCACGTCCACGCTGTCGCGGCATGCTACCAGTGTTAAAGACTGCGATGGAGCTCCGTATGCCACGGCAAACTGGCTGACACTGACGGCGGCGGTGCACAAATGCTGCGCAGCTAGCGCCATTCGACGGCCAACACCGCGGTTCCTGGTGTGTCCGCTGTGCCGTGCGTGTGATCATTGCTTGTACAGCCCTCTCGCAGTGTCCGGAGCAAGTATGGTGGGTCTGACACACCGGTGTCAATGTGTTCTTTTTTCCATTTCCAGGAGTGTATGTTCGGCAGCTCGTAGCAGCTGCGTCTCGCTGCGAGACAGTGTCGTTACGTGGCACGAGGGGCTGGGGCCACATTTGGAACTGCTGCTCCCGACTCCCTATAAGCGTCTTCCCCTGAAGGCACATATAGGGACATGTGTTATACCTAGGCGAAGCGTGGAAATTCGACTGTGTTTATGCGTTGAGCTAATATGGAATCTTCGCGCACAAGATACATTCCGTACCTCAACAACAACATAAATATTCATCTTAATTTAAAACCAGCAGAGTGGCTTTGAGGCTCAATGGTAAAGTGCCGGAATACGGATACAAACGTATCAAATTTGATCACCGGTAGGTCCTAGGATTTTTGTCTGTAACTTATCACTTTTTACAAGTTCGGCAATGTTTATTAATATGAAAAATGAGGCGTTGCACCGCGATTCAGAGTCGACGTCTAACTGTAGGTTTCCTCTAACTGGCTGGGTGAGTCATTTTACAAGTCGGAGGAAGGCAACGGCACTACACCTCCAATGGAAACATGCGTATCAAATCACAGTGATATTCAAACCAATGCCAGATTTAATGTAAGCAACTTTTAATTGAGATCAACAGATGGGCTTCTCAACACTTCTAGAAGAAAGGTGATTTCAGGTGTGCCGCAGGGGCATGTCGTAGGACCGTTGCTATTCACATTATATATAAATGACCTTGTAGATAATATCGGAAATTCACTGAGGCTTTTTGCGGATGATGCTGTAGTATATCGAGAGGTTGTAACAATGGAAAATTATACTGAAGTGCAGGAGGATCTGTAACGAATTGACGCATCGTGCAGGGAATGGCAATTGAATCTCAATGTAGACAAGTGTAATGTGCTGCGAATACATAAAAAGAAAGATCCTCTATCATTTAGCTACAATACAGCAGGTCAGCAACTGGAATCAGTTAATTCCATAAATTATCTGGGAGTAGGCATTAGGAGCGATTTAAAGTGGAATAACCATATAAAATTAATCGTCGGTAAAGCAGATGCCAGACTGAGATTCATTGGAAGAATCCTAAGGAAATGCAAGCCGAAACCAAAGGAAGTGGGTTACAGTACAATTGTTCGCCCACTGCTTGAATATTGCTCACCAGTGTGGGGTCCGTACCAGATAGGGTTGATAGAAGAGATAGAGAGGATCCAACGGAAAGCAGCGCGCTTCGTTACAGGATCATTTAGTAATCGCGCAAGCGTTACGGAGATGATAGATAAACTCCAGTGGAAGACTCTGCAAGAGAGACGCTCAGTAGCTCGGTACGGGCTTTTGTTGAAGTTTCGAGGACATACCTTCACCGAGGAGTCAAGACATCATGACGATAAAATCAGAGAGATTAGAGCCCACACAGAGGCATACCGACAATCTTTCTTTCCACGAACAATACAAGACTGGAATAGAAAGAAGGACGGGATAGAAGTACTCAAAGTATCCTCCGCCACACACCGTCAGGTGGCTTGCGGAGTATGGATGTAGGTGAAGATGTAGGTCGGTCATAGGATTTTTGTCTGTAACTTATCACTTTTTACAAGTTCGGCAATGTTTATTAATATGAAAAATGAGGCATTGCACCGCGATTCAGAGTCGACGTCTAACTGTAGGTTTCCTGTAACTGGCTGGGTGAGTCATTTTATAGGTCGGAGGAAGGCAACGTCACTACACCTCCAATGGAAACATGCTTATCAAATCACAGTCGTATTCAAACCAATGCCAGATTTAATATTAGTAACTTTTACTTGAGATCAACAGATGGGTTCTCAACACTTATAGAAGAAAGGAGATACTTTTCTGAGATGAAATGTGTAATGATTTCAGGCATGGATGAAACAAGTAGTATGTAAATGAATTAGAGGCACTGCGCTTGACTCCATTAAGCAGAGGGACGCATAGGAAATCGTTTTGATTAAGCCCTTAGCAGGGAACAGTATCCAGAGACATGTGAGGTGATGACATAAGAGTATCAACCTTGACGTGTGGGGGAGAACAGCCGCGCGGGATTAGCCGAGCGGTCTCGGCGCTGCAGTCATGGACTGTGCGGCTGATCCCGGCGGAGGTTCGAGTCCTCTCTCGGGCATGGGTGTGTGCGTTTGTCCTTAGGATGATTTAGGTTAAGTAGTGTGTAAGCTTAGAGACTGATAACTTTAGCAGTTAAGTCCCATCAGATTTCACACACATTGGAACATTTTTTTGGGGGAGAACATGTCGGAAACTCTCTCGAAGGTGTTCACGTGGAAGCTCTCTTCATGACCCGAGAACGTTCTAGAATGCGATCTTTCAGGATTTCTCAGAGCGATTGGTAAATGGTTTGCGTTCAGGTATAGAGAAGCGTTTGTTGATTCCATTTTTCTGTACGATATTTCGACGGCCAGACTAGTCTATTCTTCAGTTACTACAGGGTGTTTCAAAAATGACCGGTATATTTGAAACGGCAATAAAAACTAAACTAGCAGCGATAGAAATACACCGTTTGTTGCAATATGCTTGGGACAACAGTACATTTTCAGGCGGACAAACTTTCGAAATTACAGTAGTTACAATTTTCAACAACAGATGGCGCTGCAAGTGATGTGAAGGATATAGAAGACAACGCAGTCTGTGGGTGCGCCATTCTGTACGTCGTCTTTCTGCTGTAAGCGTGTGCTGTTCACAACGTGCAAGTGTGCTGTAGACAACATGGTTTATTCCTTAGAACAGAGGATTTTTCTGGTGTTGGAATTCCACCGCCTATAACACAGTGTTGTTGCAACAAGACGAAGTTTTCAACGGAGGTTTAATGTAACCAAAGGACCGAAAAGCGATACAATAAAGGATCTGTTTGAAAAATTTCAACGGACTGGGAACGTGACGGATGAACGTGCTGGAAAGGTAGGGCGACCGCGTACGGCAACCACAGAGGGCAACGTACAGCTAGTGCAGCAGGTGATCCAACAGCGGCCTCGGGTTTCCGTTCGCCGTGTTGCAGCTGCGGTCCAAATGACGCCTACGTCCACGTATCGTCTCATGCGCCAGAGTTTACACCTCTATCCATACAAAATTCAAACGCGGCAACCCCTCAGCGCCGCTACCATTGCTGCACGAGAGACATTCGCTAACGGTATAGTGCACAGGATTGATGACGGCGATATGCATGTGGGCAGCATTTGGTTTACTGACGAAGCTTATTTTTACCTGGACGGCTTCGTCAATAAACAGAACTGGCGCATATGGGGAACCGAAAAGCCCCATGTTGCAGTCCCATCGTCCCTGCATCCTCAAAAAGTACTGGTCTGGGCCGCCATTTCTTCCAAAGGAATCATTGGCCCATTTTTCAGATCCGAAACGATTACTGCATCACGCTATCTGGACATTCTTCGTGAATTTGTGGCGGTACAAACTGCCTTAGACGACACTGCGAACACCTCGTGGTTTATGCAAGATGGTGCCCGGCCACATCGCACGGCCGACGTCTTTAATTTCCTGAATGAATATTTCGATGATCGTGTGATTGCTTTGGGCTATCCGAAACATACAGGAGGCGGCGTGGATTGGCCTCCCTATTCGCCAGACATGAACCCCTGTGACTTCTTTCTGTGGGGACACTTGAAAGACCAGGTGTACCGCCAGAATCCAGAAACAATTGAACAGCTGAAGCAGTACATCTCATCTGCATGTGAAGCCATTCCGCCAGACACGTTGTCAAAGGTTTCGGGTAATTTCATTCAGAGACTACGCCATATTATTGCTACGCATGGTGGATATGTGGAAAATATCGTACTATAGAGTTTCCCAGACCGCAGTGCCATCTGTTGTTGAAAATTGTAACTACTGTAATTTCGAAAGTTTGTCTGCCTGAAAATGTACTGTTGTCCCAAGCATATTGCAACAAACGGTGTATTTCTATCGCTGCTCGTTTAGTTTTTATTGCCGTTTCAAATATACCGGTCATTTTTGAAACACCCTGTATATATCGTGCAGAAGAATGGAATCAACAATTCGTCTGGACACCTGATGGCACACGATTTAAGTCCTCGAATGTCGACAAAAGTGTACTTACTGTTTCCAGGAAATGTAACGTATAATAAATGTACGAAAACACCCTCAGACGACAGGGTGGAATCTTCCATCGCACGTGAGTGGGGACGGCAGAAACAAAGAACGGTAAGGAGTAACAGTTTTAACGAAGAAATAAAGTGAGAGTAACGTCATTTTGATGTTTAACATCTAACAGAGGTGATGGTATCACCTAAATTTGAGTTAATCACAATATGTGTAATGACAGAGGACGGTGCAAGAGTTGGACCGAGGTAACAGATAGATATACCAGTCGCTTGTCCGGAGTCTTGGCATGCGGACGACGTAAAAACTGGACAGGTGGATGGTGGAGAGAGACGCCGGTTTGCTGCTGCCGCAGCGAAGGCCTGCAGTGATCACGTTCCGTAGTCGCAGAAGATTACTAATACGAGATGCCAGTCAGAATCCAGACAGCTTTCAGAAGTTTAGTTTGTTTTGACGCGAACCTTAAACAATGAACAATGCGTTTAAAGACTGATACGCTCATAAAAGACGTTGCTTCCCTCCAGACCAAGTAAGTGTGCCTACGGCATGCACTTTGTGGGAGACGTTTCCGTTCCTCATTGTGAGTGGTTACACCGCTGATGACAGTTGGCTGCGGTGCAGTGTGATCTGTAAATGAATATTATCATTTTATTTTTGTTATGTGATTTTTTTCATATTGTAGAAACAGTATTTTGAATCTTGTACATTTTGTTTCAAGACTGGTGCGACAAAGAAAGCCTTTACATCTTCGTATCCTCATGAGTAAGTAATGATGCACGCTACCGTAATAATTATGTGTTCCATCGAACAGAACTCGTAGGGAAGGCGTGTTCTAATTTTACGGTTCTCCGAAATGGCACTTTATGATATAATGTCAAATAAAGACTACCTAGAAAACGTAACTCATGTCAAATAAGCGTATTACTGGTCACCACGTAGCGATAATAAAGTGTCTTTATACCGTACTTGATTCTAAATTTGCGCGTAGCCTTAATCATCCCCTTTCCTAGCCTATTTTTCTTAATGGTTTTCGACGTACTACAGTTGTGTCAAGGAGAGAGCGAAGTATCGGGATTCTTCCTGTCTTAAGGTCAGACGCTAGATTTGCAGGAAGGTGGAATTTAGTTTGGCGGACGACGATTATAGCGTAACATAAGTCGCTGTCTTACCTGAGCTCGATCCTGAGCATGATATGTGCCAGCAACAGCAAAGGTAGACAAACATAATTTTAGCGTGGTTTAGCTCCCAGTCGGGTGTTGTCATTAGGCCAGCTATTATTGTGCTAGGAATAGAAAATGAGGGTTCGATGAAATTTTCATGGCGTGTAGGGTTAAGCAAGTCAAGTTGCGAGGTGCCGGGGCAAGCAGTGTATTTAACACTAAATTCTTCTAGAATCTCCATATGTAAATAATGCTCTAAGCCCCCCCCCCTATTCTAACTCCGACTTTTGCTGTTGCACATGGATTAAAAAATATACGCGAACTGACTGTAATCAACCCTGCAAGTGGAGTAGAAAAGAGTTTGGCACCTGCAATAATTTAATTTGATAAATAAGTTAAATAAAGGAAGGTTTCATTAACGTAGTGAGAAATGATGGGTTGCTCTACCGATTAACAGAATGAAAGTTCTGTCCAAAATAACAATATGATTTATTAAGACTAAACACAAAATAATAAACAAAAACACATGAAACATTTATAATACATCAAATTGGCTCAAATTGGATACTCAAGCAAACGCTATGAAGGTGAAGTTGTCCCTAAACTAGATTGTGAGGTTTAAGACGAAGTGGTATGTGGAGCCAATTCCTTGCCACTCAAATCTTAAGAGAGACACACAGCTAACCCAACATTAATTGCTGCTACTCAAGACAGAGCAAAGTTAGAAAAAGACGAACAGGCGCGCTCTGCTGAGCTCTGATTATCACCTAGGAAAATCCCTATCTGCCGGTGCTGCGGACATACATTACCAAACTGTCTTCTTAACTGCCAGAACACGATCTGGCGTACTGGAGGCGATGGCTGGTTGCTTCGACGTCCTCGACCGAAAGGCGAGAGCCGACTACCTAGAGCACCCGTACAGGCCGAACACACAACATTCCCGCCCCCACGACAGTGGCCGTGGTTAAACGTTCCAATCAACAACTCGAAAACCGGCGGAAAATTCCACTCTATTGCCGGAGCACTACCATTCCACCAATGGAGATTCTTGGCGCCAATTTCTGCGCTGATTTTGCTACGTCACGGAGCTATGCCCTGAGCAAGCCAATCACAGTTACTATTTTTCAGAAAGCGCGGGAATTTTCCCGCCACAACTGCCTGGGTACACAAGTCATTCCCACGCCTCGCTGGTAGCCCGCCAGAAAGTGTTTTCGCTAAGTTTCTGCGAAGTAACGGAACCTCTAGCCCAGCCGCTACTTCAGACCCCTCCGGGCATGTCTTTTGACAATGTCGGCGTCTGCAAAGCATTCACTCGACTTCCTCAGACCCGTCGGCTTAACGCTTTCCAGATCAGCAGAGCCCGCCTGTCACCGGACCACCCGGGTGACGAGAGACGCTGCGTGGGAAGTCCGCGTGTGAAGGAATAGCGACTTTTCACTGCATGCAATTAGAGAGGAAAATCGTAAGATAGAAATATGAGAGGGGGCTCATGACACCTCTCAAAGTGTCGACTTGCGCTGCTGAATTATTTTGTGTATACACTTTCAAAGTCTTCATTGTTATTACCGGATGAAACTTCAGTCATCTGGACATAGCTGTGGGTTCTCTGATTGCTCTGGAAGATGGCTCATCTGGATTATAACAGATGAAATAATAGTTCATTTCATTACATGAATGATAAAAAGATTTATTTAACTTAATACAATCTTTTGCCACAGGAGTGCTTGATAATAATTTGTGGTAGTCATTGATCATTCAAGCATCACTTCATGCACTAATTAACAAACCGTTGTCCTGAAGCACAATGTTCAATACTTACAGAAGTACATTTCCAGCTGAGACTTGAATAACTCTGTAGTCCTACTTGCTGATGTTGACTGCTTCAGCTGAGGTCACGAACTGCGGCAGAGCGCTTCTATGTTCAGCTCTGTGCGAGGACGCCACTGTGCTGAGAGAGAGGGCGTGTCTTCTTCAGCCTCTACCATTCGTCATTACGGATTGCAGCCAGACATCGCTAATGTCTGTAGTATCGATGTGCGTTGCCTTGCTGTGACAACGCTATCTTTGGATGATACCAGTTTCATATTATGTGTCTTGCATACAAATGGGTAAACGGGAATACCCTGCAGTCATAATAAAATTTTATTGTTTTTTGATGTTTTGCTCTGGCACAAAGTGGATAGGTGCCAGAATATAAATCCAAAGGATCAGCTTTCAGATCCCAGTCGGCCCTAGGATTTTTCTCTGTCTCTAATGACTGCGCTGTCTGAGGGATGGTAAACTCAAATCCTTCTTCTTTTTTAACGATTTTTCTGACACTTGCTGGTTCTTTCATGTTTTGCTATGATTTTCTAATCTAAAAATTCCAAGTTGCGCTGTAGTTCGGAGTCCACTTTAGATGTAGGTCTCCAAATAAACCTCTATATATGTTCAAAGGTTGGAGACAGGCAAGGATATAACATTTCCAACCGGACCATGTCTGTTAAGGGGCTGTGGTGTTCAAACCAGTCTTTGAGTTGAAAGCCGTCTCTTCGAAAACAAGTTTTATATCATATACCTTAGCGCGAGTTGTAAGTCGCTGGCGCGTTGCAAAGTCTCCCTAAGCATTATTTTCGTCTGCTAGGAAAATCACAGTCTTTGCCTGCATAGTGGAAGCATATTAGCTGTACAAGGTACTTTGGAGCGGTACCCTACCGAACAGACGGATGGTTGAGATATGAGCTAGTGTACTCATCTGGACGGAGGGAAAAAGAACACTTCTGCTTCCGCCGAGCCGACCGTTGTGGCCGAGCGGTTCTAGGCGTTTCAGTCTGGAACCGCGCGACCGCTACGTTCGCAGTTTCTAATCCTGCCTCGGGCATGGATGTATGTGATGTCCTTAGGTTAGTTAGTTTTAAGTAGTTCTAAGTTCTAGAGGACTGATGACCTCAGATGTTAAGTCCCATAGTGCTCAGAGCCATTTGAACCGAGATTCCGCTGACTGCTGGGGTAGTCACACCACATGGGCCCTGCTTGTAATTTTCATCGTTCTGTTGGTTCAAAATCTAAGACTATGTCTAATTTTTTTATTTAGATAGCCATTTTTACAGTGTTACATACAGGAATTTATGATGAGGACGTTGCTTGCTAGCGCGCTTTGGTGTAATATTTCATTTGCATGGTTTTTCAGCTTTGTAGCTGTGCTTTCTTTGGGACTGAGGTTAAATCTGTTGTTCCGAGCGAAGGACGTTGTTGCGTGTTCAAGGAATGCTATAGGTATTTCATTAACTTGTCCCTGAATGCAGACCATATCTCACGTTACTGCCCCACTTATTTAATATTACTACGGTGATTAGCGATTATATGGGGTTCCTTTTTGTTCTATTTTTGATGATTTGTGGTCATGTATTCCACTTGGTCACATTTGAGACATATGTAATTTCGTTAAATAAATTTTTGTGTTTATTTATTGGATTATGAGCGAAAGTGATTTCGAATACTCTTCAATTACTTTTCATACCGAAGCCACTAATGGTCTGCTCCCATGTGCGTCCTTATTCTTTGTTTAAAGCCGTAGCTTGGGCGAGCTCACTTCACTGAGTACTTTCTGCCTTCAGTGGAATCATTATTCAGATAAACTGCCATCGGCAGATAATACAAGTAGTTTTCTACATGCTTATTACAAAAAGCATCAGATAGGTCCGAGCGACTCAAAACTTCGATACACGCGCTGATCCTGAATATGTTGAGAGTGACTATTGTGATTAACAGTTCTTATAAGTAGGTGCTAGGATATACAACGAGGAGTCTACATCTCCATCGCATCGACACTCTCTGTAAGGGACGATACAGCATAAATTCAGGTTGTTTTAACAGGTTTGGGTTTGTTGATCGTAGTCGTGTCTTAAATCTATGTTCACGATCCTCTGTGTTTATCACTGGGCTGTGAAAGTTCTCCCTACTTCCGAATACCTTATTAATCTAACTCTGATCGTGTTACAATTCATTCATGGGTAAAAATTTTGTATGTTAAGGGGAATAATGTCAGGGTATTAAGACTAAGATCATACCATTTATGTACAGAGCTTCAGTTTAAAAAGGAATTGGAGGCTTTCAGTGTTGACGACAACTTTACTTTTCAACAGGATGAGTCTTGTAACGGTCCTGAACTTGAATCCGGAATTCCTGCATTTTGCGGGCAGTTGCTTAACCCTTAACCTATATACCTTCAAATGTAAACGTAGGCTTCCGCGGCCGTTGTCACAGTCAATAAAATTCTTTTGGGTTTGGGACCGCATTGTCAACTATAAAATTCCAACGTTTCGCGGACTATTGCAAGACGCCTTCCACAGGGTGTATTGCTAACTGTTGAATGGGCGCTAGTTTGGTTACTTACATACTATAAGTAATATAGTATATAGTATGGGTCCCAAACCCAGACGAATTTTATTGACTATATACCTTTAGGCCCGAATCATTCTCTCTCGTGCTTCCACCCTTGAATTCCGAACGCTACTGCCAGAGGTTCTCCAATGAGTTATGTGGATATAGCACCACTGGGGAAACAGCACTGATAGAGGACCGTGATTCACCCTGCCACAGTGGATGTATATGTCATAAGTTAAATGCACTAAATGGGATGCATGAATCGATATGGAACTGAAAGCACTGTTGTAGCAATGAAGTGTGACGACATGAATGCAAACCATTCAGATATGCCGAACCTGCAGCGCCATGCACTCCGTAAACTTAGGATAAAATGTTGAGGTCCTATTTCATTACAGGGTCATTCTACTGATCTGACCCTCCTTTATATTTCCTCTTGTCGTCATGCCAAAAGAGTTCAGTACGAGACAGATGTCGTGAGTAAAAAATTTTCAATACCTGCGACGTTACTGGAACAAAACTGGTGGTGTTGGAACAGGCACAACAAAACTTCGTGGGACGATATCACGTCTGTGTGGAAGCTACGTTACGGAACGTAAGCAACTGTTATGAACGTAGTACGTTGTTCAAGTTGTGTAGATAAATAAAATTACTGCATAAAGTGTCTAGTTGTATTTTTAACATCGTCAGTAGACCAATGTTAGATTTCATATCTCCTCTTTTCCACTTATAATTTTCGACCCAGCCGTTTTAGGTGCGTTCTCTATCTCAAGGTGATACATTTGGTTGAGATATCTACGGTTCTTCGTCGACGGTACACGACGCGTTGCGCGCCGCTCACATGTCCGCAGAACAGCCACAAGTCGTTGCTATAGAGGGCTGACGCCGCCGGGTGGCGCTACACGTGTCACCTCACTGCCAGCAGTTCTGTTTGGACTGCAGGTCTTTAAGCCGCTGCACTCAGAGTTCCGTCTCAAATTATGCTCAGATTACTTTCCGATCACGCCGAGCTTACAGAAAAGAGTGGAGTGAGACCTTGCGAACGTAGCACAGTGGTATTTCTACTCCAACTGCTATTAAATACAGTAATCCAGTACTAGTGAAAAAGAGAGAGAAACTGAAAGGTACAAAGTTATGTATGCTTAATTTTGTACATGTTGTAAAGAAATACATTTATGTTTTAATCATTCTGCAGTTTTTGATGGGTGCTTGCGTCTTCATCTACCTAATCACACCGACAGGTACAACATTGTCCTTCTACACTGAAGCGCCAAAGAAACTGATATAGGCATGCGTATTCAAATACATATACACTATGTAATCAAAAGTATACAGACACTCCCAAAAACATACGTTTTTCATATTATGTGCATTTTGCTGACACCTATTGCTAGGTACTCCATATCAGCGACCTCAGTAGTCATTAGACATCGTGAGACTCAAGACTTCGAACGTGGTCAAGTGAATGGGTGTCACTTGCGTCATACGTCTGTACGCGAGATTTCCACACTCCTAAACATCCCTAAGTCCACTGTTTGCCATGGGATAGTAAAGTGCAAACGTGAAGGGGGGCACGTACAGAACAAAAGCGTACAGGCCGACCTCGTCTGTTGACTGACAGAGACCACCGACAGTTGAAGAGGGTCGTAATGTGTAATAGGCAGACATATATACAGACCATCACACAGGATTTCCATAATGTATCAGGATCCACTGCAAGTACTATGACAGTTAGGCTGGAGGTGAGAAAACTTGGATTTCATGGTCGAGCGGGTGCTCTTAAGCCACACATTACGCTGGTAAATGCCAAACAATGCCTCGCTTGGTGTAACGAGCGTAAACATTGGACGATTGAACAGTGGAAAAACGTTGTGTGGAGTGACGAATCACGGTACAGAATGTTGCAATCCGATGGCAGGCTGTGGGTATGGCCGATGCCAGGTGAACGTCATCTGCCAGCTTGTGTAGTACCAATAGTAAAATTCAGAGGCGGTGGTGTTATGGTGTTGTTGTTTTGCGTGGCACTATCACAGCACTGGCCTACATTAATTTTTTAAGCACCTTCTTGCTCTCCACTGTTGAAGAGCAGTTCGAGGATGGCGATTGCATCTTTCAACACGATCGAGCACCTGTTCATAATGCACGGCCTGTGGCGGAGTGGTTACACGACAATAACATCCCTGTAATGGACTTGCCTGCACAGAGTCCTGACCTGAATCCCATAGAACACCTTTGGATGTTTTGGAACGCCGACTTCGTGCCAGGCCTCACCAACAGACATCGATACCTCTCCTCAGTACAGCACTCCGTGAAGACTGTGCTGCCATTCCCCAAGAAACCTTCCAGCATCTGAACGTATGCCTGCGAGAGTGGAAGCTACCATCAGGGCTAAGGGTGTGCCAACAGCAAATCGAATTCCAGCATTACCGATGGAGGGCGCCACGAACTTGTAAGCCATTTTCAGCCGGGTGTCCGGATACTTTTCAAGACATAGTGTATATGTAAACAGGCAGAATACGGTGCTGCGGTCGCCAACGCCTATAAGAGACAACAAGTGTCTGGCGCAGTTGTTAGATCGGTTACTGCTACTGTAATGGTAGGTTATCAAGATTTAAGTGAGTCTGAACGTGGTGTTATAGTCGGCGCTCAAGCGATGAAGCGAGGCAGCGATGAAGTGGGAAATTTCCTGTACGACCGTTTCACGAGTGTACCGTGAATATCAGGAATCCGATAAAAAATCAAATCTCCGATATCGCTACGGTCGAAAAAAGATCCTGCAAGAAAGGGACCAACGACAATTTCTCCCTTTAATTTTTATTGATGTGTAGATCTGCGGTATGGACGCAATGTTCTTCGACCTAGCCCGGCGCTCCCGCGCCACTCACAGCTACGATTTTTTTTCTTTATTGTTATTTACAGGAAAGGTAGGCCAACAGCGGCATATCTATGCCGCTCTTTGGCCACAGTTAACACACATAGCATAATTAGAGACGAAAAAACAAAACAAACATGGTGGATAAAAAACGATAGACAGACATATTAAAACACATGTAGTCGTTCAGAGGCGCAACGTCCGAATAAAAAACGTTCAGCACTTGGTCACAAACAGAGAAGACGGAAATTACACATGTGAACGGTGGAGCACGAACGTAGAGACACTTAAGCACTAACACGAAGACACACACAAAACACTGGCGACGATTTCCGGCGCACGAATATTCACTGTTCACGTACAAAGCCGGGACCTGCCAAAGGGAAAAGGTTTTGGTAGGGGGGAGAGGGGGAGGGTGTAGATGCCAGTGGCAGCGGAGAAGGGAGGGGGAGGGAAGAAGGAAGGGGGGTTGGGGGAAGCCCGGGGGGAGAGGAAAGAGGGAGGAAGAGAGGAGGAAGAGAAGGGAGAGAGAGTGCCCTGGGGGAAAAATACAGAGGGAGGAAGGGGAGGATCAAAGTTGGTAGGAGTGGTAGATGGAGGGTATGAGGGCAACAGCTACAAGAGAGACGGCAGCTTTATATCTCTCACTACTGCAGCGCCAGTCGAGCATCGCTCTTCCTTCGCTCGCTGTTCTCCAAAGGGGGATACATAAATGCCTCAAGAGGACGATAAAACCACACGATGTCACTGCGTGCTACTCTGATTGAACGGCGAGCTGTTCAGCAGCAGCAATTCAGATCTTCGCCCGCAGATCTATAGACTCATCAACATTAGCAGGGAAGACTGCAGTGAGGACAGTATATCGTCGTCGCACGACCCTATTAAACGTTGCTAACTGTCAGAGACATGTACAGGGCGATTCAGCTGGCCTTACCGCTGTCATTTTATGTAAATAGCATTGTTACACCTGACCTTCATAAACCACGTGCAACATTTTCACACTCTTTCGCTCACTACTCGGAGACTATTAATCCTAAATCAAAACTAAACAGACCTTTCCGTAGTTGGATTTTGTACTGGGATATGTTTTCGCTAGAGGCAGTAGTTTTAGAGTTGTTCAAGAAAAACTTAAAAAAGTGACCTTGAAACGCAACCCCACTCCCACACTCAGCCCCCACCGGTCAGGATTTCTAGTATGTGTTTATGGTACTCCCTCTTTCCACTGTACAAATATCTGCGAATTTTTTCAGTCTTTACTGACTGGCGTTATAACGTCGCTGGTTTCGTCGAGCACTTACAAATCGTAAAACTGACGTTTCTGTAAATTTTGTTTAAGAGTTTTGTGAATTTTTACAGCATAGAGTTAACAATTACATCATTGAATTCGTCAGGCCTTCTGACTTCGAAGCTACATGCTTGTACGGGTTAAGTTTGGGTCGAATTTTAAACGTAATTAGTTTTAGCGGGACGTTTATAAAATTCGTTTACTCTCACAGGCACCCTTAAATTAATAACATTAACGAAGTAGCTAATTATGCTGGTGGCGTAACAGCAGAATCAATATCGGGAACTTTTGTACAGTAGTAGGAGGGAGTGCCACGAACAACTACCAGAAACCGTGAATTGTGAAAAATGAGTGTGGTGTGGAGGTGCGTTTGAAGGCCACTTTTGTACGTTTTTCTTGAATGACACGAAAACCAAGGCCTCCAGCGAAAACGTATCCCATTACAAAATGCAACTACATTAAATTTCATACAAAAAGTTCCTGCTCTTTTCTTCTGCGGGGTTAACGGTCTGAGCGTAACGAGCGAGAGAATATGAAAATCACTCGCGTGGTTTATGAAGGCCACCTATGACAGTGAGGGTTGTATAAAACGACAGAGGGGGGGGGGGGGGGGGACGGGTGGGGGCAGCTGAATCACCCTGTGTAAGTGTATTAGCATGCGAGACTGTATGGTTCTATCAAGAACATTACTATAATTGTATATAACCGAGCGACACAGAAGAATCTGCAGCATTCAAAGTTGTATATAACTCAATTATTAAGTGTAGATTTCATAAATAAACTAAATAATGTGTTAATTTTCTGCGTACAAAGTTGTGTATAACTCAATTATTAAGTGTAGATTTTACAAATAAACTAAATAATGTTAATTCTCTGTAGACGTCTGACTGTATTTATTGACCACCTCAACTACTGATACAACAAAACGTGTCTTCCATCCTACGGAGAGAAAAGAAGTGTTACGAGCGGGTAGTAGTTGTTGTGTCTAGGTATTAATTTTCAAGTTGATAGTAATTCCTCTTAATTAATTCGGCTTTTAATTATGATGGCTCCCAGCCGTTACACTGGCCTTTCCGTTGAAAGCATCTTCTTCTATATTCCATGAAGTTTCGAGATTGCAGCCATATTATGTCGACTTCTTGCCACGATAATTTCGGCTGACAGCCATTCAACCATCTTCAGGTTAGTGTTTTGCACTGGGGATTGCTAGTTCACATCTCTAATTTTATTCTGAAAATTGGCACGGAGACGCATGCGCAAAAGCAACCGCTACATGAACGACAGCTTTCGAGTTTCGCATCCTCTTCCAGTACTGCTCCATCTATGGCGGGCAGGCGCATACGTAAAGGTGATGGGAGTTGAATGGCTCTGAGCACTATGGGACTCAACCTCTGAGGTCATTAGTCCCCTAGAACTTAGAACTAGTTAAACCTAACTAACTTAAGGACATCACAAACATCCATGCCCGAGGCAGGATTCGAACCTGCGACCGTAGCGGTCTTGCGGTTCCAGACTGCAGCGCCTTTAACCGCACGGCCACTTCGGCCGGCACATAAAGGTGATACTACATGCGCACTCATTGTCTGAATACGCACTCGTGGAGCTAAAATTCAGTTGTAGCTAGGCGAGTCATTAGTTATAAAATGTTTTCTTTTTGAAGAAATTAAAGAAATCACCGCGTCTCCCTCCTTACCCAGTTCAAGGTCGCCATCACGATTAATAAGATCTTCCGCCAAACGTATTTCCACTGTTGCCTTAATGGTTCAATCCCAGAAGGATCTCGTCGATCCCAAGATTTCCGTGGCAGAATAATCCATCGAATTTCCTGTGGAGATACAATTCTCTCCTACGGCTGTGAAAGACATATGTGGCGATAATGCTCAACGCATTTTTCATGCACTGTGCGTGTTGTCTGACCAATGTAGGCTTTGCTACACTGACAATGTGTTCTGTAGATTCCAGCCCTCCTCAATCCGGGATCGTACTTTTCCGCACCGAGAAGAGGCCAAGTCGTTGTAGGAAGGCGGAACATTACTTTGACACAATGTTCCATTAAGGTTCTGCTAATTTCGACTTTCAACTAGATGAGGTGTGGGACCCTGTGATTTCTTTAATTTCTTCATTTTATGAATAATGACATGACAGAGAGCGTGCATATACACACACATAAAAAAAAAGTTTTGCATCACCTCCGTTCCGAGAGTTCCGGAACCTGTACAGAATATTGGAACAGAGATCAACATAAACATCATTTCCACCCTTTTTATTGCTCATGAAAACCGGACATTGCATGTTGTACCTGATGGCTCTTGATCTTCCACCATAACCGAGTCCATCAACATGAGGCAGCAAATATGAGGTAGCTAAGGAGGTGGAAACGTGTGTTCTACTATGTGCCAAGATTGTTTGGTAGCTACAACAGGAAAACACAATTAATTAGCAGGAGTACAAAATAAGTAAGTATTTACTACTTAACTTTGTTGTAGTCATGATCTGTTGGTTGACAATTATAGAAGACGCGACTAGACTAAGGGTCTGTAGAATGACATAATTTACTAGTCACAAATCTTGCAGTGACGAATTAATCTCTCGTAATGTTGAATGTCGAATCCGGTGAATTTGAAGATTAACTTGGCTGTCGACATGACAGAACGTAGAATTGTTTATAACTGCCAACTTAGTATTGTTCGCTCTACTGTAGTACTATTACGGAACTTTACAACTGAGCTACAAAGACCTGATGGCAGCAATGACTGAGCTGCAGACGACGACTGACATCGGCGCTTTCTACGAACTGTAGAATGGCACAACTGCACTACACTCCTGTTACACATGAAGTGGCCTAGTGGCGCCTCGCGGCGAGCGTATGTACTGCGACTGGCTGTGTACTCTGTGGCTAGCACAGCCGTTGTTCTGTTCCGTTTATCGAGAGAATCGCATCCGGCGAATCAATCTCTCAGGTTGCGGTGTAGTCGTATGACTGCCGACATCACAGTACCACCATACAGCGAGACCTTCAGAGGTGGTGCTCCAGATTCCTGTACACACCGGTACCTCTAATACCCAGTAGCACGTCCTCCTGCATTGATGCATGTCTGCATTCGCTGTATTCGTCATGCCATACTATCCACAAGTTCACCAATTGGTCCAGATTGCCCACTTCTCAACGCCGATTCAGCTTAGATCACTCAGAGTGGTTGGTGGATCAGGTCATCCATAAACAGCCCTTTTCAATCTATCCCAGGCATGTTCGATAGGGTTCATGTCTGGAGAACATGTTGGCACTCTAGTCGAGCGATGTCGTTATCCTGAAGGAAGTCATTCACAAGATGTGCACGATGGGGGCGCGAATTGTCGTCCATGAAGACGAATGCCTCGACAATATGCTGCCGATATGGTTGCACTGTCGGTCGGAGGATGGCATTCACGTATCGTATAGCCGTTACGGCGCCTTTCATGACCACCAGCAGCGTACGTTGGCCCCCCATAATGCCACCTCAAAACAGCAGGGTACCTCCACCTTGCTGCACTCGCTGGTCAGTGTGTCCAAGGCGTTCAGCCTGACCGAGTTGCAGCCACACACGACTCCGACGATTGGTTGAAAGGATATGCGGCACTCATCGGTGAAGAGAACGTGATCCCAATCCTGAGTGGTCCATTTGGCATGTTGTTGGGCCCATCTGTACCTTGCTTCATGGTATCGTGGTTTCAAAGATGGACCTCGCCATGGACGTCGGGAGTGAAGTTGCGCTTCATGCAGCCTATTGCGCACAGTTTGAGTCGTAACACGACGTCCTGTGGCTGCACGAAAAGCATTTTCAACGTGGTGGCGTTGCTGTCAGGGTTCCTCCGAGCCATAATCCATAGGTAGTGGTCATCCATTGCAGTAGTAGCCCTTGGGCGGCCTGAGCGAGGCATGTCATCGACAGTTCCTGTCTCTCTGTATCTCCTCCATGTCCGAACAACATCGCTTTGGTTCACTCAGAGACGCCTGGACACTTCCCTTGTTGAGAGCCCTTCATGATACAAAGTAAGAATGCCGACGCGATCGAACCGCGGTATTTGCCGCCTGGGCATGGTTGAACTACAGACATCACGAGCCGTCTACCTCCTTCCTGGTGGAATGACTGGAACTGATCGGCTGTCGGACAACCTCCGTCTCATAGGCGCTGCTCATGCATGGTTGTTTACATCTTTGGGTGGGTTTAGTGACATCTCTGGTCAAAAGGACTGTGTCTGTGATACGATATCGACAGTCAACGCCTATCTTCAGGTGTTCTGGGAACCGGGGTGAAGCAAAACTTTTTTTGACGTGCGTAGTATTGCTATTACGCACGCACCGGCTCGCCATAGATAGAGCAAACTCGACAGAGGCCGCTCATACAGCGGATGCCTCTGCGCATGCGTCTCCGCGCCAACTTTTGGTATAAAGTTAGTGATGTGAACTAGCAATGTCTCGTCTGTCAGGTTGGAGCCCTGACAGTGTTTACCTGCGAGTACGTGCGCGTTGCTAGTTACAGTCACGAGTGTTGCTCAGCGTTGTGTAGTCGTAGTGTCTAAGTTGACGTTGATTTGTCGTTCGCCTTTTACGGCAGCGTTGTTATTTCGTACGCGTCCCGTTGTACCGGATATATATAGGACAGACGTTCGAGCCTGTAGCCTGCCAGCGCCCTGACTACGTCATCGGGCCAAAGACAGGAATCAGCGTGTAGGCGACTCTTCCGCCGCCCTTCGCGCGGCAATGTGTCACCGGGCGCTTGACACCGTCCCGGCAAGCTGCCGGCTGCGCTAATACTGACACCACCCATCGAGATAAGGACCGAGCGCATCGTACCTCCCGCCGTAAGTCACCGATAACCACTGAGATTGATACCATTTCACGTCAACCCTGTACACAGCGGCGCGTGAGGGACCGATCTTCCTCTTCGCCCTCCGACGATTCTCATGGCCGCCTGGTGATAGGCCTCTTGCCTAGATACGGTCAAGCCATGGCGGCCCCCAGCATTAATACAACCGACCGCCACGTGGACGCCCCATCGGATGGTGCTTCGTCTCCACTATCTTGTCGGCCCAGCAGACCTTCTAGGGTCCTGCCGGTCGTCCCCTGGTCAACAATCTAAACGATCTTCCGCTCGCGCGTCGCAGATTCTGAATGCGATGCCTCCGCACCTGGAGCAGCGAACCCTTTTACTGCCATGGACCAGGAATTAGGTCACCCTCCCGATCCCACTTCTCAGAATCCGCCACCACCACCTCCAAAAAAGGAGACGATCCCTCCTATCGTTATTTACAATTCCAGAAACTACATTAAACTGAACACTTAACTGCAACGCCTTATTGTGGGCCAACTGCGTGCAGTATACCAAGTACGTGCTTGACACCAAGGATGATTATCTTCAAGTCCTCAACTCTGTCAAGTCCAGGGCTATGGACTACTACACTCACGAGGCTTCTGGCGACAGAGGAACAAAAATCGTTATCAAAGGCCTTCCTTGCGAAGTTACAGAAACAGACGTCAGGGATGAAGTACTCCGTCTCAAGTTTCTGGACCCTATGGTCCACCAAAACAACAAGAGGGACCCTGAGGCCCCGAAATTAATCCCTATGCCCACCCACGTTGTCTCCCTTCTTAGGAGACAGGACGTCGAACGCATTTACTAAATCAGGTATCTCCTGTTCACTAAGGTGCGTATTGAATCGTATGAAGGCTGCAACAGCCCCTCCATCGGCCGCAGGTGTAAACGTTTGCGCCACACCGGCAATTACTGTTCACTAACTTTTTTGTGTGTCAAGTGTCCTGGCTCGCATCCATCAGAGGACTGAAAACTCCCGGCCTCAGAAAAACCCACGTGTGCCAGCTTTTGGGGAACTTCTCATGATCCTCATCATCTGGCTTCCTGGAAGGGTTGTCCGATATACCAGAAGTTTATGAAGTCTTCCCACCCTCCACGAAGGAAACCAAGAACGAATCGGCCGCCTCCGCCTTCACGGGACCGCACCCATTTCCCCGTCTTATGGGGAAAACGCGACGACCATTCCAGCACTGATGCTCAGGTGCCTGACGCATCTGCGACAGAGGAGCCCCCTCCAGCTCCATCCCCTGCGACCACGTTCGCTGCTGGAGCTCAGTCTCCTCCTGCTCATCCAATCTCCTCCCACCCCCTGCTGAAGTGCCACAACCCTCCATTGCGGCGCTTTCTCCACCAGCACCACGTCCATTCCAGCCCGTCGCAGGGTCAAGCAGCCCAACTGGGATGTTCTTCCAGTGCTGGAGACTGATGCTTCTTTCTGGGATGACATGCACTAGATCCTCCAGGTCATCTATCTGTTCACGCGGCACCACATCAGGGCTGTCATTCGTGAAACAGCTCAGACGATCCGTCAGTCAGTGGGCAGGCTCACTATGGTCATCGCTCTTGTTGAAGGGCTAAGCCAGATTTTGTTATAATGGCGAATCGCCCACCACACAACCATCAGCCGCCTCGGGATCTAGTTGTCTGTATTTTTGATGCTAATGGTCGTAAGGGGACCACACCCTGCCTAGCTAACCCATTTCTGAAAAAAACCTATTTGATGCAGGACCTTAATATTTTTACTGTATGTTACACGATGCTAATAGAGTAAACTGTACTAAAATCTACTTTATCGATTTTATAGTTTTTAAGAAATACTTTTTTAAATTTACTAACAAAAAATATTAAGAATGAGATTTTCACTCTGCAGCGGAGTGTGCGCTGATATGAAACTTCCTGGCAGATTAAAACTGTGTGCCCGACCGAGACTCGAACTCGGGCACACAGTTTTAATCTGCCAGGAAGTTTCAAAAATATTAAGTTTTTTCTGCGGAAAATATTTTTTTGTGAACTTCCTAATGAGGGAATATTAATGAATGTAATACCAGAGGTGGCTTTTTGTATTATGCACAGTCTCTGAAAATTTCATTCATTTATCTATGATAGTTTCTGACATAATGGGGAATATGTACTGAAAATTTTAGTTTGCGGGATCCTTTGGCGCTATCAGTCTATGACCCCCACACTCCCAGCCATATACCAATCTGCTCTGACTGCCAGCCAGAGATTCTGGATGAAGCCATTTTCAAGAACATTGCTGCGCAGTTTACGTTGGAAACACTCCACGAACTGGCCCCTGACCACGAACCCGTGCTCCTGCTCCTTCCTGATGTCGCTCTGTCTCTAGAAGTCTGTTCTACCTTGAACATCATGGACTGGGACAAATTTTCCAGGATCCTTAATAACACTACTTGGCAACATCTAGACCTGACAACGCCTACCAATATGGTTAGTGCTGTTGATTACCTAACCACGCCTCCCCTCCTGCACGAACCCAAAATCCAGAAGAACCGCTACCGCAGGCGGTGGAAGCAGTTTCGTGATCCTCGGAATAAGCATCGCATGAAGTGTCTCCAGCGTGAATTCTGCCGCCGGCTCATCGATTGGAAAATGGAACAATGGGAGGACAAGATGTCGGCCTTCCTCCTCCACCATAAATCTGAATGGGCTTTTATCTGAGCCCTACAGCGCTCTGCAGTGAAGACCAACAATCCCATCTGCACACTGGAAGGCTTAACTTACGATGCCCTTCGTGTGGTAGAAACTCTGGCCGATGCGTTTGAGGACCAAAACCAATTGCTCATCCATGACCCCACGCCTGATGAACTCCAAGATAAACACAATATTCTAGCGGCACACAATATTCTAGGGGCTGTTGCCGCTTTCAGACAAAGACCACCTCTGACTGCCCTTCGCCTTGCATCCGCGGAAATCCAACGGATCCTCCGGCGGAAGCGAGAGCGGTCGGCTCCCACTTAAGCCTCTGTTTATATTTACCAGCATCCGCAACCGTTGTCTCACAACTGGCGTTTCTCCCCCACAGTGGAAGCAGGCCAAAATGATTGCCATCCCCAAGCCCTCGAAGGATCCTACGATCCCTGCTAACAACAGGCCCATTAGCCTTCTGAATACTATGGCCAAGGTTCTAGAATCTTTGATCCTCCACCACACTTCCCAGCCTTTGGCGGCGACTGGGACAATCTGTCTTGAACAGTTTGGATTCGATTGCCGCCTGTCGGCCGAACTCCAAGTCCTTAGGATCATAGAACATGACAGCAAGGGCCTTAACTCCACCTTGTCGACGCCAGCGGTTTTCCTGGACCTGCAAAACGCGTCTGGCAGGACAATATTGTTTACAAAATGCTGACACAGACGACCATCTCCAACATCTATGTGAAGATCATGGATAATTCCTCCACGATAGAACTTTCTTGGTTACTCAGCAAGGTCAACGCTCCAGCTTGCGCCACTTGTCGATGGGTGCCCCTCAGGGCTTTGTGTTGTCTCCCATCCTTTTTAACATTTTATGGTAATGATATGCCAGTCCTCCCTCACTGCCACCCGGTGGACTACGCCGATGATACGGCGTTCTATACCACTGGCCGCAACACAGACCAGCTCATTGATCGTATCCAGAGACGGGTGGACTCGACAGTCACCTGGTGCCGTTCCTACAAGATTGCCTCAATGCTGCCAAAACTACGGCAGTGTAGTTCACCAAACAGCGCCGTCGGTAGATACCAAATATCTAGGTGTCCGGATGGATAAAAAAACTGCTCTTTCATCGACATGCAGAATTAGTCACCCAAAAAGGACAGAAGCTGGTAGGAGCGTTGTACCCACTCTTCAACAGCAGGGAACTGATGTTAGAAATCAATCTCCGCCTGTACCGGACGGTTGTTCACCCTTCCCGCACCTATGGGTCCTTTGCGTGGGCCCCGATTAGTGCAGCTTCTGCAGAATACGGTGCCTCAGTGGATCCTGCATGCTCCTCCCTTCACGAGGGTTGTTGCCCTCCACGAAGAAACAATCATGGTAACTCTACAGACGTCCATTCGAGAGAAGGTAAGGCGTCTCTATGATAAAGTGGATGCCCAGCTCGACACGGTCACTGGTTTACACTACATTGGCACCACGACTCCCCGGCGCTGACACTGACACCCTGTTCCTCTTACCATCCTCGAGGAATCATGTTCAGATCATGCGTAACGATAGTTCCGTTACGGCCACTAATACAGTGTCAGTCTTGATACGACCACTCGATATGTGACGTCCATAATATGACCACCAATATCAGTATCTAGACAATTGTGCCCCTGTTGCCTGTTACATTGAACTTGTAAGGCTGGCACGGGACTTCAGATCCCAGCGCTATATCTTCAAACTGCACTCCAAAGATGTCATCGAAATGATGTCATTGTAGGATAGAACACTTTTACCCTTCCACCAAGACAGTAAGACCGAGATCCACTGGTGATGCTGTACCTTAACCTACTACAAAGCAAAACAAAATAAAAAATAGCACTCTTCAGTGCAAAACACTCACCAGAAGAGGGCTGAACGGTTGTCAGCCGAAATATCGTGGCAAGAAGTCGATGTAATTCGGCTGCAGTCACGAACCTTCATGGACTACGCTTTCGAGAATCACACCTTCTTCCCCCGTTTTTCGTAGAAGGATACTTAACACGAATAATTTTGGTGCACATCCCCAAACAAACTAAGAGAAAACTTTCTGCCTAGTCGGTCCATTGACTTTCATCCCGAGAGGCGCGGCTCCACCGATTAGTTGAAGTGCAAGGGCTCTGTGTACTTACTGAGTGGGGTGGAACAGTTATTACCACACTGGACTCGCATTCGGGCGGACGACGGTTCAAAACCGTCTCCGGCCATCCTGATACTGGTTTTCCGTGATTTCCCTAAATCGTTTCAGGCAAATGCCGGGATGGTTCCTTTGAAAGGGCACGGCCGATTTCATCCCCAGTCCTTCCCCAATCCGAGTTTGTGCTCCGTCTCTAATGACCTCGGTGTCGAGGGGGACGTTAAACAGTAATATCCTCCTCCTCTGCGTATTTAGCGATGGACCACGGTGCTTCATACACATTCGTAGCCGACTCCTCTTAGAATCGCACTTGTAGCTGGGTTTTGTGGTGTATTATTTGAATACCACTTTGTCTGAAGTCATGATGTAGCCAGTAAAATTACTGTTTTTCAATGGTGGATCTTTTATGCAGAATACACTGTATCAGAAACAGTCTAGAAGGCTTCTAAGTGTATTGCAGGGTAGGTTGTCCAGAGAAATAATTCTGAAGAAAAGAATTTGTTAAGTTGCACCATTTCCGAGTTAATTAGCATTAAAGTTAGCCAATCAGGCCGTTGCGCGCAAACTGAAGCTGCCTGCCATGTGCAATTAGTGTCAGTTGTTCTCATAGCGTAGATGATAGCTCACAAGACTGCTCAGCCTCAGACGTTCAGTTTTGCTCAGCTGTTTGAAAAGCAAATAGTGTAAGAGGTGTATAAGCACAGTCTTGTATAAATTGTTCAAAGGGGACGTTTCATCATCTAGAGCCACCCTTTTGTTCTGTGATCTCATGCTACACTTGCTGTTTCTCGAGCTCCCAGAGTCCACAGAAATCACGTATTATGTACTTTTCTGCCGAGCGCTGGCCTCCAGCACGGCTAACAGAGAGCTCTGTGTGGCGGAGTCATATCTCCCGTGGGTGATGCGCCCCTTCTTTGCAAGGAAACTCACTACGCCGGAGCCAATCTATGGGCTGAGGCTAAACGCCAGCTTTTACGGAATTTATAAACTATATATCAAATAATAAAATTAACAAGTGTTGCTCATACTCTCTCCAGGCAAGGGGCTCCATCTACATTTAAAATCAGAGGATAGAAAAGGAGAATTTCATGCACTGATCTTCCGCAACTGCTTCTAACAATTATAATCTTCTCGCCCATTACAGAGGGCAGTAATTAAACAAATCACATGAATGGAGATTGCTGTCAATGAAATATCTCAATTCAGTGGGATCTGCACCACATGCAGCGTCGGACAAAAACAATGTGCTTGTGTTTGTCTCGCTAAGAGGTGAGATACGCAAGAATTTTTTGATATCATTGTGCTTACAATCTGATCAGACTGCATTTCACGGTTCATTTATGGAGCGGCAATGGGGCAGGGAGTGTGGTCACATATGATTTTAGTGTTTATTTACGAGTGCTTAAATACTAATTTCACTTACTGAATAACGCAAATTCTAAGTGCACGCAAATTACATTAAGTATGTTCATGTAATGCGCTCATATGCTACACTAAGTCATTCCTAGTATAACTTTACAATATTTGTAGCTTCACTGACTCGTCCATTCACTCTTATTCCTGCAGTATTTGATCATACAAATCCCTAGATTCATACGTTTTTTGGAGGTGTTGCAGTGATTACTTTACCTAATGCCACACCCTTACAAAGACTCAACTCACTGTTGCAGAAACAGGACTTATCGTTAGAGACAGGTCGGTCCGAAACGTGAATAACCAACGCCAATTGAGGTGAGTGAAAACTTCGTCTCGGATGGGCCTGTATACGGTCTGGCGGAGGCATTTTTTCTTTGGTGTTCTGTGGACGCTGCGGCTGGCATAACGAAAGCTGAATGTCTGTCACAGCGCCCACAGAACATCAAAGATAAAAATGCCTCCGCCAGACCGTACACAGGCTTATCGGAAGGGTCAAAAACCAGTAGCGTTTGAGGTTAGTCAGAGCCAATATGATTGCTTCTTTTCGGATGAGCCTGTGTAAGGTCTCGCGGAGACATTTTTATCTTTGGTGTTGCCGGCCGCTGTGGCCAAGCGGCTCTAGGCGCTTCAGTCCGGATCCGCGCTGCTGCTGCGGTCGCAGGTTAGAATCCTGCCTCGGGCATGTATATGTGTGATGTCCTTAGGCTATTTAGGTTTAAGTAGTTCTAAGTCTAGGGGACTGATGACCTTAGATGTTAAGACCCATAGTGCTTAGAGCCATTTAAACCATTTTTTTGTATGATGCGATCTTTCTCTTGACCGCTGAATTTACGGAAGTATTGTTAGTGATTTCGATGGCGGCCAAATATTTGTCACAAGCGAGAATATAAATGTCTTTGCTGGTCGTTTCATTCAGCTGCCCTCCTTAGTTTTTGCCTAACCACACCTTCGGAAATCGTGACATATACTTAATAAACAGCTAAGTATTCGTAACATGCTAGAATACAAATATTATTCTCAGTTGTTTCTCTTGCTTGAGTTTCATCATTCGTTTTTTAATCAGACAGAGGTCAAAAAATCAAAGAAAGTCGCTCCTGAGAGAGCACGCTTTTATATGTATATAGCATTGGATATTGGAGAACATACTTCCATTCCATCAATAACAGAAAACCTAAGTATGTTACGACCTCGAAAATGCAAAGATAAATGATTGCAAATACGTTTTGGGAGTGAAGCGGCTTCCTCCGACACCACAACCACACGCCTCTAACCACAAGACCAGATATTGGTCTTGATATTACTTGACGTAGAATCTACTATGGCATTTTATTGATAATGTGTCGTTGATTGAAATTTATTTTCAATAAATCGTACCAAGACTGACGTTTGTGATAAATCGTCGATGTGCTGTTGCCTTGAATCGGCATGCTGTCATAACATGCAAGTTAAAATACAGAAAAAACAGAATACGACGAAATCCAATAACGTATCTTCAAACTAGCAAGTGATCGACGTCCCGAAAGCCGTAAAATGCTATTGGTTATTCCTGTTTCGGGCCGAGCTGTTCCTAACGATAAGTGAAACAAGTGACAGGTGAGCCGACGGAAGCAGCGTGAGGTAGGGGGCGCTCGTTTTAGTCGGGGCAGAAGTCCTCGAAAAGCCCGTCTCCCGGAGCGCGTATCCACAGCTGGCGGCTGATACGATCGAAGGCGAGTTGCGCCTCTCGCTGCCGTGCTCCATTCACCGTGGCTGCGTGCTAGCGGCGACCCATTCACTGGGTCTGCTCGTCTCGCTCTTCGCTGAGTGCAGTTACTGGGGACGGTCATTGGAATGCCGTATCAGTTTGCAGACCCATCTCTTGCTCACTGTCAGTGTGTCTTCGATCGCTCGTGTGTCTTTCTTCACATAAATTTACAAATATTGAATAAAAAACTAATTTAAGTACATAAAACATTTACAAAGACTGATGTATTAATTAGCATTTAAAACTTTCTTAATAATCAATATTTATTCATAAAACAAAATTGTTCTTCACAAAAATATGCTGCATTAACTAGGCTATCAGCTGCAGATCTTTACAGGTACTTTTGATCGTATATCACATTAATAGCTACGAAACTCTTACAAAATCTTCAAAATAAATTCGACTTGACTATATTTCAAGAACTATACCGGATTATAATGTATGTATACTTATCAAATGGCGCTGATGAACTTTAAAATCTTGTTAACTATACAGATATATATACATTAATGGTAGCAAGGATCACTGTGTTGTTTGGGAAAGAAAATGTTAAAATGTTATTGATGCATATACTCCACCAGGCCCTCGTTATACTATTTACCTTTATGCTGTAAGTCTCTTGTTAAAGATAAATTCACAGCTTAGTGTACATGCTCAGAAAAAGAAAAGAACACTGCACTACCATAACCATATTGTTAAAGTAACTTTGGGATATCCCTAAATTCAAATAATATTAGTCCCTTAAATTACTCCCTGTGTTTCTTGCATCCGTAAGTCTCAAATTTCTTCTTGATCTCATCTCCGTAACTGTGCCCTGGAATATCATCCTCTGTCTAGCTTTAATAGATTTATTTTCGCTACTATTTAAATCCTGTTTACTTCGTGTTACTCCATATTTGTGTTCGGTTGGTTTGGAGTTCTCCTTCGCAACATCATTCCTTTCCTGTTCGATGATACTGGAGCTGCAGGGACGCTGAAACATGACATTTATTGTAATATGTCTCATAGTAATCCGGCAGAATTTCTGTCCATATTGGTCCTCATTACATACATTCTATTACTCAAATGAAGGAAAATTACCGAAGTATCTCCATTTTCTAGGAGAAACAAAACTTAAATACCACCTACTTATGCTGTCCATACCTTATCTTTCTTCTAAACTATCGCTTCCAGCAAAATAGGGGCGTTATTTTCCTCGTGCTAGCTCTTTTCCCGCCATGACTGACGTCTGACCCTATTCTCCATTCATACCATTGATAGCTATGCTCTATGTAACAAAAAGTCAATTGCAAACTGTGGTCTCTCATACTCTACAAAATAGTATCCATCCAAACTTGCATTCGTCACACAACAATTGGATTCTCCTACCGTCCAAGCAGTTAATTTGGGATGTTTACACCTGATAAATTAAACTCTGTTTTCTGCAGTCCCCGTAGCCAATTAATTAGGCATCCTCCACGTTACAGAGGGGAAACAAAACGCAAATCATCTCAAACCGTCTGTAGTTCATCCTGCACTGGCGAATAAGCTGATCTGTCCCTGCAGCAGCTGGTAACTTCTACAAAATCATCCATAATATGCTGCAGTGCTTCCTACACCAGCTAATACATTCTACATCCATATTCTAGGAGCAGTATAAATACAGCATAAACTGAGGAGACTACTGCCCAAACTTCAACCAAGAAACTACAAGAAGAAGGATTATAACCATCTCCATCTGTTGGGAAATCACTGTTCATCACTACTCATCTCACGATTCGTAAGGATAACACAAATTAATCAAAATCTTAATACCTTTCCTCTAACTCGCTCCACAACAACCAACAGACATCATACGTATAACTCATCCAAAAACAAATCGGATTTTTTTTATTTTGAAAAGCTTCAACATACCACCAAGGTCTGGAATACATTATTCAAGCAACCAAACTCCCTTAGACACACCGTCAGCAAATCGTTCTCACAGACATTCCCCTCTCTCGCATAACTCAGAAAAGGACATGGGTTAATTAACTTTGTTATCTACATCTTGGGTATACATATTCTCATTCAGATGGTAACTAATTAAAATCAATTTCACAATGAGCATACGCACAGTAAAAGATCCTCGTACATACGGACGAAGAATAGAAGAGATTGTAACACATAAAATCAATAATAGAAATGAGGCTACAACAGATGGGGCTATACCCATAACACGGTTTATAAACTGATCGTCTGTTCCCCTGAGTTGGTTAATTTGAACTTCTCATCTCGTAAAAGATATATATTCTCATCCTCACAGGTATATCATCTACAATTAGTAGTGGAGCCACTAACAGCAAAATTCACTTTACTTACTTGAATCATATGAACCAATTGCCGGAATCAAAATCCAAAACAAATCGACAGGAAACTAAAATAAACCAACTTAATTCAAAACAATGGAAGAAACACAAAAAAAATTTCTTATACTCTCTGAACAAACAAATTTACTTTCCTTATATCACTGTCAATTCTTGTTAACATTCCATACAAATAACATCATTTGATCAGAAACACTATCAACGTAACTCACCTCCTACGATCTTGTTACTCCACGGGACATCAAAAAGAGACAATCAACACTGTGTCAAAACACTCACTATATGGGTAACCCTGTTGCAAACTTATTAGTAGTTATTTACCATATTAACATAAACTACTATGTACACTGCCATTAACGCATACTCTTCGTTCAGTCTCACTTCCGGACTAAACCTCAATACACAAAATAATTCTACTCCTCTAATCACTTATCAGGTTTCAGAAACACAAATAAAAACGAATCATTATATCAATTCTCGTTACCTACGCACACATTTAACCTCACACATCGGAAAGAGCGCAAATACCACCTAACTATATACTAAGACAGTCAAGTATCGTGGCTTGATTATACATGAAAAACGTCACCCAGTATAAGTTTAAAATCATCAGACACTGCACACTGTATATCTCATACTTTTCTCCTCTAACTGTACGTTTCAATTGAACTGGACAACTCTGGAACCATATTCATTCATTTGATTATAAAGCACCTAAGCCTGGGTTGCAAGCAGGATCCCCCAGTTTCATTCTATGCTGAGGTGCCATTCCAATGCACCTGGAGAGCCTCTGTAATGCTGTTCGGGTTTAGAGAGAATACCAAGTGGGCTGAGAAGTTCAAATGGTTCAAATGGCTCTGAGCACTATGGGACTTAACTTCTGAGGTCATCAGTCTCCTAGAATTTAGAATTACTTAAACCTAAATAACCTAAGGACATCACACACATCCATGCCCTAGGCAGGATTCGAATCTGCGACCATAGCGGTAGTGCGGTTCCAGACTATAGCGACTAGAGCCGCTCGGCCACCCCGGCCGGCTGCTGAGAAGTGAATGAGAATTTGGATTGAGAAGAGAGGCGTAATAGGGTTGTCTGTGCAGTTATGCCAAGCTGGCGTAGTGGTTACCGCATCTGCCCAGCGAGCGGGGCATGGCACAAATTTTCATTTGTCGCGTCAGTCTCCAAATTTATGTTTGATAACTGGTTTAATATTGTCTACACATGGCACACCATAGCACGCATGACTTCACAGCCTGTAACTCTAGTTAATCTGCTCTTAGTTGTTACAGAAAGACAGAGCTGAAGAAAGATTCACAGGAATAGGAAAAGAAGAAAACTTACTACATCAAAATACAGTGACACACACTTATAAAATAGTTATTACACTACTTTTTCCTGTACAGCTGCCTCCTTAGTTCATATTTTCACTCTTTTTGGTGGGCTGTAGTCGCCGCTCTTCGTCCCACGGCGAACACCATCATTATTACTAAACATATTCCCTCATCTCGCCTCTTCATTGTCATGCTGACTGCACATGCGCCACGCATCACTGTTGCCATCAGACTGCTGAGATACTCGTGAGCATGGACCACAATGCAGTGACGAACTGACAATGTAGGAGGAAGGATGTCGTCGAGCTGCTGAACCCATGCTTATAATCGAACTCCTCCCCTTCTGCAGGAACCCATTTAGTATCCGTCACACTACTTTAACTCTTCCTAACTTATCGACGATGGGAGAGCGATCTCTTGCGCCATTAAGTGCGGTTTTTACACTACCAACCTGAGGCGCAAAACATTCACGAAGTACAAGCTATACTATACACAACGTTCTGTAGAGAACACTCTACTTCTGCCTTAAATTTCGGCTTACCCCCACACAAGTGCTGTTCTTCTTGTTTTTGAAGTCTGTTGCAGTACCTTTTTGTTGCTCCTTAATGGCAGGAAGCAACTGCAATTTAACAGACTCGGTCACTGATAAGGAGCAAACGCCATTGGGCTTTTAATCGACATACTAATGTCACGTTGAATAATCTCGTGATTTTGGCCCTCGCGCCTAATTTCGAAGTCTTTCCGCTTCCGAGACTAAAAACTGAATTCTCCGCCACTTACTATCTGAGCTCCACTTTGGCTCTGCCTGAGAAACACCTATTGTCATTTGCTGGCCAACTGTGTAGCAAGGATAATTGCTACGCCAATTGGATGGCTGAGAGTTTGTAATTTAATCCATCTTCAAGTTAATTGTTAGTGTCTGTCCAATAGGTTGGGGAGAAACAGAAATCCTTACCTCTCCTGCTAGAAAACTCGACTGGAAAATTACCAGGTACCACCAGAGAGAGAGAGAGAGAGAGAGAGAGAGAGAGAGAGAAAATGGTTCAAATGGCTCTGAGCACTATGCGACTTAACTGCTGTGGTCATCAGTCCCCTAGAACTTAGAACTACTTAAACTTAACTAACCTAAGGACATCACACACATCCATGTCCGAGGCAGGATTCGAACCTGCGACCGTAGCGGTCAAGCGGTTCCAGACAGTAGCGCCTAGAACCGCACGGCCACTACGTCTCGCAGAGGGAGAGAGAGAGAGAGAGAGAGAGAGAGAAAGACGATAACTATTGAGGGAGAGAGTAGTTGTTTGTGTCACCCAAAGACTGGCGTCAAATTTGGCAGAGGACTGCGGTCTTCTCTTCTAAAATACCTTGCGTTGGAACTACAAAGAGTGTCTCTCCTTGCGTAATTTGAGTCGAGACGTGTCCAAATACCTATTTGGAGAAAAATTATTTATTTTGCCTCCCCCTCTCCTGGTTCCAGCAGCGACGCTCTACGGAATGCCCCCATTGTAAGTGCATACAGAAATTGCTTAACTGCAGTCTGGTGCTCCCTAAAGCGTCCCAAAAGGGTTTCTCTTTCGTCCTCAGCCAGGATCGCAATAAACAGAAGATGGAACTAGTGGCTATTGTACCACAGAGGCGTCCTTCTGAGCGATGGCCACCAGCCCGGCTAAGAGAGAGAGTCCAGTGGGGTGGAGACCTGATTCCTGTGACTTTCTTTGCAAGGAAACTCACTACAGCTGGAGCCCACCTAAGGGCTGAGTCCAAACGCCAACATTTACGGAATTTATAAACCGTAAATCGTATAATAAAATTTACAAGTGCTGCTCACACCAAATAGGAACTCCATTTACATTTAAAATCAGAGGGTAGAAAACGAGAATTACATGCAATGATATTTAGCAACTGCTACTGACAATTATAATCTCGCATGGTTAGAGAGGGTGGTAATTAAATAAATCGTGTAAGTAAAGAAGGCTTTCAGTGCCACAACTCAGTTTAGTGAGTCCAATTCAAGAGAATGTAAATGTGCATGAGGTTCGCCATTGGAAGACAGTTTCCACTGAATCATCAGACACGTCGATTTATTTACTGGAATAATTCAAATAAATTGGCGAGAGTGCTTAGTATTTTTGTTAAATTCGAAACAAAAGGGCAATAATTCACACGAGGCTGAGATAATAACAATTGGAAGAGCTTCGGCGAAATATTTATTATTGCCTGACGAAAAAACAAGAGTGAAGGGATAAATTCTGAAGCAGTCCACATAATTATTGATTTGGACCGAACAGCACCCAATGAATTATTGGCTTCCGTGGAAGTATTTAGTCAGTACTACTGAATAAGCGTGCTCCAGATAATTTCAGGCACGTGTAGTCTTCTCTCTTGTAAGGGCACGAGTGGCTTTCTGTCGCTGCTAAGGCAGAATTGCAGCATTGAATCATTATGTGAGAATTTTATCTCAAGACTGCAAATGGATATTGAAGTGCTTCGTGCTATGATTATTTGTTAATGCAGAACTTCTCCTACATTTCTCTCTGGAGGCTCGCAGTCGGGAGAAGAAGCTGAGTGCGATTAACCTTTATAAGTTACAGCTAAACTGTTCCTTGTCCCTAGGAAAAAAACAAGTCACTCAGCGTACTTAGGGTCATCTTTTTCGTCATCTTTGGCGTTTGTGGAAAACATGTCTTTCCGGAAATGCTATTGTGCAATACCTGATTCAGCAAATGTGATACGAAATTCCTGGTGATTCAGCAGGGAGGCTTACTATAAAACCTGAAAAAAAAAAAAACCGGCTAAGCTGCTCGCAATTGATGCTGTTATGGCGCCACCACCACCACCACCACCACCACAACAACAACAAGAACAACAATCACTGTAGTTGTCATTAGCGTTTCAGCTCATGCACAATCAAAAAATATACGTCTGACAAATATACTTATGAACGTTAACATTCTGATAACCGATGGGCCGGCCGGTGTGACCGAGTGGTTCTAGGCGCTTCAGTCTGGAATCGCGCGAACGCTACGGTCGCAGGTGCGAGTCCTGCCTGGGGCATGGATGTGTGTGATGTCCTTTGGTTAGTTAGGTTTAAGTAGTTCTACGTTCTAGGGGACTGATGACCTCGCTAAGTTCCATAGTGCTCAGAGCCATTTGAACCATTTGATAACTGGTGCACGTTTTTATTTTGTTATTTAATACATATTTTACTATTAACAATGTTATTGATTACTCACGCATGTTTTCTTTTTCAGTGGTACAGAATCTGTCATCTATTACACTCTTCCTCCTGATTGAGCAGTATAAGCAGCAGTAGAAAAAGCCCACCTGAACTTCGTGGACGTCGTCATCAACGTCATTACCATCATCATCATCATCATCTTTGTCGTCAGCTTGAGACTAAATAAAGTAGCACTATGTACAGGGTGGTCAGAAACATTCAGAAAAGCCTGTAAGGGTGTTGCAGGGTAGGCTCTGCTGAGGAATAATTGTTTAAAAAAATTTCCATACGTTGCGTCGTTTCCGAGTTAATTAGCATTGAAGTTAGCTAATCAGGCTGTTGCGTGTGCAAATTCAAGCGGCCCGCCAGAGATGATGTCGCCTAACGCGTTCTCCGTTTGGTTTCCTAAAACCTAATAAGAGAGCGATAAAAAAACTGAACACGGTTCGCTAGTAAGGATCGAACAGGAGCCAAAGGCTGAGCAGTCTCGTGCCCTATTATCTACGCTGAGAGAAAACTGATACTAATTGTAACTGGTGAACCTGCTCAATATGGGCACGCAACGGCATGACTGGGTAAATTCAGTGCTAATTATCTCGGAAGCGGCACAACGTATCGAATTTTTATTGACAATTAGGTCTCAGCGCATCCTACCCTGCAACACACTTACAAGTTTTTCAGATTGGTTCTGACCATCCTGTGCGAGCTATTCACATCGAGATAAATTATAAAAAAGTTATAGATGTTTTCATCATATTAAGACGAGAATGTGTTATTAGCAGCTGCATGAATGTAAGAACAGTGAACAGTTCCTCCTGTGATGCCCCGTTCACCAAACTGAAGTTACTCGATATCGGTTATTAGCTGCAACTCCTCTTGGTAATTTTCAGCAGAGCATTACACGCCATACCAGGTGCAGTAATATAATCTGCAGGGTCCGGTTCATACGTCTTGAAGCAAACATCACGAATGTTTTCAAACAAGCAGCAGTACATCAATTTTTGAATACAATGACGGAAAAAAAATCGCAACACCAAAAAATAGTTAATGTAGCGTAATGAAATTTCGGGGGCACCTGTATCTAGTTAACATATATAAGTGATTAACATTGTAAGGACACAGGTTATTGTAAGCAGGAGAGTAGTCATTGCAAATGTGAAATGCTGGAACATTAATAACCGGTGTAACCGCTGGAATGCTGAATGAAAACATTCAAACGTGTATGCATCTTATTGTAGAGGTCGGGGATCTCAGTTTGTGTGGTGGAGTTTCGTGCCTGTTGCACTTGGTCGGTCAATACAGGGACAGTCAGTGCTGTTTGTGGATGACGCTGGAGTTGCCGTTCGATGATGTCCCACATGTAGACGATTGGAGACAGACTAAGTGATCTAGCAGGCCAAGCGACATTTCGACACTCTGTAGAGCATGTTGAGTTACAACAGCAGTATATGGGCTAGCGTTATCCTGTTGGAAAAGACCTCCTGGAAAGCTGTTCATGAATGGCAGCACAACAGGTCGAATCGCGTTCCAATTTGCAGTCAGGGAGCGTGCGACAACCACGGGAGCGCTCCTGCTGTCGTGCGGAATCAAACGCCAGACCACAACTCCACGTGTAGGTCAAGTGTGTCTAGGCCTCCTCCTAACGAACACAAGCCGATCATTAAGGAGGGAAGGATTTTAAATTTTCCGCTAATAAAATTGCGCTATTTCCACCATCTTGTATTTTTAACAATGCACCATGATTGGCTGGAGATAAGCAGTAGTGCACTGTGTTTGGCTGGAGATATGGAGAGGAGGACATGGATTTTAATTTTCCACTAACGCAGTTGGGCTATTTCCGCCATCTTGAGCTTTTTTAACACTGCATTGTGATTGGCTGGAGACAAGGCGAGGAGGGGAGGGGCGACAGCAAGGGACGTCGCCTCCCACTGATAAGGATGGTGACAGCACTTATAACACCGATGGCATCACTGATATCGCCACTGATAAGGATGACCATGTCACTGATAACAGCCATGACACCACCGATAAGGATGATGGTGTCACTGATAACAGCGATAATACCACTGATGCCTAGATTGATAAGGATGATGACATAACTAGGTCAATGACCTACGTCATACGATGTCACAAATGTAAACAAAAAAATGTTCAAATGTGTGTGAAATCTTATGGGACTTAACTGCTAAGATCATCAGTCCCTAAGCTTACACACTACCTAACTTAAATTATCCTAAGGACAAACACACACACTCATGCCCGAGGGAGGACTCGAACCTCCGCCGGGACCAGCCGCACAGTCCATGACTGCAGCGCCTCTGACCGCTCGGATAATCCCGCGCTGCCACAAATGTAAACAAAGTGGGCTTCAGTCCTCATAGTAGATCTACTCACTGCTGTCATAGTGCCTTCGATTACTGTCACAGGTCCCATGGAAGTCGAGACAAATATCCCGAGTAGCATAATACTGCCCCAACGGCCTGCATCCTTTCACAGCACATGTTTTGTGCAGCTGTTCTGGATGTGGGCATATCCGGACACCATCATCAACATGGTGTAACGAGACTCGTGATTCATCTGACCAGGGGTTTTTCTTCCATTGATCCACGGTCCATTCTCGATTATCCCTGCCCACTGCAATCGTAATTGACGATGTCGTTGGGTCAACATAGCGAAACGTAGGGAACATTTGCTGTGGAACCGCATGTTCAACAGTGTTCACCGAATGATGCGCTCCGAATCATTTCCTCCTACATAAGCACTGATTGTACTCTGTTGTCAGACTTGCCACAGATCGCCATCTATCCCGCTTTACAGAGTGTATATAACAACCTTGCTTTTGCAAATATACTGAGCATGTGTAGAATCTACCAACGATTCTTTCTGCTTTTATTTTTGTAACAGTTGAGCTTCCTATCGCTAGATATAGGAAGACATCAAGTTTTTACAATAACCATGCCTGCCAGTAGAAAATAAATATAGATGCCTTATCAGTTTGGATTCCACAGCCAGTAATGTATGAGGCAGCTGAAATGGGGCCGGTGTGGCTTACTCGCAGACCAGTGACTCTGCAATATACGTGCTGACCAAACCTGTCGCGTTAAATGGAAGGAGAAGCTGTTCCTAGGTAGGCTCCGTAGCTGTGCACAGTATAGGTCTACCCAAAGAGTAACAATCTACAAGTGAAACTGGTGCGAGTCAGGGTATTTTAGAAATTAAGGTTGGCGTAACTGGAGATGGGCGCAGCGCGAGAACTAGGAGTGCGGCAGTCATTCGTATCGGCTGCCTCACTGACATCACCGATCGATGCCACCTAACGAGCTCATTTCTCTGCGACGCAAGGGCGTTTTCACTATGCACCCGCGGACACAGCAGCTCACATTGTTCTCCCAATTTAACTACATCCTGCTACCACAATTCACTTCGTGGAAACACCAGACTGAGCCAGCTGTCACGTGGGATTCTAAAAATGACAGCAAACTTACGATCACCGTTTATTTTCACGTTCCATATAGTCCTCGGAGCAAATGGCAGTACTATTATAGCAGATTAGTAAATATTCTATAATAATTTTGTTATATTTTTTGCTTTGATCGAATAACATGTTTTCCACTGTTTCCTAAATTTCTCAAGTCGAATGTCTGCACAGTCCATCTAGGTTGATGTTCTGTTTTCAGTAAGCTCGCTGTAAGTTTACAGGAAAGGAAATATCAAGAAGTAACTCAGCTATATATGGTGTGTCCTACATCAGTCTGTCTCTCTCGAAAGCGATATGTGCGAGATTTTCGGTAAGTGTCCTCGAACTCACTGGTGAGCCTCACATTGACAGTGATGTCCTGTACACTGGATGAAACGTGCCCCACTTCGGAATCTGAAATGGGAAGATGGAAAATGAATAAGGATGAACAAATCTCTCAAGAACTGAACATTTATTACCGGGAAGCCTTTTTGATATTTTCCACCGATAAGAGATTAATGTCAAAACAATTTCTCTGACCCTGACGGGTTAAGCTACACTGAAGGAAAGAAAAAGAAATGCTATTGGCGAAAGGCTAATATGTGACAATTTTTAATTTTTTAGCGAGGAAAAGAGTTTTTTTTGCACTTTATATTTCAAATAAACTTCAGTTTTGGAACTTTAGAACAAAGGATACACAATTTTCTTGTTTCTTCATCCCGACTAAAGAACACACCTGTTCGATGTAGCAATATTCAAAACGTTTACCACCTTGTTCTAACAAGGGAACCTCCCCATCGCACCCCCACTCAGATTTAGTTATAAGTTGGGACAGTGGATAGGCCTCGAAAAACTAAACACAGATCAATCGAGAAAACAAGAAGAAGTTGTGTGGAACTATGAAAAAATAAGCAAAATATACTAACTGAGTAATCCATGCGCTAGATAGGCAACATCAAGGACTGTGGGAAGTTAGGAGCGCAGTGGTCCCGTGGTTAGCGTGAATAGCTGCGGGACGAGTGGTCCTTGATTCAAGTCTTCCCTCGAGTGAAAAGTTTAATTTCTTTATTTTCGCAAAGTTATGATCTGTCCGTTCGTTCATTGACGCTTCTGTTCGCTGTAATAAGTTTAGTGTCTGTGTTTTGCGACCGCACCGCAAAACCGTGCGATTAGTAGACGAAAGGACGTGACTTTCCAATGGGAACCGAAAACATGTGATCGCAAGATCATAGGTCAACCGATTCAGGAAAAAACGTCTGATATATTCTATACGACACTGGTGACGGCATGTGCGTCACATGACAGGAATATGTTGTCGACCCACCTAACTTGTACACTTGGCGAATTCGTAAAAATATTCTTCTACCCGGCCCGACGAGTTTGTCACATAAACTGCAACAAATGAATGCAACAGTTTCACAGTCCCACAGTTTTCCCTGTGTTCTGTCAAAACAGATGTTTTTAACGTTTTCAAATTTTTCCGTGTGTAGACCGTCAAATCCTGCATATGTCCAAGCAAATCTGAACATGTCCTGGAATTTTGGAGAGCGAAGTTGATTATGTGTGAGTGCCTGAACTTTGATAATTGTCTGAAAATAAAAAATTAAAACTTTTCACTCGAGGGGAGACTTGAATCCATGCCCTCTCGTTCTGCAGCTGCTCACACTAACCACGTGAGCACGGCGCTCCTGGGTTCCTACATTCCTTGATGTTGCCTACGTTGCGCATGGACTAATCAGTTTGTATATTTTGCTTATATTTTTCATAGTTCCACACAACTTCTTCCTGTTTTCTCGATTGATCTGTGTCCAGTTTTTCAAGGCCTATCCACTGTGCCAACTTATAACTAAATCTGAGGGGGGTGCGATGGGGAGGTTCCCTTGTAAGCATGTTCGTGCCCCATGTACAATGTTCTCTGGACACTCCGAAAAATGTCTTCCGCTGTCAGCTTCCCACATTCAGTCTGTCATTTTATCTTTTTTGTAGGACACTGTAAATATACTGTGCCTCCGCAGAAACGTAATGTGAGTTAAGTCCCGTTTACAATCGAGCGAGCAGAAATGTTATTCAAAGTACGTCAACCATCAATCATCGGTGAACGAAGGTACTGTGTCCACAGCTGCCCAATGTGTGACTTTATGGTGATTTCCTGTCAAATATATTGTTTCCGGTCTAAGAATTTCATATGTTTATCAATAATTTACTGAATGTAGTAAACGTGAGAAAAATTATTTTCGTGTGACCCTCGAAGTTTTCTCTCATTTTTCAATTTATATGGCTTCAAATACTTCGACTCCATATTGTGAATGGTAGTAGGAAGTCATTCCATTCATGGCTGCCATGTTCTCAGTCGAAATATTGGAAGAGGAAGTTAATACGCTTAGATTACGTTAAACACACTGTTTGTACCATCGGGCCGTAAAGAGGAGACCGTGAAGGACATGGAACATACAAAGCATACGTAATACTTTTCGAGGGTGCCTAACGATTTTCTGCTGAATAGTAGCTCTCTAAACAGCATCCCACACGATCAAACCAGTTGCGACTTATCTGCTGTTGCTCGTATCTTAGGTAACTGGACTACGTCCGGCTGTGTTTAAAAAGAATAGTTCGACACAGTCACAGGGGTGAGCCACAAACATTTGCTTTCATGCCTAGCGGCTAACTCGCTGTAAATGATAATCTGTAGCTGTGACACTGCAGTCGAATAGTCCATCTATTGGCTAGAATTGAGAAATAATTAAATAAACAGACAGATAAAATTAAAGTTAAATGAATAATTAATAAAAAAGTTTCTATTGTAACGCCTGTAATTGACGTAGACCACAGAGAATTATGCTTATTAATGGTTATTCATGAAAGCATATCTCAGCTAACTGGATCGTGGTCCTAGGGTATCTAACTAAAATGCAGGTAGGAAAAAAATGGCTCTGAGCACTATGGGACTTAACATCTGTGGTCATCAGACTCCTAGAACTTAGAACTACTTAAACCCAACTAACCTGAGGACATCAGACACATCTATGCCCGAGGCAGATTCGAACCTGCGACCGTAGCAGTCGCGCGGTTCCGGACTGAGCACCTAGAACCGCTCGGCCGGCAATACACATAGAAAATAACCTTATCGAATGCAGTACGAGAATGGTAGCGGAATCCCCAACTTAAATAGTCATCAAAGACACACGAAAACTAAGTCCATTTCATGATCACCATTCACGAAATGTTCACAAGCTCAAAACAGTTCATAGTTCAACATGGTGATTTGTAAATTAACACACATGGCATAACGAGTACAAAATCATACTCCGTTTATTCTCATTTCCATAATACAATTGGTATTATGCATATGTATATATTATATATGTATATGAATATATTATGTATATGTATTGGTATTATGTATATAATACAATGGCTATTCACTGCCCGGAATCAATCACTTACACGACCGGATAACTCACATCACCTCAGCACTAATGTAAAAGTATGTTCTTCAAGATCTAAACGGAAAAGTGCCTTGAATCGCTCCCTTGAGCGCAATATTCGAAAACTGTCCGCCTCGGCTTGACTCCAGTGGCGTTCTTCCACTGACTTTTTTTCCGTTGGCTGAAGGCCATGTCCACCACAAGTACATCGTTCTTATGTTCCACAGACATGATTTGACTTAACGTGACCACTTCCTGCTGTAAACTAATATACTACGACAATAATTAAATTAAGAAATGTTGTAAACATTCGGTCACACTCTGACCATACACAATAGATATAAATAACGGTTTGTTAATAAATAAGCCGGCCGGTGTGGCCGTGCGGTTCTAGGCGCTTCAGTCTGGAACCGGGTGACCGCTACGGTCGCAGGTTCGAATCCTGACTCGGGCATGGATGTATGTGATGTCCTTAGGTTAGTTAGGTTTAAGTAGTTCTAAGTTCTAGGGGACTGATGACCACAGATGTTAAGTCCCATAGTGCTCAGAGCCATTTGAACCATTTGTTAATAAATAAATAAGGCAGTATTATCGTGCAAGTGCTCTCACGTTAAATGACAAGAGATTGTCGTTAAACATTGTTCAAACAATTATTTAGGTCTGCTTCACAGAAGTGTCTTTTGATTCTCTTTGAATAGTGGCGTCAGCTAACACACGCAAGTGACCAGTTGTAAATCATCATGATTTTGTATTAGCAAGAGCAATTAATAGTTAAATAAATATTTGGCAAAAACAGTAACATGTTATTAAATAAACACACAAGCATGACAAGATATGCTGTACTCATGCTTCATTCATTTACTGTGTTAATGTGGAGAATACGACGCTCTAACGAATATTTGATGAAGAAAAAGAAACAAATACATAATAAATCGAAAAAAAAGTTACATACAGGTATGGAACTTTCAGGCACGTTAGTTATAGTGCAATGCTGTCACCTGTGATGACGTTTGTTGAAATTATATGAAGCATTTAAAAGTTGTTAAGTCAGAGGTTCATTGTGAAAATGATTAGTCAGTGTAAATCGCTGTAGTTTTAAAGATACTGAAAATTATTGTTGTCCTACTGGATGCACCTTATTTATCTGAGCTTTTACATTGAATTAGAATTACTTTATTATGTAACTGTGATTTATTCTCGAATTTCTAAAAGCTGTAACATTCAGCATTCTGCTAAGTGACCAACCATCGTCCAAATTTCCCAAATCTGGGTGTATCCGCTCCTTGTTACTCGTTCCAATCTGTGGCCGGGCCTTATCGTTGCTTCTGCTGAACCATCCGCCGGGCCGTGCCATGCCATAGCCATGGGGATGTCCCCTAGCGTTTAGCTCCACAAATTTGCCTCACTACGTACCAATTCTATGTGGCCGAATAACTCGCCTACACACACGTAACGTTACAACATCTATACAAAAGAAGTTAAACGCTTATGTTTCTTCGACAAATCATCACAGAGATGGTCCTTATGGATGTGGAAAAAGCAAGTTTTTAAATACACTCCTGGAAATTGAAATAAGAACACCGTGAATTCATTGTCCCAGGAAGGGGAAACTCTATTGACACATTCCTGGGGTCAGATACATCACATGATCACAGTGACAGAACCACAGGCACATAGACACAGGCAACAGAGCATGCACAATGTCGGCACTAGTACAGTGTATATCCACCTCTCGCAGCAATGCAGGCTGCTATTCTCCCATGGAGACGATCGTAGAGATGCTGGATGTAGTCCTGTGGAACGGCTTGCCATGCCATTTCCACCTGGCGCCTCAGTTGGACCAGCGTTCGTGCAGGACGTGCAGACCGCGTGAGACGACGCTTCATCCAGTCCCAAACGTGCTCAATGGGGGACAGATCCGGAGATCTTGCTGGCCAGGGAAGTTGACTTACACCTTCTAGAGCACGTTGGGTGGCACGGGATACATGCGGACGTACATTGTCCTGTTGGAACAGCAAGTTCCCTTGCCGGTCTAGGAATGGTAGAACGATGGGTTCGATGACGGTTTGGATGTACCGTGCACTATTCAGTGTCCCCTCGACGATCACCAGTGGTGTCCGGCCAGTGTAGGAGATCGCTCCCCACACCATGATGCCGGGTGTTGGCCCTGTGTGCCTCGGTCGTATGCAGTCCTGATTGTGGCGCTCACCTGCACGGCGCCAAACACGCATACGACCATCATTGGCACCAAGGCAGAAGCGACTCTCATCGCTGAAGACGACACGTCTCCATTCGTCCCTCCATTCACGCCTGTCGCGACACCACTGGAGGCGGGCTGCACGATGTTGGGGCGTGAGCGGAAGACGGCCTAACGGTGTGCGGGACCGTAGCCCAGCTTCATGGAGACGGTTGCGAATGGTCCACGCCGATACCCCAGGAGCAACAGTGTCCCTAATTTGCTGGGAAGTGGCGGTGCGGTCCCCTACGGCACTGCGTAGGATCCTACGGTCTTGGCGTGCATCCGTGCGTCGCTGCGGTCCGGTCCCAGGTCGACGGGCACGTGCACCTTCCGCCGACCACTGGCGACAACATCGATGTACTGTGGAGACCTCACGCCCCACGTGTTGAGCAATTCGGCGGTACGTCCACCCGGCCTCCCGCATGCCCACTATACGCCCTCGCTCAAAGTCCGTCAACTGCACATACGGTTCACGTCCACGCTGTCGCGGCATGCTACCAGTGTTAAAGACTGCGATGGAGCTCCGTATGCCACGGCAAACTGGCTGACACTGACGGCGGCGGTGCACAAATGCTGCGCAGCTAGCGCCATTCGACGGCCAACACCGCGGTTCCTGGTGTGTCCGCTGTGCCGTGCGTGTGATCATTGCTTGTACAGCCCTCTCGCAGTGTCCGGAGCAAGTATGGTGGGTCTGACACACCGGTGTCAATGTGTTCTTTTTTCCATTTCCAGGAGTGTATATTTTTTATTTAGGTGTTAATTAAAAATCTTACTACCAATATTTAATCATATACGTATTAAATTTGATATGATAATATCTAGGCTTTTATAGGCGAACACTGGTAAGAATAGTTTGCAAGACTGACTTAAGCAGATTGCATTCCTGTACTGGAGTAGTACCGAAGTCAGACGTCCAGGACGCACCCACAAGAAATTGATGGAAAGGTCTTTCCGCATTTACATCATATAAATAAAATTTTAAGCACATCATTTATCACGAAAATTTCATATTTCTTCACTTAAGCATTGCTAATCCAATCAGTATCAGGAAAAATGATTTGTAATATCATCGATTAGGAGGAAAGTACCAAATAACTTTTTTGACAGAATGGTTTAGTTTAGAAAACTGTATTCAGTACTGCTAAATGCTGGATATGTGGCTATCGGTTATCTTTCCGCTTCAGATTTGTTTGTATACTGAAGCTTTCAACGACTTCTTCTCTCCCCATAATCAGAAGTTACCTGTTGCTCTAATACTCTCTGATCTATTTCCGTATGTAGTTGGCTGAAGTATATTATGGAGACGTCAGGAAGTGGCGCAATGTCTATGTGCTCAGCTGAGTTTGTGTCGACGTCTGTGATGGGGGAACATTAGCAATCATTCTGATTCCGTTAGATAGTAGATAGCAATATTATTCCTCTGTAGCGTTTCAGATTTAGGGTCCATCTCTAGGCAGAACTAAGGCTACGTTCCAACTGACGGTAAGTGTGAGAGCGGACAATCGATGATCTTCACTTTCTCGCACAACCAAGCAAGCAGTCAAATTAAAGGAGAGGCGGCAAGTGTCCTGAACGGAGACAGAAGCAGCTAAATGGAAGCGGCGACGCAGCATTGCCTGACAAAGAGGTTTGTTTTTCTGTAGTACTACTGCTCTTCTATCAACAATTCAGTTCCGAAACGCGCTAGTAAGCGGAGTACCCTGCATGACTGGATCGCGTTACGTACAGTCGACGCGACAAGGAACATACTACTTTGTTTCTCAATCGTTGTGCAAGTATACCATCAGTACTATAATTACTCTACCACGCAAACATTTGGGGCTTTGGGGCTACACTCGTATGGTATGAGACGTTCCCGGGAGGGGGTGGGAGTTGTCCACTGGGGGCCGAACCGTACAATAACCCTGTGTTCGGTGTGGGGCGGCGGTGGGGTGGGTGGACTGCTGTGGCCTGTTGTGGGGTTGTGAATCACTGAAGGCTATGGCGGGATAAAGCCTCTCCGTCGCTTCTAAACCCCCGGTTCAATACACACACACACACACACACACACACACACACACACAATCAGTAACAAAAATTCCATGATTTCTGAAGATCAGTTACTTCTATTAGTACGCTCACGTCCACTTGCTTGGGATAAGATAAATGAATATTACGAAAGTCATCTCAATTCCCCCCCCCCCCCCATGAACCATGGACCTTGCCGTTGGTGGGGAGGCTTGCGTGCCTCAGCGATACAGATGGCCGTACCGTACGTGCAACCACAACGGAGGGGTATCTGTTGAGAGGCCAGACAAACATGTGGTTCCTGAAGAGGGGCAGCAGCCTTTTCAGTAGTTGCAGGGGCAACAGTCTGGATGATTGACTGATCTGGCCTTGTAACATTAGCCAAAATGGCCTTGCTGTGCTGGTACTGCGAACGGCTGAAAGCAAGGGGAAACTACAGCCGTAATTTTTCCCGAGGACATGCAGCTCTACTGTATGATTAAATGATGATGGCGTCCTCTTGGGTAAAATATTCCGGAGGTAAAATAGTCCCCCATTCGGATCTCCGGGCGGGGACTACTCAGGAGGACGTCGTTATCAGGAGAAAGAAAACTGGCGTTCTACGGATCGGAGCGTGGAATGTCAGATCCCTTAATCGGGCAGGTAGGTTAGAAAATTTAAAAAGGGAAATGGATAGGTTAAAGTTAGATATAGTGGGAATTAGTGAAGTTCGGTGGCAGGAGGAACAAGACTTTTGGTCAGGTGAACACAGGGTTATAAATACAAAATCAAATAGGGGTAATGCAGGAGTAGGTTTAATAATGAATAAAAAAATAGGAGTGCGGGTTAGCTACTACAAACAGCATAGTGAACGCATTATTGTGGCCAAGATAGACACAAAGCCCATGCCTACTACAGTAGTACAAGTTTATATGCCAACTACCTCTGCAGATGATGAAGAAATAGATGAAATGTATGACGAGATAAAAGAAATTATTCAGGTAGTGAAGGGAGACGAAAATTTAATAGTCATGGGTGACTGGAATTCGTCAGTAGGAAAAGGGAGAGAAGGAAACGTAGCAGGTGAATATGGATTGGGGGGAAGGAATGAAAGAGGAAGCCGCCTTGTAGAATTTTGCACAGAGCATAACTTAATCATAGCCAACACTTGGTTCAAGAATCATAAAAGAAGGTTGTATACCTGGAAGAATCCTGGAGATACTAAAAGGTATCAGATAGATTATATAATGGTAAGACAGAGATTTAGGAACCAGGTTTTAAATTGTAAGACATTTCCTGGGGCAGATGTGGATTCTGACCACAATCTATTGGCTATGAACTGCAGATTGAAACTAAAGAAACTGCAAAAAGGTGGGAATTTAAGGAGATGGGACCTGGATAAACTGAAAGAACCAGAGGTTGTACAGAGTTTCAGGGAGAGCATAAGGGAACAATTGACAGGAATGGGGGAAAGAAATACAGTAGAAGAAGAATGGGTAGCTCTGAGGGATGAAGTAGTGAAGGCAGCAGAGGATCAAGTAGGTAAAAAGACGAGGGCTAATAGAAATCCTTGGGTAACAGAAGAAATATTGAATTTAATTGATGAAAGGAGAAAATATAAAAATGCAGTAAATGAAGCAGGCAAAAAGGAATACAAACGTCTCAAAAATGAGATCGACAGGAAGTGCAAAATGGCTAAGCAGGGATGGCTAGAGGACAAATGTAAGGATGTAGAGGCTTGTCTCACTAGGGGTAAGATAGATACTGCCTACAGGAAAATTAAAGAGGCCTTTGGAGAGAAGAGAACCACTTGTATGAATATCAAGAGCTCAGATGGCAACCCAGTTCTAAGCAAAGAAGGGAAGGCAGAAAGGTGGAAGGAGTATATAGAGGGTTTATACAAGGGCGATGTACTTGAGGACAATATTATGGAAATGGAAGAGGATGTAGATGAAGACGAAATGGGAGATAAGATACTGCGTGAAGAGTTTGAAAGAGCACTGAAAGACCTGAGTCGAAACAAGGCCCCGGGAGTAGACAACATTCCATTTGATCTACTGATGGCCTCGGGAGAGCCAGTCATGACAAAACTCTACCATCTGGTGAGCACGATGTATGAGACAGGCGAAATACCCTCAGACTTCAAGAAGAATATAATAATTCAAATCCCAAAGAAAGCAGGTGTTGACAGATGTGAAAATTACCGAACTATCAGTTTAATAAGTCACAGCTGCAAAATACTAACGCGAATTCTTTACAGGCGAATGGAAAAACTGGTAGAAGCCGACGTCGGGGAAGATCAGTTTGGATTCCGTAGAAATGTTGGAACACGTGAGGCAATACTGACCTTACGACTTATCTTAGAAGAAAGATTAAGAAAAGGCAAACCTACGTTTCTAGCATTTGTAGACTTAGAGAAAGCTTTTGACAATGTTAACTGGAATACTCTCTTTCAAATTCTGAAGGTGGCAGGGGTAAAATACAGGGAGCGAAAGGATATTTACAGTTTGTACAGAAACCAGATGGCAGTTATAAGAGGCGAGGGGCATGAAAGGGAAGCAGTGGTTGGGAAAGGAGTAAGACAGGGTTGTAGCCTCTCCCCGATGTTATTCAATCTGTATATTGAGCAAGCAGTAAAGGAAACAAAAGAAAAATTCGGAGTAGGTATTAAAATTCATGGAGAAGAAGTAAAAACTTTGAGACATTGTAATTCTGTCAGAGACAGCAAAGGACTTGGAAGAGCAGTTGAACGGAATGGACAGTGTCTTGAAAGGAGGATATAAGATGAACATCAACAAAAGCAAAACAAGGATAATGGAATGTAGTCAAATTAAGTCGGGTGATGCTGAGAGAATTAGATTAGGAAATGAGACACTTAAAGTAGTAAAGGAGTTTTGCTATTTAGGGAGTAAAATAACCGATGATGGTCGAAGTAGAGAGGATATAAAATGTAGACTGGCAATGGCAAGGAAAGCGTTTCTCAAGAAGAGGAATTTGTTAACATCGAGTATAGATTTAAGTGTCAGGAAGTCGTTTCTGAAAGTATTTGTATGGAGTGTAGCCATGTATGGAAGTGAAACATGGACGATAACTAGTTTGGACAAGAAGAGAATAGAAGCTTTCGAAATGTGGTGCTACAGAAGAATGCTGAAGATAAGGTGGGTAGATCACGTAACTAATGAGGAGGTATTGAATAGGATTGGGGAGAAGAGAAGTTTGTGGCACAACTTAACTAGAAGAAGGGATCGGTTGGTAGGACATGTTTTGAGGCATCAAGGGATCACAAATTTAGCATTGAAGGGTAGTGTGGAGGGTAAAAATCGTAAAGGGAGACCAAGAGATGAATACACTAAGCAGATTCAGAAGGATGTAGGTTGCAGTAGATACTGGGAGATGAAGAAGCTTGCACAGGATAGAGTAGCATGGAGAGCTGCATCAAACCAGTCTCAGGACTGAAGACCACAACAACAACAACATCTCAATTCCGACCAGGAGTAGGAGGCAGCTGCATGAAATGTGAATAATCCCAGTAAATATCCATACTCAAAGGAATTTATTTATATAATTATATTAATTACCAACATTCCATACCTTAAAATAATGACATACACTTTTTAGGTACGTAGTCAAGCATATGTCATTTATATATTAGCAGAAAAATAAAGGAAGCAATATCGGTACTAGATGCTTTATTGTCTTATCTTTTCAATAAACACCTACCTCAGGAACTGGAAAATAGTGTTTACTGCTCTTGCAATATATAGTGGTAGGTTTAGGCGGCTTTTTCAAGGGAATATTCTTTCCATCGAAACTGCCACAGAATGTGGAAATTTGCACTTTTACAGGTACGAACAGGTATATTTTTGGAATTTTTCTGTAGTTGAAAAGTTCATAGTTTTCATTTAATATCTTCCATAAAACTTCAAAAAGATATATGACAATGCTTGCTGAAGTTATGTTCAAAATCTTGAATGTGGATGCACTATGTGTGACAGAAAGCAAAAGGATGAAAAATACAGGATGCATAACGTTAAAAACTATAAGCATAATAATCGGAGATCTAAATGGCAAGCCGGCCGGGGTGGCTGAGTGGTTCTAGGCGCTACAGTCTGGAACCGCGCGACCGCTACGGTCGCAGGTTCGAATCCTGCCTCGGCCATGGATGTGTGTGATGTCCTTAGGTTAGTTAGGTTTAAGTAGTTCTAAGTTCTAGGGGACTGATGACCTCAGAAGTTAAGTCCCATAGTGCTCAGAGCTATTTGAACAATTTTTTCTAAATGGCAAATTATTATGAATGATCTTTTTCATTTCCGAAGAAGCAGTTAAAAGAAAATGTAAACATTTTAGAGATATCAAAAAGATACAAAAAAATCTCGTGAACGTGAATCAGGGTTAAAGCCTTAATTCTTCCTTAACCCAAGTTGCCGTCTTTTTATTATTCCTGATTTACTTACTCATCATATTTCCACCAATTTTGATACGGAGAAAAATACAGGCTGTTTTACTACGAGTGTCTGGTCGTTTCTGTAAAGCTGTGTGACCTTGCTCCAACCTGTAGTGGGTTTCGTAGCGTCTAATTACTGACTCACAAAGAATAACAAAATTTGCACTTTGAGATTTGTTTTGATTTGAACTAAACTCTCTTACAGTCGTTAACCGAGTGTGAACCTGTTTGAATATCATTTACGCTATCGTGCTCATTTCGGATCGTTTGGCGAAAAACTCACAAACAAAGTTTAACACTTCACTTCACTCCTTACATTTACCTGTCTTATTCATACTAGTTTCCCACTAAAACACATTACAAGTATTAACCACTGAGCCAGGAAACAGTACCAAGTAATCTTGAGAACTTACGTTCTGGAAATAAATAATTTTGTCTTCTAATACCGATTGCCATTCCTGATTGGACGAACTTTGAAAATTACTTACTTTACTTTTCCGTGTCCAGATCAAATTTTATTTTTCCAATAATTAGCCACCGCTACGGTTTTGTCGTTGGCTCGTAGCAGATCACTAAAACTGCAGAGCTCCGGCAGTAGTCGGCACATGAGCAGATGTGCCTCGTCTTGTACCTCCCGTATCCGCAAAGGGAACGTCATCATCGTTAGTCAGCAGTCCCCACTTGCACAGATTAGTTTTGCATCTGGGTACACCAGCCCTCAGCCTATTTAGTGTTCTCCATACTGTATAAGGAAGTTTGTTTCCAGGTGCCATTTGCACTTTTGGTATTATCTGCAGTGCGGTTTGTTCATTCTCCCATTTACGGACTCTATTATCTTCCTGTGAACCGTCAAGGATCTTGGTTCTTGCAATAAAGCTATTTCTAGACTTAAGCCTCCGAGCCTGAGTGACGTGCCCATTCAGTGGGTGTCGAGAATCTGTTTCTTTCTCTGTTCTCTCAGCGTCTGCTGCCACCTGCCTTCTGATCTTGGATGGGGCAATTCCAGCAAGTAGGTTCAAATTACCCGTTGGTGTGGATCTGAGACAGCCTGTAACAATTCGCATTGTCTCATTTACACTTACATCAACCTGTTTAGCATGTGCAGATGCTTCCCATACTGGCGCTGCATAGTCTGCTGCAGAAACACACAGAGCAAGTGCTGATGTTCTCAGTACTGATGGTTGAGCTCCCCATTCATAGTTTGTCAGCCTGCGGATGATGTTATTCCTGGAGCAGACTTTAGCCTTGGTGTTTTGGCAATGCTGCTTGAAGGAAAGTGTTCTGTCAAGTACAACCCCAAGGTATTTAGGTGTTGGGCAGTGCTTTAGCTTCTTACCTCGCCGTGTAATGTCGAGCTCAACTCCAGCATCTCTATTGCGCAGATGGAAAGCACATACTTGGGTTTTGTCAGGGTTTGTCTTGAGGTGATTGGCATCGTAGTATTGAGCCAGATCTTCAAGCGCTCTAGAGAGATTTCCAGATGTTGCATCAAACTCCTGGACCACCAGCTGTGTCATCAGCTTATACGAACAATCTTGCATCTTGAGGTATAGGTTGGTCATTAGTGTGCACATTATAAAGGATGGGAGAAAGTACACTTCCTTGTGGTAAGCCATTCTTCTGCAGTCGCCATCTACTGTTCTTACCATTTAGGGAGACATAAAATCTTCGATTCTGCAGAAGACTACCAAAAACCATCGTCAACCTACAGTTCCCTGTGAGGTGATATAATTTGCACAATAGCTTTCTGTGGTTTACCGTGTCGTATGCAGCAGTAAGATCTATGAAAGCTGCTGCAGTTATTAATTTTTTTTCAAACCCATCTTCTATATGTTGCGTCAGATTAAGTATTTGCCCACAACAAGATCTTCCTAGTCGGAAACCGGCTTGTTCCTTTATGAGCTTTCATCTATAGTTTCTGCCACCCGGCTGAGAATCATCCGCTCCAGTATCTTATAGAGATGACATAGAAGTGAAACTGGTCTGTAACTTTTGGGGTCCTTTATCTCCTTGCCAGGTTTTAGTATAGCCACCACTCTCGCCTGCCGCCATAGTTTTGGAATATTCAGCTCTTTAATACAGATGTTCATCATTTGTAGTAACCAGTTTCGAGCTTTGGGCCCAAACTGCTTTATCTGCTCCGTTCTAAGGTCATCAGTTCCAGCGGCCTTATTCAGTTTCATACTCTGAATGGCGTCTTCCAGTTCGGTTGCTGTGAATGAAGCATTGAGGAGTGCGTAATCTTTTTGTTCTTGGGGTATAACTCTTTCCCTTTCTCTTTTCCCTTTGGTTTTCCCATTCTTCAGAAGTTGGCTAGCAATCTGATTTGCTGTTACCCCGTTGTTCTTCTGCTAGTGGTCAGTTGGGTCCCCACTTAAGTTTTTCAGTAATTTCCATGCACGTCTGCTGTTTTGTTTCATGTCAAGATTCTCGACTAGTTTGCACCGCCGTGATCTCTTATCCTCAGCAATAGCCTGCATTAATTCCTCCCCAGCCTCCATCGTATCTTCGCTGAAGGGGTCCTGAGTAAACAGCTTTTGGTACCTGTCAAGTAAGACCTTGCTGCTGCCGGTCAGACCCTGGGTGTACTGGGTACGGCAACCCCTTGGGATGTTTTTCCTTGAGATCCCTTTCACAAGATCGATAAATCTACCATACTCATCTGGTCGAGGAGGGATTTTCTCAGTATCTTCGTCCAATTGCTTTTTAAATTTCTGCCAGTCTGCCTTTTTGAAATTAAACCGTCTTCAGAAAGGCACCTCCTCTGGTTTAACCATGGCATTCACAACACAAATGACGGGTCTGTGTTGTGTACTTGGGATAGGTTCTTCAACAAGCTTCATGCACTGTGCTGCCAACTTCCTACTCACAAAGATGCTGTCAGGATTATATCCCCTTCTCCATCTTCTGCTGTTGAACGATGCTGGCTGTTTTGGGTCATGAATGAGTTGTAGGTCATTAGTGTCAGCCCAGGATTCAAGCTGTACACCATTCTCATCAGTCTCATTATATCCCCATGCTTCACCATGGCAGTTGAAATCGCCCATGACAAAGTTAATATGGTCATATGTAAAATTGTTTGGTTCATGGAAAACAAAGTCCACATCTGGTGGTTTGTACACAGACGTCACAGAGAACTTCTGGGCGCGAATGGTAAGTACTTCAATGTTATTTACTTCTGTCATTGCGGCTGATGTTACGTTGAGCCCGGGTCTGATGAAAATCGCACTCGCATACTTGCCGTGAGGTCTTTCAATGGCCAAATCCATTCCTGCTATTTTAGGTCTGTGGCTGGTGGCTCCCCGGTGTGTTTCCTGCACCAACAATATGTCGCATTTATGCTTATAGCACATGTCTGCTAATAAAACACTCTTATGACTAGAGAACCCCTCAATATTTATCGAGATCTTCACAAGGGGTGGTCTTGATAAAGGCCGTCGCATCTTGATGTTAATTTGGTTTTGGACTTTAACTTGATCTGGTGTTAGAAGGATTAGCCGGTGAAATCTTTCACCGTTTCCAGGGTACGCCCGATTGTGTCTGTCTTCAGTCTTTAGACTCACAATCTTCTAGGAGGCTCCTTCTTTGTACCCCACTTTGGAAATAATTCTGTTCGCCAAACCTGAAGCAGTTAGTGAATTTACCTTTGAATAAATGTAATTTTACTTTTTGTTCTAGAATGTTAACAAAGTCTGGATTTCCTGTTACATCAATAATTGCGAAATAAACTGTCAATAGCTTGCCTTGTTAGAAGCATTGCTTCGCCAGTATCTTCACGTCTCATATTATTTAGATAGACGCAATGAAACACGTCATACTGTCTACCGTTTGGAGCCATTCTTGAAGTAAGATGGTACAGTTCTTGCAGCACTAGGACTTTTCCTGGAGATATCTGGCATCCATGGCTACAATTTACATGAGACGAATTATTGTTGTGAAAGTACTAATTATCGCGTTCCTCCAAAAACTGCACCATAGTTAGCTCAAAGTATTAAAATGTTGAGGAGCTCAGCACCACATCAGCTCACTCAAGCCTGCCGCGGTGGTATAGCGGTTCTAGGCGCTCAGTCCGGAGCCGCGCGACTGCTACGGTCGCAGGTTCGAATCTTGCCTCGGGCATGGATGTGTGTGATGTCCTTAGGTTAGTTAGGTTTAAGTAGTTCTAAGTTTTAGGGGACTGATGACCATAGATTTTAAGTCCCATAGTGCTCAGAGCCATTTGAACCAGCTCACTCAACCACTGCCAACTGGCTACTTCTCCCACTTCATTCTGTCTGCCGTATGCCTCGTTCCCAAGAAAAGGTGATCCAGGAACGAAAACGACGAGGCCACCTGCCAACTCTATACCGACACCATCCTTTGAGTCAGTCTACAGCATATTTCCTCGGTAGAAAAGGCGTTCCAAAAACGGAAACTACCAGGAAAAAGCTTGGTAGTTCACACAGGCCTGAAGACTTCCCAATATCGTTAGCTCAATACCACTGTTTTGAGTATTATAAATTATTGCTTCCTCAAGAATGGACCAGACTTCACAAGCATGTCTTTTTAAATACCTACAAGATAAACGTATAAAAATGAAATACATCGTTCAATTGCTAATCACAATATACTTTGAAATCTCTCTTCACGTGAAACAAGCATTGAGACCTTATATCAGATACTGAAAACACAATAGGGAAATGTGAACGTAGCCCTGCTCCATTATTGTAGAATGGACCAAAGGAAGAAAAGGATGTCGACTATACAAGGCACCTTGTGAGTTATGTGCGTCTTCGCTGGTGTGAAACAGCCCCACCTCCGCACCCGACATCGCCAGTATATGAAATTTTTACTGCCAGTATTTGGCCGACGCGGGGAGGAGAGATGGTGACATAAAGTTCCTCATCGCCAGTCTTTGTGCCAGTGAACTGGGTCAAATTCCAAACCTCTTCGCAGTGTCTCAAGAAGTGAGGGCATGTGACACTATTGATGGTGATTCGTCCTTCGGATGGGGACGTCAAGCTCGGTGGCCCCCTTTGGTGCTTTACGAGAGGAGTAAACTTTGGGCTGGCCCCTGGATTCACCCTCTCCCTTCTCCCATCACCTCCAACATGAACATGACACTACACTCTACACACGGCCGTTACAGTCGCATACACTTACATACATAACTCCTAGCGGGCACGAAGGATAGGGAAACCCTCTCCAATCACACGGCTGAGGCTACCTTTCGGGGTTTCCCAGCCATTCATGCCATACGGATTTACTTTTTACTGTCAAAAATTTTTTTCTACTCTCCTCAGTCCTTATGTAGTATATATACTACATCCCACTTCTGTTTTCTTCTATCTCACAGTGCCTGATTGTAGCAAATACTTTACACCATGTGCTTCCTGTCCATCACTTGTTTTCGTTCCTGCATGTTTTTAGCAGGTGGCAGCATCTGGTTGAAGGAATCTGTTTATTGCAGTGTCAGCATGTCTTCGACGGATAAAGTTAAATCTGTTTCCTTCTAGTGATTTAGGACTAGACTGTGTTTGGAATGTGCTGCAATATGTCATACTATATCGAATAATTGAGTGTTTATTTCATCATTACAATACAACAATATATTATTTTCGGTGTGGCACTGGGTTTACATTCGGCAACGATCAGTACTTTCACGTTCCAACGGCATAATGTTTAGGTGCCTGGTACTGAATTTTCTGAATGCTACACATGTTTTGTTCCGCATCTCGTGGTCTTGCGGTAGCGTTCTCGCTTCCTGCGCACGGGGCCCGGAGGGGTCAGATCTTTTTCTTGCCTCGAGATGACTGGGTGTTGTTGTGTCGTCATCATCATCATCATCATCATTAATCCCCATTACGGTCGGAGGAAGGCAATGGCAGCCCACCTCCGCTAGCACCTTGCCTAGTACGGCGGTGCGGGTCTCCCGCATCGTTCCCTACGCTCCTCGGAGTATGGGACCTCATCAACATCACACATATTTCAGTCATTTTCCAACATAAACAGTAGTCTATTCATTTTGAACATTGCTTAAAATTTTAAGAAACACACAAATATTTAAATTTAATATTTTAGTCTTATATTGACCCAGAACAAACAATTGGCCACCAGTATAAGCCTTCCCTTTAAAAAAAAAAAAACAGTCTCAGGACTGAGGAAGCTATTGCAAGCTCTTTGCTATTACTGACTGAGTACAGAGTGATGAGAACAAATTAGGAGACATTCGTCTGTTATTGCCCATCGATAGAGCATGCGGTAAATATCTGTTGGCGTTGTTACTGTGAATCGTATTCGCAATTCTGTGTAAGTGCAGCGCATACATTAGTTCTATCGGAAATATGATTAGTTTTACATTGTAATTTTATTTTCGCATTTACCAGCAAAATGGAAGCTTGTTATTCCACACGGGAAATGGCTCGACGGTTGCTTCCATTTGCCAGAACATAATAAAACATCATACCTGCATTTCCCGTATGGAAAGTAGGCTTCCAACAAGGAGGTGGTCCAAGAGCCAGCGTCGTTAACAGCGAAATTGGCGACTCAAAGGGTGGCCTAAAGGGGTAAATGGAGGCAAAAAAAATATGGTTTACATCAATAAAGCACACTTCTACGATGGCGTGCGCCTCGGATTTAGCTGGCTCGTGTCGAATGCTGGTGGTGAACATTTTTTTTGCCTCCAGTATGTGATCGGCAAGAGGAGGAGAGGTGGAAGTATAGATTACCTAATCAAGAGACTTTGAGTCAATGTCCCGGATTAAATTCCGAACCTCTTGACTGAAACGGGAAAGTCATATTTTTCAAACCAAAAGCTACCTCTTAAAACTAAATTTTATCATCTTAAAAAATGAAATATCTTCTTTCTTTAGAACTGGAAATCCTTCGTTCTCCACAACTAAAACTTTTCCTTCTTTAAACGTAAAAATCCTCCTTCTTTAAAACTTAAGTCTGCTTGTTTCTGATACTTTCAGCGGTTGGACAAAAATTTGGGAATAACGTGAGAAATGCATGCTTGTTCATAAATGGGTATGCTACCCAAGTCAGCAGGCTGCGCTGTTGTATTGACCACGAACGGCACCTGTTCAGTGTCCTCAATAAGCCGCAGGTGTCAGCGTGGTGAGAGCAGTGTTCTGTGTCGTTGTGAGTGCACTATGTCGGGGCTATATGAATTCGGACAAGCGCAAATCGTTGGTGCTCGTGGGGTGTTGGTGTTTCCGTAACCAATGTAGCCGCAGGGTTCGGTGTTTCAAGAGGCACCGTATCGAAGATCAATACCGCATACAGGGAAAGTGGGAAAACCTCATCCTCGAAGCCACCACGTGTACGAAAGTGTGTGTTGGGTGATCGTGACGGACGGTCATTGAAGAGGATTGCGACGAAATATAAGAGGATGCCACCTGCAAAAGCCACTGCAGAACTGAACGTTGCACTCGCGAACCCAGTCAACATCAAAACAACACGAAGGCATCCCCATGAGCTGGGAACTGCAGGGAAAGCTTGAATTCCAAAACCACTCATCAGTGATGCAAAATCCCTTAACCTCAAGACATGGTGCCGAAGCAATAAAACCTGGACTGTGGAGCAATGGAAGAATGTCATTCGGTCGGATGAGTCTTGTTCGCCTCTGTTTCCAACTTCAGGCCGAATTTACGTCCCAAGAGTCAAACGTGGCGGTAGTTCGTTTATGATTTGAGTAGCCGCATCGTGGTATTCCATGGGGTACATGATACGGTCACGTTAGTGCCGAGATTATGTGACAATCCTGGCTGATCAGGTCAATCCCATGATACAATGTTTGTTCCTCAGTGGTAGAAGAGTCCCTTGATAAGGATCTATATTTACTCATTTCACGACGACTGGAAGCAGTTTCGAATGCCAACGATTTCCCTACACAGAATTAGACATGTGTTGTGTATTTGGTGTTTTCACCTCGTGTGTTTTGCTTTAATGTTTCCCAGGCTTTTGATGTTGGATCACTTGACTGCACAGTTTGCAACTCCCACTTCGATTGGACACTATCAACACTTGTCAAAATTATCGCGCTCACATATCTCTCCTGGAACTGAGTCGACTGTCGCCGTTCCAGAGGCTGTTTCTTGCCGTATTAAGGAAGGAATATAAGGATGTAATATTCCTTCATTTAAGGCAAAGTACAAGCACAAGTAGGGTGATGACCGGGGGGGGGGGGGGAGAAGGGGGGGGGGAGGGGACGGTGCAGTTACTAGGCCTTTGGAAAAGAAAATCACGGAATTTGACTTAAGACATGAAATGGGGATTGGGGGAATTTGACCCTGCTGTCTCTGTTAAAACAGTAATTGGTAAACAGCAATGGGGTGGAGTAGGGGGAAATCAGTGGTGGGCATAGTGATGTTTAGCAATTCGAGTCGTCAAATATTGGCGAAATAAAAGGCCAAGTCCTTTACAGTCACGTGAAGAGACGTGCCGTTATGCGCCATATACAGAGAATCACCATCATCAGCTAGTTTCCTCATTATCTTACTAACTCACGTGTAATGACAGTACAAGCAATATATTTCTAAGCATTTAAAAGGAAAAAGAAAACGTTTTCGTTGTATGTAAAATCAGTTAGTGGAACAAAGTCGTCTGTCCAGAAGCTCATGACCATAATGGCATCTAAAAGGTAAACGTTGACATTAAGGCTAATATACCGAATTCTATATTCGTTAATTGGATTAGCGATGAAGGTTCACAATGTAGTTCCAATTTTCGACCGTCACACACATACAGAAATAACAGTACGAGATACTGACAATCAGCTCAAGTCACTCGAGACAGTAAGTGCCATTGGACCCACGAGGTGCCCGTTATATTCTGCAATGTATCTGCGGATGACCTGAGCCTACTTCTAGCAACAATTTATTGTAAGCCGCTGGTACAAGGAAGGGCAAATCGTGGCTGGATTGTTTCGGTTTGGAATATGGACCGTCACTCACATCTATGACGGATTTCACTGCATTCAATATGTTGTAGCACTGAGGAAAATGTAATGTGCTTGCGTAAGATGACACTTCTGGTGACAAATCATCTCCTCGATGAGAATAAACATGGTTTTCGCAATAGCCGAAGTGTAACTTAATTTGCTCTATTCGTAAATAATACAAAGAAGGCAATAGATACTCTCAGGTTGACGCCGTATTCACTCCATTCCACAAAGCCTTAGGTAGAACTCCACAACTTCGGCCAGGAAACAAAATACGTGTTAATCGAATATCCGATTGGTTTGATGATTTCTTCGCGAAGTAAAGCCAGTATGTCGTTCTAAATGGGCAGGCATCAGCGGTAGCGAAAGTAGCTCCTGGCGTATATAAATGTAGTGTGATGCATGTGAATAACAGCCGATGAGGCTATTGCTGTTTGAGTATGTCCGCAGACTGCCATTTTGTGTGGACAGCAGATGACATTACATAATGCAGAAGGCCTTGTTGACGATTAGCATCCGGTGCAAAGATTAAAGGCCAACCCCAAATATCAATTTAAAAAATCTAATGTAAGTTAATAGTACTGCACTCATCCCGAGAGTTGGGATGAATTCCACAGTACCTTACTACGCACTGGTCGTAGTTTTTATTTGTTAATTTAACAAGCTCTGATTAGGGCGTTTAGGTCCTCTTTTGCATCGAATCAGGATATCACACATATCCTATTTGTTAAAAAAAATACATCATAGTTATTTATGAAATGACAATTTTAATATGATATAGAATAACAAAAATTCTTAAAAGAATTAAAAAGAATTTGAATGTATCTAACTACAGCATGAGAAACAGTACTGACTTAGAAATTATAAAGAACTAATACTAATGGTACTGCAACTGCTGCTACTACTACAACTACTGCTCGCTACGGTCGCAGGTTCGAATCCTGCCTCGGGCATGGATGTGTGTGATGTCCTTAGGTTAGTTAGGTTTAAGTAGTTCTAAGTTCTAGGGGACTGATGACCTTAGAAGTTAAGTCCCATCGTGCTCAGAGCCAAACTACTGCTAATCCAAACTGAGACTGTATCTTGTTTGTGGACAGGTGTGCTATTATTCTTGTGCACACAAATGTTTTTAGTCCCATAGAGAACGAGGAAAGCAATGAGACTAGTATGTAAATATTAAAATCTCTCTTAATTACTTTCCCGTAATCGGTTCTTGCAATAGCATTCGACTCTCGGGAATAAGTTGTTCTTACCAGCAACAAGACGGCTGGAACGTTGTCAGACCGCCAAATTGTTTTGCTCTTGATTGTCTAGAGGAGTGACCACACACGGTCGAACATTATTCCACTCAAGTTCATAGTTTCTGCTTCTAACAACAGTAATTATTAAAATATATGAAGTGGTTAACAAATACTCTAGACGATACAACAGAATTTCTCTGATGTTCCGTTTAACCAACAGAATCTGCACATAAATATTGGCAGTTTGTCGAACAGAGCAGGCGCATGAGCATCTAGTCCAGTATAAGATTGGGTGGCAGTGAGGTTACCTTTGAGATTGAAGTTGCAGTTTTCTACCAAGTAACTTCGCAGATTCCAGCACCATAAAATAATCTGAGGACAATCACTAACTAACCAGTAAATTTCCGTATTACGACTATTGAGTCTAAATCGCTAATATTTGGTTCCACAGCACGGAAATTCTGCAAGTCCAGTGCGATGTGCCACACGCATAACTGAGTTCTGTGCCACCGCACACTAAGTTTTGCTAAGTCTGAAACTTGCACTTCCGCAACGAATTGTACAAAGTTCAACGCTGCGGTATTCCAGTCGCTCAGACTCTTCTTTGCTTTACTTCCACTAACCTTCCGACTCGAATAACATGCGAATCGCCCTCAGGTAGCTCCTGGGTCACACGCTGTCTCTCATTCAGTGCGTTCAGTTCCTATACAGCAGGCTGTTCCAGCTCGTCGGCTCCGTTGTGAGCCGCGGAGCGCTCCCTGCTCCAGGGAGCCGTGTCGCTCGTTGTGACCATTCAAGTGGGCCCGCACGCCGGCAGGTGACACAGCAGGCTGAGGCAGGCGGCAATGCAAGCGTTTTGATGTGCCAGTTGCGTCTTACAAGATCGACAACCTCATACTTTTAGCTCCTAAGACGTGGTGACATGCTACACCAGGAAATACGATGTTCAGGAAATAAATAAGAAACAACTGTTTTATAAGAAATTGCATACTAAATTTATTGGGCTTCTGTAGCTTGACTTTTCTTTTCATTACAAGATCGAAAATATCAGCCGTCAAAGTGTTCACAGAGGTAATGCGGAGGATGGCCTTCATTGTTGCATCCTGAAGAAACGTTCGTTCCTTACTTTTTACTCTTTTCATTGCTGAGAAAAGCTGCTCACAACAATACGTAGATCCAAACATGCCCATGATCTGAGCAGCATTGTTGTGAAGCTTCGGAAATGTTTTTTGCTGTAATGAACGATACCATCATGACAAATCCAACGTGTTGTAGCACCTGTCTTTCAACAAAGTTGAATTTTGCTAATCAATAATCTCCAAATGAAGTGATGATGACAAGTCATCGGGGGAAACTGAAAAAGGAATGCTGAACACCTTAAGTTCCATTTCCAGACTAGTGAGGTCTCGGAATCATGTTTCAAACGACGTGATGAGCTGCTTTAACTTTGCTTGGTAATCGCCGAAAGTAGTACCTTCAGGCAGTTTTAAAGAAGCAAGACGATTGAAGAACGTTAAATGTCCATTATTCATATGCCTCTCAAATAAACGTAACTTTTGCATGAACGCTTTGATCTGGTCGTGCATGTCAACTATTAGCTGCCCTTTGCCCTGCAATGACAGATTTACATTATTTAGATGCATAGTTATGTCAGCTAGGAACGCCAGCTCTGATATCCATTTTATATCTTTCAGAAAACGCATTTCTTCCCCTTTCATTTCGAGAAAAAGGGTTATTTCCTCACGAATGGCAAAGAAAACATCAAGAAATTTTCCCCGACTCAGCCAACGAACTGTACTGTGGTAAGGTATATCCCCATACTCCGCTTCCATATCTTTCAGGAATCCTTTGAATTGGCGATGATTCATACCGTGACGCCGCACAAAATTCACACACTTCACGACATCTTTCATTACGCCACCTAGCTCTATTGTTTCAGCGCACAGTGCCTCTTGGTGAATAAAACAATGAAGAGTCAAAATGTCTTTCCCGAATTCGTCCCTGAGTTTATTTTTCAAACGAGAAGCATAACCTTGGTGACACCCGATCGTTTGTGGTGCACCGTCTGTCGCTACAGAATGGAGCTTATCCCATGGCAAATTCATATTGTCCACTGATTCACAAACAGCTTCAAAAATGTCACGTCCTGTTGCGGTGTAATCGAGTGGTACCACATCCAAGAGTTCTTCAGTTACTTGCAGCTCCACACACAAAAACTGCAAGCTGCGTACAGTCCGATATGTCGGTGCTTTCGTCAAGCACTAGCGAAAATGCAACAAAGCTCTCCGCCTTTTTCCTGAGCTGTGTCTCTAAATCCGCTGCCATGTCTAGGATTCGACGAGACATTGTTTGCTTCGACAGGCAAACCCCTTCAATTGCCTGCACCTCCCTTGGAAACAAACATTCTGCAACGATTTTACGAGTGGTCCCACCGAAAACGGCTTCCCACTCGTCGCAATGATGTGAGCCACCCTGCAGCTTGCTCGATTTGCAGACTCAGTAGTGTTTTCTCCGCTCTCATTCACCTGAAAATTATAAACGCATTACAGATCACGAACTATGTTGCATGTTTTGATACCCTCCGTATTACGAAACCGTTTTTAAACTTAACGTCTCCTGGTATGTCGTTCTTAAGCCTGGCCACCAGTTCTCTGCGTGCAACGCCTTCTACCTGATCGTAGTGCGCTGCGTGAAGACGTGTATAATGTCGTTGTATATTGTACCTCTTCGCAGAATTAATTACTTTATGACATACAAGACACTGTGGACGACCATCCCTCTCAATGAATAGAAAGGTATCCTCCAATAGAGGTACAGGGCTCCCGCGGCTAATCATAGCTGTCATTGAACACGGATTATTGCGTCAGTTGCGGCTGCATGCGGCCAGGGGGCAGTGAGTTCGCTTTCCCCCTCCACGCGGGCTCCGAGCTGCCGCAGTGAGCGCTCCGGAGCGCTCCGGCTCCCTGGAGCTCGGTTGGAACAGCCTGCTATACAGGGTGAATCACCTAAAGCTTGCTATGGAAAGTGCGGGTCATGTGCGTTTTTGCAGAATGGATTGGTAGTCAGGGGCCGGATTGTTAGCCAATCAGCAGATTGTAAGGTCCGCCCCCGGGAGTTGAGAGCTCCCGGCACGGTAGCTCAGCGTCTTCGGTCAGAGGGTTAGCAGCCCTCTGTAACAAAAAAAAAAAAAAAAAAAAAACTGAGTTAATCGATCACCAACGAACTTAAACGGATGTCTTAGGACGTCCGCCCAGAGCAAATGCGACGAACGAAAACGAACAAAATGCGATAAAAGACAAAGGTAAGCGCGACAGAATGTCAATCCCAAGGGCCCGGATTCGACTCCCGGCTGGGTTGGAGATTTTTGCCGCTCAGGGACTGCGTGTGGTGTTGTCTTAAACATCATCATTTCATCCCCATCGATGCGCAAGTCGCCGAAGTGGCGTCAAATCGAAAGACTTGCACCCGGCGTACGGTCTACCCGACGGGAGGCCCTAGTCACACGACATTTACATTTATTTAGCAGATCGTAATAATACTTACAAAGTGTATTTTTTGTGCAAACATACCCTTTTTTAATGGAACACTGCCTATTATCATTAACAAACTGAAAGTACGGTAAAGTAGAATGTCAATGGTGTTGGTTGCAGGATTCCAGTGCGAGTCGTTTACGAGATATCGTATACAGAAAAGTTCCCACACTGACTCTTGTACAATACCTGTGGTAGAACTCACCAAACAACAACACAAGTGCATATATTAGTTATGTGGATTCTGAGCAGTAGCGAGGCAACTGAGCATCACAGGCTGTGTTCAGAATGACCACCGGTAGCGGCAATACAAGATTCCTGTCTGGTGTGCAACGACTGCTGTACACGTGCAAGCAATTCAGCGGAGATGTCCGAACAGACTGCACTAACACGTCGTCGTTGTAGACAGTATCTTCCAGCTTTCCCCAAGGAAGAAAGTCTACAGGCCTCAAACCTGGTGAACCAGTTTGCCAAGGTAGAGGTCCTCTGGGTCCAATCCAACCGTTTGAAAACAATTACTGAAGACATGCTGCAGTAGTACCACAGGTTCCTTCTAGTCTGCAGAGGAACGTCTTCTAGCATCCGTGGAAGATGGTCTGTTAGGAGGCTGAGATACTTGTGCGAGTTCAGTTTTCCGTCTGAGAAATCAGACCTATGAGCTGATGGTTCACTATCCAATAACACAAGTTTACACTCCATGGACGCTGAGGTTCCACTTGACGAAGCCAGCGGGGATTGTCAGCTGACCAATAGTGCATGTTTCGGCAGTTTATCTGGCCAGGATTGGTAAATATGGCTTCATCACTACAGAAAATACATGATACATCTGGAGTATATGTCTTAATGCCAATGTACGGAACTTAATACGATACTCATAATCGTTGGCATGCAGCTCTAAATGGAGATGCCATAGGCATGGAACCTATGTTGATGGAGAATGCGTAGGACTCTTACCTAACTTTGCCACTACCTCGTGCAATTGCGCGGGAGCTAATGTGTGGATCAACAGCAGCAAGAACATTAATTTTCCACTCTTCTGTCGTCACTAGTTTCCTTCTGTTACGTTGTCTAGGTGTTATTTCAAGTAAGTGGTTGAAGAGCTTTTTAAATAATTGCCAAGTTGGTTGATGACTATTGGGAAACCATGCCGCATACACCATATACGGACGAACTGTATTCTTCCTACAGCCTCCATCCACCATGAGCATTTCGGCTTTTTCTGCATTGCTTAAGTCCCATCGTCTACTCATCACCTACTGCTTGGACTGTCACACACTAATTGACTAGCAAGTTGCAATGCACTCAAGCAACACACAACACACTGACGCACGTTGAATGGCACAAACTACAAGCAAAGGTCGGCGTGGAAACTTTTAAAAATACGATATCTTGCAAACGACTCGCTCTGGAATCCTGCAACAAACACCACTGACTTTCTAATTTACTCTACGTTTACTCTGTTAATGTTAATAGGCACTGTTCCATTTAAAAATGTATATTTGCACAGAAAATACAGTTTCTAAGTATAATTAGAATCCGTTGACCGGCTAACCCCCTGACTACCAACCCATTCTGTGAAAACCGCACATCAATAGCACTTTCCATTTCCTTAATATCTGCGGTGTAATCATCCTGTATACCTGCGCCCACACACTGCATTAAAATCCTGTACTTTGAATGCCCAAATATAGAAAAAATGAAGATGAAAATTACATCTTGCAACATAGATTAAAACTATTGGCACTACAGTATGTTGCATTCAAAGCTGCATCCAGCGGCATGAAATACGGCAGCATTTCATTTATTGTTCTGCCTCGATAATCATTTATTAAATATATCTTATCACTCTAATTAATTTAAAAGCAATCATTAAAACTAAGCATGAGTCCATTCATTTCCATAGAATTTCTTCTGATCTTTCCATTGGTGATGGCCATATGTCCCTAAAATTACTAGTTCTTACTGAATATACAAATTAACTATATCTAAGATTTAAAATGTAATTAATTTTTGGAAATAGGCATGGTCTAGTTTCTTGATACAGCGTGTCCCAGAAATGTTGTGGAAAACTTCGAGTGGTTGTAGAAGGTGCAATCGTGACTTTGTACACTGACGGACCGTAGGCGGAACGTCTCGCAATGTTGTTTGTTATTCTGTGACCGTGACTGATTTCCACGATCGCCAGTGGAGAAGATGGAGGCAGCTACTGCGTAGAAAGGCCTTCCCTCCTATGAATGTGATGCTCTGTTATTTCAGGGCGATGAGTGGTTATATTACCGAACGAGAGAATAGAATGATGTGCAAATTTAATTTACATCCTGTGTTTCCGAACTACCTCTGTAGAGATGTTGTCACTTACATTCATACTCCACAGTATAGGAAGCACAACAATAACCTTTAGAGTGAAATTTTCACTCTGCAGGGGAGTGTACGCTGATATAAAACTTTTCTGGCAGATTAAAACTCTGTGCCGGATCGTGACTCGAAATCTGAATCTTTGTCTTTCGCGGGCAAGTGTTATACCGACTGAGCTACCCAACAAGCACGACTCACGACCCACCCTCGCAGATTGTTCCGCCAGTACCTCGTCTCCCCCCTTCTAAACTTCATACAAGTTCTCCTGCGAAACTTGCAGAACTAGCACTCCTGGAAGAAAGGATACTGCGGAGACATGGCTTAGCCACAGGTTGGGGGATGCTTACAGAATGAATTTTCCACTCTGCAGCGGAATGTGCGCTGATATGAAACTTTCCTGGCAGATTAAGACTGTGCGCCGGACCGAGACTCGAATTTGGCACACATGCCTTTTACGGACAAGTGCTGTATCGACGGACCTACCCATGTGATACTCAGGACCCGCCCTCACAGCTTCAATACCTTTCTTCCAGGAGAGCTAGTTCTGCAAGGTTCGCAGGAGAGCTTCTATGAAGTTTGGAAGGTAAGAGACGAGGTACTGGCGGCACTGAAGCTGTGAGGGGGGGTTGTGAGTCGTGCTTTGGCAGCTCAGTTGATACAGCACTTTCCCGTAAAAGGCAAAGTTCACGAGTCGACACTCGGTTCAGCACACAGTTTTAATTTGCGAGGGAAGTTTCATATCAGTACATACTCCGCTGCAGAGTGAAAATTTCATTCTGGAAACATCATCCAGGATCTGGCTAAACCATCTCTCTGCAATGTTCTTTCTTCCAAGAGTGCAATTCTGCAAGGTTCGCAGGAGAGTTTCTGTGAATTTTGGAAGGTAGGAGACGAGGTACTGGCGGAATTGAAGCTGTGAGGACGGGTCGTGAGTCGTGCTTAGGTAGCTCAGTCGGTAGAGCACTTGCCCGCGAAAAGCAAATTTCAAGAGTTCAAGTCCCGGTCTGGCACGCAGTTTTAATCTGCCAGGAAAGTTTCAGATCTATAACCTGTGAAAGGTACTAGCAATCCAATCTTATTATGACAGCGAAGCAGATTTCGGAAAATATAGATGAAGAATTCTGCACTTGCAAAGTGTATTTTCGATAGTGTATATTCAGGTTAAGCTGAAACGTACACTTATTGTAAATGATATGGTCCCAATAATACAGCGCAATTTAACAGCGATAAATGTCGTATACGACTTTGTACATACGAGTACACTGCCCAATCACATTAATGTGACCACCTACCATAAGTCTGAATAACCACCTTTCGGGGGGCAGCTTGTTGCGAGACATCCAGGAGGAGAGTCAGTGAGGATCTGGAAGGCACCAGCAGAGATGTGGAGAAATGCCGGATCTAGTGAGTGGCCAGCTGCGCCAGGTTTCTCAGTTGATGATCCGTGGCGCGAATAGCCCGATCGAGGTGGTCCCACAGATTCTAAATTGGGTGGACGTCCAGTTGCTGTATTGGCGTGGAAATTACAGCCTTCGTTTCCGATGAACAGCAGGGATGTACGGGAGACTCATCTTCGTGCTATTCGAACCACGTACTTACACTGCAAGCTGTGTGACACGTTGCTTTGTCCTCCTGGTGGATTCCATCGCGCCGGGGAAAAGCAAACTGCGTGTAGAGGTTCAGTTGGTTCCCAGGGATAGATGCGTACTTGTGTTGATCCATATTGCCTTCCAGAATGACGAGATCACATAGAGAAGCCAAAAAACATTCCTCAGTCCATAAAACTCCTTCCTCCGTTCTGGATCCTTCAGACGATTGTTAAAGTGTGTTTGCTTTCAGGCGTTTCATGCCGTATAGGCCAACGGCCCTCTATCCGACGGGGCATAAAAAGTGAGTCGTCTTAAAAGGCCACCTGTCGACACTCACTGGACGTCCAGTTACTGTATTGGCGTGCAAATTCCAGCTTTCCTTGCCGATGAACAGCAGTCAGCATGAGTTTATGAACCAGACGCCTGCTGCGGAGACACATACGCAGCAACGTAATAATATGTAACAGACTGGCACTAACGGCTATGATCAATTTGTGGCCGATCTTACTGTGTTTATAAACTGAATTTAACGTGAGTTCGGTACTTCATTCACCAAACTGATGTTGCTGAGAGCAAGACTACACTGGAAGCGATATGATTTGAAAGGCTACGGGTGACTATGAGTGTATGCCTTGTGAGCAATCACATTAAGCAGTAAGCCTTCAACTTGACTACCTGGCCCATGCGTCTGCCAAATTTATTTTGTCCTCTGACTGTGGTTTCATTGGCCTGAGGCTTCCAAAAACTCGGCAGGCAGAGAGACACCACCACATGACAGCTCCCTCAATGGTGTCCGGTCCACAGTGAACATGCCAATTCGTGATTTTTTATGGCCACCATCCCTGTTCACAAAGGGCTTTTACAAAACTGTTGAAACGCTTTGGCTGGGCGACCTAAACTTCTCTGATGCCCCTGCCCCTGCCGTGGCTAGAGGCGCCTAACAGGTAGGTCACGGCAGGCAGTTTTTCTGCCTATTTAGCCGCAAGTATTGTCTGCACACTGGTACGAGAAATTCTTGGTACCAGCCACCTGCCGTGGTAAGTGCTTCGAAACTTACCGTTCCCTAATAGCTGCATGTAGCTTCCAAGCCCCAAACGTCCACTGCAGAATTTACTGTTGACTGACAACACTGCCTGCTTGTTCTAACTCCAGAAAATACTATTCGAAAGATAGCCACCATAAAGGTCCCGCATGCAGTAACATGTACATACTCCCATAAATGCCTGTTCATGTTGATAATCCCCTGTCGTCTCACAAAAATGATGTCTTGGCTGTAAAATCAACATTACAGGCTAGGCTTGAATAAGAAAAATAGTGAGAAACTGACTCATCTCTCCCAGTACATTTATACATCGAGCTATGTAAAGCTTTTGTAAATTTTGAAGTACAATGACAATTATGAAGTTAGCACATATCTCATACCTTTATTTAAAATTCGCACCTTTCGTAAATTAATTAACTGACGTATCAATTTTTTCAGTTAGAAGAAGAGAACAAGTGTGAGATGTAGCCCAGTGCCTATGTGGAAATACTTAAATTAAATCTTCTTGTATTTAATAGAAGTCACTTTTTTTCAATCAAAACACCATTTCTGCTCTTATTAGATGCTCGCAAATAATATCTTTTTGGACCAATAAATTATTTTCAGGCCACATAAGAGAGCTTTGAGAAAGCCGCTACTCGACATTTTAATTATTTGTTTTGTGGTGGTGTGGCGTTGTGAGGTCATCTCAACGAAACATTACTTTATAGATGAAAGCATAAATTCGTGTTCCTGTGCTACTGATCTGGGCGATATTAAGTGAAACAAAATGTTCTATTGAGCTATGTAAGCGTCGGTATTTGCATAGCCACAAATGACAATAGCGAGACTGCGTTTTGTTAATTTTGGCCTTATTCATCTTTGAAGCAAATATTTTCTGCAGTCTGTCAATCTGTTTTCCCCAATAAGAAATAGTCACTTCCACATTTAGGGCATAATACTACAAACTAACTTCTGTTTTACCTTATGTATATACCACGTTCGGTAATATATTTAATATAGTCCAGAAATAAACTATTCCCCTATTCAGACCTCGGTAGGGAGGGGGGGGGGGGAGGAGTGAATTGGAGGCGACTTCTCAGGAGTATGTTGTCATCAGAAAAAGGAAATCTGGCGTTCTATGGATCTGAACATGGAATTTTGGATCTTCTAATTGGATAGGTAACTTGGAAAACCTGAAAAGAGAAACGGTTGAAGTTAGATGTTGTGGGAATTAGTGGAGTGCGTTTGCAGGGGGAACAGGACTTCTGGGTAGGTGATGATAGGTTCAAATGGCTCTGAGCAATATGGGACTCAACATCTGAGGTCATCAGTCCCCTAGAACTTAGAACTACTTAAACCTAACTATCCTAACGACATCACACACATCCATGCCCAAGGCAGGATTCGAACCTGCGACCATAGCAGTCACGCGGTTCCGGACTGAAGTGCCTAGAACCGCACGGCCACAACGGCCGGCTCTGGGCAGGTGAGTACGGGGTCATCAAGACTAAACCAAGTAAGGGTAATGATGGAGTAGGGCTAATAAAAAGTACGTGAATATGGGTGATTTACTATGAACAGCCTAGTGAACACATCATTACTACATTAGGCTCAATGGAAAAATTGGAAATTTGTGGTAAGGTCTTATGGGACCACACTGCTGAGGTCATTGGTCCATAAGCTTACATACTACATAATCTTAAACTAACTTACGGTAAGGACGACACACACCCATGCCCGAGGGAGGACTCGAATCTCCGACGGGAGAAGCCGCAAGAACGGTGACAAGGCGCCTTCGACCAAGCGGCTAGGCTCAATGCCAACACCTATTGCAGCAGTACAAAATGTTTTGCTTTCTGGTAATGAAAAGATTGAAAGAATGTATGCAGTTTTGTATAAATTATGTACTCTGCTAAGAAAGGTCATCAGTCCCTAAGCTTACACGCTACTTAACCTAAATTATCCTAAGAACAAACACACACACCCATGCCCAAGGGAGGACTCGAACCTCCGCCAGGACCAGCCGCACAGTCCATGACTGCAGCGCCGCTAGACCGCTCGGCTAATCCCGCGCGGCAAGCTACTTTTCAAAACACATCTCCCAAAAAGTAAATTTTTCAGGAGAAGCGATAAACGTATACCGCCAAAAATATTCGATTAGTTTTTACGAATTTTACACCACGTACTCAGGTATGGCTGTTGATAAAATGTGTTTAATACAAGGAAACTGCTTTTCATACTTTCAAGCTATGAGCACTTTAGTGATAGACAAAATGCGTTTTGTTGGGTTCTGTTGGACAATCTGCCTTTTTGTGTAAGCTATTTTTGACATAATGCGTTAGTTTTCAGTCACATTGAACTGCTAAAAACATTTTCTATTGTTTGAAAACACAGTAAAACATTTTAACACCAGAAGTAGGAACAAAAACGAAAATGTGCTTCATTTACAATAACAAAGTTCACAAATTTTTTTCCAAAACAGGTTCCTCTTCTAAACATTACAAATAGTGTTTTGGGCAATAAGTTCAAGTATTATGTTTTCTCTCCAGTTGTTTCCATATCTGACGCTTATTAGTTTTTCAACACCGTCTTTCTTTTCTTGTTTCAACTTCATCAGTGATGACACTTTGGAGATATTTTATACTTTGTTCAAGCTGTATCCACGTTTACCTGATGGCAATGAAGGATCGTCAGAATAGTAGGTGATGTGCGTTTTGATTTTCACATCAGTTACCCGTTCATCTACCATATTTCTGACATTTTACAAAGTTTCTTTTCTGCTCCTCCAGGTGCTCTGTCAGGAGGTAAAAGCGGATGTCCTCGAACTGGAAAGCAGATAAGTACATCAGTCACATGCACTGGAGATTCTTTGAATAATCGAAAAGCAATTGCATGAGTAATGTGCTGATTTTTGTTTTGGCCAGCACATCCATTCGTGAACAATCTGAGAAATATGACAGATGTGTCAATGGTCAATTTCTTTAAGAAATCGGTGATGGTCGAGGAAATTTCTTGTGACCCCTCTACCTGCCTGCGTTTCATTCCAAATGTAAAATGTAGGTTCTGTATCTGCCACGTTTGTTACACAAAAGGAGTGCAGAGATATCTGTCTTGCATAGTATGCCTCACCAATAGATAATTTTGGGAGGGGTTGTACCTGCTATAAATCAAAGGCAAGTGTCAGCCTACAGTTTGCTTCATTAATTTGTGAAAAGCTCTAGCTCTTAGTTTATGTGACCCAAGTTCAATCATTAGCTTATTCTTGTGTTGATGTGTGTAGCAGTTTTCATTTGGTGATACATTCTATGGTATATGCTACAGATTTCACTTGCTGAAGTTCCAAAACCTAGATTAAATTTTGTATTAAATATTTTCGTATAAAATGTTTTCTTCACTTTCAGATCAGATGTGACTGAATTGTTATACATTAGGAAAAGTTTGTTTATACTCAGGTCACTTGGCAGATAAAGGCGCTGACTCTTACTTCTGGAGTAGCGATTCTCCTTTGCTTGTAAATGTGAAATGAATTCAATTACCGTTCTCCTTTTTGAACCTTACTTTGCAGCTTTATGATCTTCTCCTCTCTTGTCAAGCACTCCTTCACCTGTTTTATAGCCATAAGCGATTGTATGCACTCTCCTTTGACCAATGCCAAAAAGCTTCCTGAAGAAAGCAGCACGCACAGGAACCCTGCCACCTTTTGATTAAAGCCGAAAATCATTAAAGGTAGCAATTACAGTATTATTCCTCTAACACGTTTTTCAGAGTAATAAATCATAAAGTTGACGATGTTTTACTTACATGATACTGCACTGTTAGAGCAGTTGGTTTAGTTTTCGGATCATTCCGTACGCTTCTGCGCTTAGGACTGCTCACATTGAGAAGGAAAGAAAGTCTTTTATGTTGTTCCTTTTTGTCTGGTTTAGCAACCACTACCATTTTAGTTTTGTGTAGACTGTTAACAGGAATCGAACAACAGCAAAAGCGTCCTACTTTATGCTGGCAAGAATGTTCGAAACTCATGAGATGAGGATCCTTATCCCGATATCTGACAATAAAACATTACAATAGAAATAATTATACAGGTAAGTACAAATAGATTAATTTGTATAGATTTGTAATAACAGTAATTTTATTATTCTTTTCTCTCACCTGCTTTCATACTCTAATTCCCTTTTTGATTTGCTCTCGTTCCACTATTCATTTCCCCTCCAACAGTCACACTTTCACTCGCTATAATACTCTCGCTCTTACCACAACAACGTTTTTACGCCGGACTTCTACAAGTCTAACAAATAGAATGATAAACGTTTATACACAACAATGCTGTAATACTGAAAACGAATATTAACTGGTCATTGTTGGTCAGTTAAAGGGTTTCACTTTAGTCCACCAGTCTTACATTGCAGCCAACATAGCTTAATAAAACAAAATAAAGACAACTATTGGACTTAATGTAGTTTGATTCAATCATACTGGAGGACAAAATGCTATTTGTTGCATCTGCTACTTTTGAACGCTCTTTATGGTTTTAAAATGCGTTTCGACACAATCTGATTGCAGGAGTGTGTAGAGTGGGTAATAAAATACCGGATTTCACATCAAACTCAATTTTGTCCACCAGTGGACATAATGCGTTTTGAAAAGTTGCTCCTCGATGCCCCCAAAACCCTCAGTCACTTCCATTCCCCAGCTTATGTATGTCGACCCTTAGCCAAGGATATCTCACTGGAATCTTCTGATTTTTTCTTGTAGTTTGTGTATTTAGTGTAGCTTTTGTTTATTGCTAGCGCGTAATTATAATTTCCTTGGTAGTTGTGGTTTTTCATTGTTGCACAGTAAAACAGTTGTGGCATGCATGTAGATTTGCACCAAGTATTTCGCAGCTGCAATTAACTAGATATTATTTTCAGTGCTATGTTAATGTGTTCTCTTATTTTTGCTCTTCAAATTGTGTTTTTCTGTGTTATCGTGTGAAATATTGTCACAATAATGGCGTGTGAAAAACGTAACACTAGGCTCCAAAGTAAACTGAGAAATAATAGTGACGACAAGCGTAGCTTATCAGCATCACTGTGTAGTGAATTAACAGACATTCCAAGTAGTAATTTGGTAATTGTGCATAGGGAAATGGAGCGGGCGGCAAATAATGGTGTAGACAGTGAAACAGGTTGTGAACAGGGAAGCATTATCGATCGATCGGTCGGCAACAGCTCGCCTCAGGAATCCGAAATGACAGGACACAATTTTACAAATACTGTAGATTCAGGTTTTGCGTCCTCACCGTTTCCTCAAATAAGTCAAGACACATTTTCAGCTTGTCAGAATGTGAATGTTGCCGGTGCAAATGCACTGCCGAAAAGCGTAGAGGAACAGATTCCAGACACTAATGCATTGTTATTACAACTAATGCAACAAATGGAACAAAATCAGAAACAAACACAGCAAAAGCTTCAAAAGTTAGACACAATGGAACAAAATCAGAGACAAACACAGCAAAAGCTTCAAAAGTTAGACACAATGGAACAACACCAGAGACAAACACAGCAACAGTTAGAGACAATGGAACAAAATCTTCGGAAGTTAGACACCACACTTGAACAAACACGTGAAGATTTAACTACTGAGTTACATAACATTGAATCGAAATGTCAAAAAGTCTGTAATGACGTAAAAACACAAATTGGTGAGCATTTCCAACCTATTTTTTCGCGTCATGAAAATGCATTACAGAATCACGAAGCAGCCATAAAAGAACTGCAAACTATTGTTCATGAAAATCATGAGACCTTGCAAGCTAAAATGGACTCAGTTGCATCTACCGATTCGGTTACGCAACTTGCAAAAACTCAGGAAAACTTAAAGGACACAGTAGATACTCTGAAAATTGGTTAAGAAAGACACATGGAGGAAATTAGTTCATTATCAGAGAAAGTAGCCGAACTTTCGGATCAGGTCACTAACTTATCTACGAAGGTAGATGATAATCTGAATGACACAAAACCGGTAGTCTTTAATGACACAGAAGAGTGCGAACAAATTAGGAAACTGAAACAAAATCTGAATCAAATTAATACGCAACACCAAAGAGAAATCCGCGAAGTACAAGATTAGCTGACACAGGTAATACAAGAATTACGTATTTCAGAGGACACTCGCGCTCCAATACGGGAAGAGGGACATAGAAATACGGAACAGCCACAAAATAATAACACAGGGCATTTCGGAAGTTATGAAAGAAATTGGCAATGTGCACCGAATTTTGAGATGGAACCGCCGACACGACGTAACAATGACCGACATGCTACTCGCCGACACGATGATTTTGACTATAAGCTGTTCATTACTACACGTAAATTCAAAACGTTTAAGAATTCTGCCAACGACATTCATCCACAAGCGTGGCTCCATCAATTCTCTCATTGTTTTCCTCCCAACTGGTCATTGGAGCACAGGTTAGAATTTATGTGTGGCTACTTGGAGAATGAACCAGCTGTAAGAATGCGATCGGTCATTCATGATTGTCACAGTTAAGGAGAATTTTACCATGCGGTCCTCTCAGCATATTGGTCACAAGCTACACAAGACCGAGTAAAACATAGCATCATGATGATGAAACACTTTGAACAATCTGAATTTTCCAGTTTTGTCAAATATTTTGAAGACATGTTGCACAAGAATCAGTACCTGTCAAACCCATACAGCCCCTCAGAACTCATCCGCATTTGCTTAATCAAATTACCTGAACATTTACGGCATATTATTTTGGCAGGACGTTGCAAAGACGACATTGAAGCTTTTCAGGGACTCTTACAAGAATTAGAAATTGACACAGACAGTCGCGGGATGCGAAAACAGGAAAACAATCACTACAGGTCACATCCGTCACAATTCCGTGATGACAGAAACAATAAATGGCCACAACAAGCTTGTTCTTACAACGTAAATCGTGACCAAAACAGACACCACCCATATGACAACCACTGGCAGAGTAATAGTTACAGGGAAAGATCACCTTTCCGCGGTAATGACTATCACAGAGACAATCAGAGAAACAGACAATATGGCAACCAGAACAATTATTATCACAGGAGACAGAATAACTTCAGACGCAACGGTCCACCGTGCAGTGATAATTCAGGGAGATATTCTCCACCACTTAACCGACAAGAAAGAAACTACAGGAACTACCGACATGACGACAGACGATGTGATCGTAACGACAGACGTGAATTGCATCAGAACTGGCGGGATTTAAACAGAGCAGAGCCCTCTCGACAAGGCGAATTTGTAGAAGTTAGGTCTCCTAATTCCAGTAACGACGAGCGCCAACAAAGAAACAGACAATGACTCACACTGCAGGCAGCCACTTGCGCCGGCTGCCTCAGAGAAAAATAACATAGACGCTAACCTTGAGAAAAATTCCAGTATTCTTTACCGACGTATACCACATGATAATTGCGTTAAAGTTGAAACTCTGTGTACTAGGAAGAGTAAAGGTTTACACCACATTTCACATGTGAAACCATTTATTGAAAGATAATCTGCTTTTTAACTTTGTCTTTGCCATAAAATGTTTCACTTCACGTTACTAGTATGCTTTAGAAACTGTTACCATGCAACAATGTTTGAAGTTAAATATCCAGTCAAGAACCAAGAGAACTTATTTAAACAGAAATTACGAATGCATTGTTATTGCGAACAGACGACACAGTGTTATTGTGTGTGTACATTCTTGCTTGTTAGTTGCACGATTACGTAACGACTATAAGGCTCACATACTTAGAACATTTACCAGTACTGCTAATGGGATTCTATTGCAACATTTTGGTTTACTTGAAAATACATTCCGGATTTAAAGTAATTTCTGAGAGATACCAGATGACACAGTGGTTAGTTTATGTGACAGCTACACGATTATATCACGACGTTACTAATGTGTGACACAATTTACATTGTTGCTTTTGCGGATTATCTGTTTTATATCTGCACGGTTTTTCTGAATTCTTCTGGAAAGCAAAACATGTTTTAGTAGTAACTTTTGTGGTATAGCTACAAGGAGACAGCTTTTTCTGTAGCACAACAATACGTTACAGCACAGAACTTTCTTCATCACGGCAATAAGCGTAATAAGTAAGATATCTATACGCAAAGCATTTCACTTTTGTTTATCATGAGGTAAGTACATTGACTTCCGCAGAACTTAGCTTTTGGAGGACGATAACTATGACACTTCCACAGAGATTATCTTACAACAAGATGCACATTTAGCGCTACAGGACATGCATTTCAGTGATTAATTTTGTACTTAAAACATTTATTTTTAAAGATTTTTGAATTACAAAGAAAGTTTTCCGTGATACATTTCATTCCATTGCTGTAATCTGTAACACCTGAGGGTATAATTACAATAATCCTCAGGGGGGTACACGCCTACTTTGTGTACCATGTGTTTGGCAAGCACAAGGAGCCCTAGCTAATATGGTATTTGCTTATACAACTTTACACATCGGTACCATATTTCTCTAACACAAATTACACAGCTATCTGATCATTTAACTGAGAGAGACAAACTTTTTTATTACATCAGTGACAGATGTTTATGTGATTACACCGTTGGATAACTTCACACTTACGAAATTGTATTTTGTCTGTACTTTGTAAACTGTTCATATTTTTTCGGACCCATTGTGATATTATGAGAGCTTTGAATGATATATTTGGTATGGGATCACGATTTTTAAAGTACGTTTGAGGCAGATGACACTTTTGACATGAGCAGAGAATTTTTTTAGGTTTTGAAATGATTGGAGGAAGCTACGACGATTTTGAGAATTGACTGAGATGTTATGATATTTTTACGACGACGATGTGTATTATGCTGTAAGATTTTGCTTCTACACATTTTCAATGCAAATTCTAGACCTGTGAAATATTTTTATATGAGACTGTCACTGTAGCAGAAACTGCTGTCGTAAATATTTCCGTAAGAAAGTTGAGTGACAACCTGCACGTAATGCGTTTTGGGCGCCCAGCTGAGAGGTAGTCGTCTGACAAAAGAAAGCCATTAGGTGAAAAAAAAAGGGAGGCCATTATCCTCGCCATGGACATTCCTTTAGAGAAAACATTGCAAATGCGACACCCTCATTACTTGGAAGGACACTTACATCTGCACACCTGATTATGACAAGCGTCTTTCTACGAGAGTTGAGAGAATTTCTACTAACTTATGAAATGTCACATGACTACTGAATGATATTTTTATGTTTTGGTTTGCGTAAATGCTTATTTCATTTAATATCTGGTTTCCAGCTGTGTTGCAGCGTTAGTTTTATAAAATAAACTTCGATGCATTTGCTAATGTGAACACTTTCTGTCAACAGATCTATTAAATAATTATTTTATGACCCACATTCTACGATAAAGGAGCTCTTGGAATGGAAAGAAAAATAAGAAGGGACTAATAACAGTAACTACATACATAATTTTCTTTTCAACTACTTGTTAATTTTTTTTAGAATTAGTTTTTGTGGTGCACCACTTTAATTACATAGACATTAAGATGACCACTTTAATTACATAGACATTAAGTTGACCACTTTAATTACATAGACATTAAGATGACCACTTTAATTACATAGACATTAAGATGTGAATATGCATTTCCCTTGTCTGCATTGTTGTCTTTAGTGTAATGTTTTTTTTTGCTTGAGCTATGTCATGTTTAGATATAAGTTGCTGCTGCTGTTTGCCAGGCATAGTGTTACTGAATTTGACGTTGTATTACGCTGTTAAGCCAGTTTTACTACTAATTTATTTTTCTTGTTTCCTGCACAGTGCCTTATATTAGTTGTAGTACTGCAATTGCTTTGCCTATTTAAAATTTTTGTCCTTGATGTTTGTGTTAATTGTTTTATGCTGCTGCATTGCCTCGTCCCTTAGTTTAGCATCTGAGCTCAGTAGATTTAAGTTAGCTTAAGAGGGGGTAGACTATATAAGAAACTAACTATGATGAATTGGACGAAATGCATTAAGAAGCTATAAGAAAATAGTTTGCCCAAAAAAAGTAGTGCACAGTGGAGAAAAACTATTTTTGAAAGAGGATGTGAACAGAATACAGACAGCATGCTTGGATAGGATGTTTTTTTGGCTGGAGCAAATGTTGAAATAAGAGGGACGATATATGGAATGAAGTTTTGGGTTGGACTGCAGTACCAAATGTTACACTGAAAACAAACCCTGTCCTTTCCTTTTGTGTTATCCCACTATGTGTTTGTGTACCCTTGTGTATTTGTTTTCTTCCTGTCTCTGTGTAGTTTCATAGAATTTTTTCTTCTAATATTAAGCTACATTCACTATGATGAGGAATACTGTTATCCTCAAATATAACTGGCATTAATAATATGTTATTTACTTTGTAAAGATGTTTAGACATTATTTATTCTGTTTTGTTTTAATGCTCATGTGTAAAGTTGATGTTTCAAAAGTTATTCTGATCTTTTATGTATGTACTCATGTCATAATTCCTGTAACACTGATGTATATGTCTATTTCTATTCTTTTGTAAAGCCTGTATTACTACAAATGTTATCTGTATTGTTATGTTCTTTAATGATGTATTTTGTACCTTTGTTATTGTATTTTTATGTTATAAAATTGTAGTTGACACCAGTTCATCAAATTAAGTAACTTGTAAGTTACATTTCACTGCACACGTTTCTGTTGGTCATATTATATGGACAATATGTGAGAAGTTGGGGCTCTTAGTGTTTACATGTGTGTTGATAATTCAGCAAGGGACTGGATAACAGCATTGCTGGTTCTAAGGACAATTCCAAAAACATTGTGAGTGCACAAGTGGTGGTTATGGACTTGCTATATTAACTGCAAGACTCTTCAATGGTGATCGTGCACCCGCACAGTCACAACAGATGGCTGCTGGCCATCTTTACAAGGACTACAGTGGGTCTGCACCTCTGGTGGCCCACCAATACCATACTCTCTACCAGGACTCCAGTGGGTCTGCTCTGTGATGACCTACCTACCAATCTTCTTCAAAACGTCGAATGACTCTGCTGTGGGTTTGCTCTGTTGTGGCCCATTACCTGTCTGCATGTCAAGAGTCAGCACTACTTCTTCAAGACTGCATGGAAATCCACTACTTCTGTGTGCAATTTCTTTTACTAATGAGACTTTGTGAAAAACAAAAACTGTAATTACTATTATGATGAATGATCAGGACTATCTTTATGGACTGTGAGAAAATTTTAGCTTTTGACCAACATTGTATTAATAAGTGTGTGCATTTGATATCTTTCTTACTGTAATTATGAAAAAATTTTTCATTTCTGTATTGGCCACTGCCCAAAAAACTTTGTAAAATTTTTTGTGAGGACGTGTGGGCTATGTAAGTAGGCTGTTTATGTTTTCTTTATGTAAGTAGGCTGTTTATGTTTTCTTATTGGCAACGTTACGTAGCGCTCTGTATGAAAATCACTGGCTGTGCTGTGTGCAGCCTGTGGCTAGTTTGCATTGTTGTCTGCCATTGTAGTGTTGGGCAGCGGCAGCTGGATGTGAACAGCGCTTAGCGTTGCGCAGTTGGAGGTGAGCCGCCAGCAGTGGTGAATGTGGGGAGAGAGATGGCGGAGTTTTGAAATTTGTCATGAAGTGCTATATATATTATGACTATTAAGGTAAATACATTGTTTGTTCTCTATTAATATCTTTCATTTGCTAACTATCCCTATCAGTAGTTAGTGCCTTCCGTAGTTTGAATCTTTTATTTAGCTGGCAGTAGTGGTGCTCGCTGTATTGCAGTAGTTCGAGTAATGAAGATTTTTGTGAGGTAAGTGATTTCTGAAAGGTATAGTTTAATGTTACTCAGGGCCATTCTTTTGCAGGGATCTTTGATAGTCAGATTGCGTTGCGCTAAAATTATTGTGTGTCACTTTAGTGCATGTTTGAGTACGTTCAGTTTTGCTCAGCTGTTTGAAAAGCAAATGTGTAAGAGGTTTATCAGCACAGTCGTGTATAATTGTTCTAAGGGGACGTTTCAGTACTAGCAGACAACTTGAAAACAGGCTATAAGATGAAAATCTATAAAAGTAGGACGAGTTTAATGAAATTCAGTCAAATCAAATCAAGTAATGCTGCGGGAATTAGATATAATATAATTCACATTAACGCGTACCTAGTTGTTCAGGATATCTAGTTTAAAATGACCAGTTTTAGAAGCGAAAGGCACTTAATACCTGAATCGAATGACAGATGCACAGACAGGGTGAGGTAGCTGAGACACTCCACCCTAAATATGAAATAGGAGTGCCTGTGTTGTTAAGAAGTACGATGAAATGTCCCTTCGGACGTGCATGTGTGTCCGAAGGAACACTGCATGGCCACTGCTATTTCGTATTTATTCGCCGATACCATACTCTGGACTCTAAAAAAATTTGCCATTCCTGGACGGGAATATACGTAACGCACGAGTACAGATTGTGACACATGGGCGACAACATATGGAAGTTTAGGTCGTGCCGTGATTCGTGCACGGATAGCCGGAGTGGTTAATGTGACCACTTGCATAAAATGGGAAATCTGGGTTCGAGGCCCAGTCAGGCAAAAATTTTCATTTATTTCATTTCAATATACGACCGATGGTGATACATATTTGCAATTACGAAAACATTTTCTGTACATCAATTGACACCTAGAGAAAAATATCTTATTCATCCTTGGTTTTTTAAAAGCGAAAGACAGGTTACATAATTCCAATTTGTCATCGTTCCCAGTATTTTTGATGCACTCCATTCTGTATCTACCATGGAATTGCATTACCTACATAAATTTACTAATAATTTTGCCTTTACTTGCATATATACAATCATAAAACTGATTTAACTTAAGGGTCAAAAATACACTCCTGGAAACTGAAATAAGAACACCGTGAATTCACTGTCCCAGGAAGGGGAAACTTTATTGACACATTCCTGGGGTCAGATACATCACATGATCACACTGACAGAACCGCAGGCACATAGACACAGGCAACAGAGCATGCACAATGTCGGCACTAGTACAGTGTATATCCACCTTTCGCAGCAATGCAGGCTGCTATTCTCCCATGGAGACGATCGTAGAGATGCTGGATGTAGTCCTGTGGAACGGCTTGCCATGCCATTTCCACCTGGCGCCTCAGTTGGACCAGCGTTCGTGCTGGACGTGCAGACCGCGTGAGACGACGCTTCATCCAGTCCCAAACATGCTCAATGGGGGACAGATCCGGAGATCTTGCTGGCCAGGGTGGTTGACTTACACCTTCTAGAGCACGTTGGGTGGCACGGGATACATGCGGACGTGCATTGTCCTGTTGGAACAGCAAGTTCCCTTGCCGGTCTAGGAATGGTAGAACGATGGGTTCGATGACGGTTTGGATGTACAGTGCACTATTCAGTGTCCCCTCGACGATCACCAGTGGTGTACGGCCAGTGTAGGAGATCGCTCCCCACACCATGATGCCGGGTGTTGGCCCTGTGTGCCTCGGTCGTATGCAGTCCTGATTGTGGCGCTCACCTGCACGGCGCCAAACACGCATACGACCATCATTGGCACCAAGGCAGAAGCGACTCTCATCGCTGAAGACGACACGTCTCCATTCGTCCCTCCATTCACGCCTGTCGCGACACCACTGGAGGCGGGCTGCACGATGTTGGGGCGTGAGCGGAAGACGGCCTAACGGTGTGCGGGACCGTAGCCCAGCTTCATGGAGACGGTTGCGAATGGTCCTCGCCGATACCCCAGGAGCAACAGTGTCCCTAATTTGCTGGGAAGTGGCGGTGCGGTCCCCTACGGCACTGCGTAGGATCCTACGGTCTTGGCGTGCATCCGTGCGTCGCTGCGGTCCGGTCCCAGGTCGACGGGCACGTGCACCTTCCGCCGACCACTGGCCACAACATCGATGTACTGTGGAGACCTCACGCCCCACGTGTTGAGCAATTCGGCGGTACGTCCACCCGGCCTCCCGCATGCCCACTATACGCCCTCGCTCTAAGTCCGTCAACTGCACATACGGTTCACGTCCACGCTGTCGCGGCATGCTACCAGTGTTAAAGACTGCGATGGAGCTCCGTATGCCACGGCAAACTGGCTGACACTGACGGCGGCGGTGCACAAATGCTGCGCAGCTAGCGCCATTCGACGGCCAACACCGCGGTTCCTGGTGTGTCCGCTGTGCCGTGCGTGTGATCATTGCTTGTACAGCCCTCTCGCAGTGTCCGGAGCAAGTATGGTGGGTCTGACACACTGGTGTCAATGTGTTCTTTTTTCCATTTCCAGGAGTGTACTTCATAATACGAAATTATATGCATTCTCCCCCAATTATTTTGGCATCTACATTCTTTCCTGAGCAATTCTAATAAGGTACCCCTCTCAATGTTGCTTGATTTATTATATTTCTCTTATAGCTTTAGAGGTTTGCTTTTCTTTTCCTTACAAAAACACATTCATCTTCATCAGAGGAGGCCATGGTGTTGAATGTGATTTCAAACGGTAAAATTTTTACATACTAATGCTGATTTTATAACGCAGTGTTGTGCTCTGAACTAACTGGGCCCAAGTTTTGACAACTATAATGCGTTGTTGTGCCCTTCGCTAACAGGCGCCAAAATATACTGCCAACTCAATAACAAGCTAACATAAAGTATTTTTTTAAACAATGCAGATGTCCAGGACATTCGACCTTTTAACTAAACGTGAAGGAAATAACAGCATTTGACTCTTACTTACAATTAATATATTGTTGCCTCTTTAACATAGAATGATAGGCCTATCTTTAAGGTTTCATAATCAGTCAAAAGTAAAAATTATAAAACTTGTAAAACCCGCCCTTTTTACAAATGGCTATTCATTTATTCTAATTCGCCAAAAGATGCAGCTTGAGATCCCACCTCAGTCAGTCTTAGTATTTGTATTTGTGTAGGACAAACAATGGAATGCGTTTTTGCATAGCAGTACGATCAGAATGCTTTTGGTAACGACGATTATTTGCACGAGCAGCAAAAACCTCTTGGTAGAGACCATGATGACAACACCCCTGGGTACGTGATCTTCCACTCATACCTTCTACATTTGATTGTACTTGCAATCCAATAGAAAACTCATAGCCCAGTTACACTACTCTGTGCTGTGACATGGATACCCCAGCGCCAGGGTTAGGTGCAGGAGTGAATACAGCTATGAAAGCAACATGTACGCGTTTTTTTTTTTGTAATGTGTAGCCTTCTCTGCACACCTAAACGCATAATAAAGGAGGAATTAACGACGTATAATTATTGTAGTATCAGAACGGAAGTCTACAGAAAATGTGAGATGCCACTCCCAAGCGAATAGTACAGCCCAATCTCAACAACTGTATGAAAGAACTGAGTAACGTTATATCTGCAAGGAGGGTCGTCATAGTGTATCGATGCGTTTGGTATCGTTTCACACTGAGGTGACAAAAGTCATGAGGTATCTCCTAATATGTTGTCGGACCTCCTTTTGGAGGCGTGGTGCAGCATCTCGACGTGGCATGGACTCAAAAAGTCGTTGGAGTTCCTGTAGAAATACTCAGACACGCTGTCTCTATAGCCTTCCATAACTGCGAAAGTTTGCCAGTGCAGGATTTTGTGCACGATCTGAACTCTCGATAATGTTCCATAAATGTTCGATGGAATTCATGTTGGGCGCTCAAGGTGGCCTAATTATTCTCTCGAATTGTCCAAAATGTTCTTCAAACCTGTCGCGAACAACTGAGTCCCGGTTTGAGAGAGCATTGTTACTCATAAAAATTATATCGTTGTATAGGAATATGACGTTCATGAATGGCTGCAAATGGCCTCCAGGTAGCCGAACATAACAATTTCCAATCAGCGATCGGTTCAGTTGCTCCAGAGTATAAGTACATATAAAACAAATTTCAAAGAACAGAATTAAATGATTAAACGCCAAGCCCATAGTGTTTACAAGATTTTTGTAGTCGTGTGGGAGCAGCATGAATTTCGAAATAACTTAAACCAAGACAAATTATGAACGAAACGGCATATTAATTAAATACCTGGATTACAGGTTATGCATAATCAATTTTTTGGACACGAAATAAATTTTTTAAATGCACTTTCACTTATGTGCGATTGTGTAAGCACTTCTTGTGCCACTCGCTCAGCGCTAAGGCGCCTTCTTGGACTAATTATTTTTCGTCACACTTCATACGCTCACACGGATTTTGATCAACTAACATCAGTCTTTTGACCAAGTGCCCCGCAGAAATTGTGTCTGCCTCTGAATTCCAAGCACCACCGTTTATTGTGACAAATCTGTCTACAACGAAAACCAAAAGTAGAAACCCGTCAACAAACCATTTCCCAAAACCCAACCAGGATCCTCGTTAACGATTCCCTCTCAATTGACTTTAATCAATCCTTCCTTCCTCCACACACCAAAAATTGCGTGCATATACAATTACAATTTTAATACCCTTCAAATTAACAACTAAATTCTTTGCCACACTCTTATACAAAGCATAAATTAACACATATTTTACTTAAATCAACGAGGTCGCTGACCTCCACGCACCCTCAGTGCCACACGTACAGTGCCACAATAAACTAACAAATTACTAATGAATCCCCAAATAAACACATAAATTATCCCTCCAAATTTACTACCACTAATTACAGATTACAACAGCTTTTCACATCTGCCCTTCTCTATATACCCTTAGCAATTTTAAACTTCTCTCGTTTCCACATATGCGGCAGCGACGACTGTAACGTTCTACCGTACCAACCCCAATCAGTCTCAGTAGAATCACACTCTTCCGTCATATACCAATTTGTACGAACTTCATTACACAAACTATCCCCATCCACACTATTTACTTCAGCCCTCTCTAAATTTTCTGTTAGTTCTTATATACATTTCGCCGATTCACTACTCACAGCATGCACAACTTTACTGTTTTACCCCTCCAATATACCGACACTTGCAGCTTCAACAGAATTACACATCAGTTCACGGTTAAACACTTTATCTTCCTGAAATAATACATCGAGGCCTAAGCCATCATAACCAAAATATTCATCTCAGCAACCTTATCTGCTGATACACCATTTAAATCACTACATAGATTCACATCAGAAACCTTACTTTCCTCCGTCGACAAATTTACGTGAATCGTACACAACTTTATCCCCCGCCGCTACATTACACAAATTGCTGCTGCCTTGTCGTACAATTTTGCCGGCTGGAGTGGCCGGGCGGTTCTAGGCGTTACAGTCTGGAACCGCGCGACCGCTACGGTCGTAGGTTCGAATCCTGCCTCGGGCATGGGTGTGTGTGATGTCCTTAGGTTAGTTAGGTAAGTAGTTCTACGTTCTAGGGGACTGATGACCTCTGAAGTTAAGTCCCATAGTGCTCAGAGCTATTTGAACCATTTGTCGTACAATTTTATGATTTACAGACTTGCTACATTTCTCTGTGGTCGGGCAAAAATCAGCACACACTGCCATTTCTACACACCTTTCATCCAGATTAACCCCCGATCCTATTTTACATGCATTCTCACTTTCACACTCTGACAAACGTTTTAGATTCACACATTCATCAATAAGTTTCGCTTCGCCTCCATTCGTGACTAAAAACGCGTGAATTGCTTCCTCCGAAGTATCAAGTAGCCTTTACATCATTACATAAATTATCATTACTCTGTTCCATTAAACTGAAATCATCTACCTCCGCCGATACATTTTTATCTTCAGCTGCTGGTGAGACCTCCCTTAGTAACACTGACGCTTTCCGCCGAAGAATAATCACCCTCACTTGCAGGTAGCGAGACCAAACTATGCCGCCTTCACTAACATCGACGCTTTTTGCCGACTCACAAATACTTGCTACTACAACAGCTTCCTTACTGCAATCCCTACTATTTGCTAATACCTCTTCAGGACTCTCCACACAATTTGCTTTCACAAAATTCAGTTCTCGCTTCCCACGCCCGGGTTCCCGGGTTCGATTCCCGGCGGGGTCAGGGATTTTCTCTGCCTCGTGATGACTGGGTGTTGTGTGCTGTCCTTAGGTTAGTTAGGTTTAAGTAGTTCTAAGTTCTAGGGGACTGATGACCATAGATGTTAAGTCCCATAGTGCTCAGAGCCACAAAATTCATCTACTCTTTAACTTCTTTTTAACCACTGACTCTTTCGATTTATCACTATTCACACACTCATTCATTACACATTAATAACTTACATCAACTGCTTTTTCAAGGTTACCCATAATTTTTTCAACTTCCTCTTTCGCAGCGGAACCTACACTCCTGGAAATGGAAAAAAGAACACATTGACACCGGTGTGTCAGACCCACCATACTTGCTCCGGACACTGCGAGAGGGCTGTACAAGCAATAATCACACGCACGGCACAGCGGACACACCAGGAACCGCGATGTTGGCCGTCGAATGGCGCTAGCTGCGCAGCATTTGTGCACCGCCGCCGTCAGTGTCAGCCAGTTTGCCGTGGCATACGGAGCTCCATCGCAGTCTTTAACACTGGTAGCATGCCGCGACAGCGTGGACGTGAACCGTATGTGCAGTTGACGGACTTTGAGCGAGGGCGTATAGTGGGCATGCGGGAGGCCGGGTGGACGTACCGCCGAATTGCTCAACACGTGGGGCGTGAGGTCTCCACAGTACATCGATGTTGTCGCCAGTGGTCGGCGGAAGGTGCACGTGCCCGTCGACCTGGGACCGGACCGCAGCGACGTACGGATGCACGCCAAGACCGTAGGATCCTACGCAGTGCCGTAGGGGACCGCACCGCCACTTCCCAGCAAATTAGGGACACTGTTGCTCCTGGGGTATCGGAGAGGACCATTCGCAACCGTCTCCATGAAGCTGGGCTACGGTCCCGCACACCGTTAGGCCGTCTTCCGCTCACGCCCCAACATCGTGCAGCCCGCCTCCAGTGGTGTCGCGACAGGCGTGAATGGAGGGACGAATGGAGACGTGTCGTCTTCAGCGATGAGAGTCGCTTCTGCCTTGGTGCCAATGATGGTCGTATGCGTGTTTGGCGCCGTGCAGGTGAGCGCCACAATCAGGACTGCATACGACCGAGGCACACAGGGCCAACACCCGGCATCACGGTGTGGGGAGCGATCTCCTACACTGGCCGTACACCACTGGTGATCGTCGAGGGGACACTGAATAGCGCACGGTACATCCAAACCGTCATCGAACCCATCGTTCTACCATTCCTAGACCGGCAAGGGAACTTGCTGTTCCAACAGGACAATGCACGTCCGCATGTATCCCGTGCCACCCAACGTGCTCTAGAAGGTGTAAGTCAACTACCCTGGCCAGCAAGATCTCCGGATCTGTCCCCCATTGAGCATGTTTGGGATTGGATGAAGCGTCGTCTCACGCGGTCTGCACGTCCAGCACGAACGCTGGTCCAACTGAGGCGCCAGGTGGAAATGGCATGGCAAGCCGTTCCACAGGACTACATCCAGCATCTCTACGATCGTCTCCATGGGAGAATAGCAGCCTGCATTGCTGCGGAAGGTGGATATACACTGTACTAGTGCCGACATTGTGCATGCTGTGTTGCCTGTGTCTATGTGCCTGTGGTTCTGTCAGTGTGATCATGTGATGTATCTGACCCCAGGAATGTGTCAATAAAGTTTCCCCTTCCTGGGACAATGAATTCACGGTGTTCTTATTTCAATTTCCAGGAGTGTATTTCAGTTCGCATTGTACCCATATCAGTCCGAATTGTATCCGTAACTGTTTGAACTGTACTGATATTATTTGCCATTGTATTCATATTATTTCCCAATCCCTGGATCATTTGCATTAGCTGAGACATCATATCTCCCCAACATTCATTCCCCTTGCCTGAATTCCTACTAGTTACACTTACGTGCTCTGATTTTCGGACTAACCGACTCACTTGAGTTTTCAGAATTACACATACTAGGTGACTGTTTTATATCCGCAAGATCTATAAGTGGAGCTTGAACTTCAGAAACAAACACTATCTCTCTATTTGCGCAGGCAGTTATCTGATCTGAGATGGTTCCCTCTGCCATGGTGATGCCGTCGGTTGTAGTGGAAGTCGACATTCAAGACTGCCCTGGAGTACTCGAAGATGCTGTTGTACTGCTGCTGAGCTGCGTCCGCCTCTGGAGAAGTCGATTGATGTAACCGTAGCTGCCGCCCATTACCGCGTGTCCCAACCGAATCCGATACAGCTGTCCGTTAAACGCGCTAACCGCTACTGTTCCCTGCACTCAACTTATTTAGACTCTGAGCCCCTACACAAATTGCCTTTAACGTGATAGATTAGGACCTCTATCGGTAGCATGCGTTAATTGTGAAAATTACTGCATAATTTCACTATCTCCAGAAACCTACTTGGGAAAAAACCGATCTCACACTGTGTTTTGCGAGAGGTTCACTCTACAGAAATCTCTACTTGTTTTGCAAAGGTTTTTACACTTCGCATATTATGCTGAATAACAGAGAGCAAAGGAATTATTACTTTGCGGGGCACAAATCCCAGACGAGCCCCCATTTGCGGGCTTTCAAATTATAAATGAAATGGTGTGGTGGTGATGTGCCCCTCAACTACGTACCCTCAGACTCAAAGTTGAAATATTAAAGTTTTGGCTGGTTTCGTTGTCTAGGGGCTGGGATACGTAGTTGCCGCATTACAGGCCAAATACTTCTGAGTCTATAGTATACGATAATAATACACACATGAATCGAATGGTCAAAGGTTTCTATCACTCGGCAATTGCGAATTATGAAAGTAACATATAAATTTATAAATGAAAGATTGCAATTAAATAAAATCTGCAGGTACTATCTTAATGATTTTAAGTGATGAGTACGATAGTAGAAGTACTTTTGAGAATGCAGTATATTTCTGCAAAACACTCATTGGTGTCGATGGTCCAGCAATTAAATAAAATACAAGTTGAATAACAGGGAAACAATAGATTCCTTCCCGGGTTCGATTCCCGGCGGGGTCAGGGATTTTCTCTGCCTCGTGATGACTGGGTGTTGTGTGACGTCCTTAGGTTAGTTAGGTTTAAGTAGTTCTAAGTTCTAGGGGACTGATGACCATAGATGTTAAGTCCCATAGTGCTCAGAGCCATTTGAACCATTTTCAATAGATTCCTACTGAACGTAATTAGTTATGAACAACAACATAGCTCGTGAGATATTCACTTCTAAACGCACACTACGACTTCACCGTAGAAACCTCGGAAATCTCACAAGTTCACAAGCCCGCACTCCGAAGTATTTCAGTCTCCACACTCTCAAGTCTCTCTCGCGACCGTGCGTCCGCCGCGCCGTCGCGTCCAGCAATTCCCGTGTCCCGTACCGTACCGTCCAGCACACTCTCCGCCTGTCCAGTGCGACTGTCCCCCACGCCGCACTGCTCAGAACTACCTCGTGTCCTCTCGGAAAACGATGCTCCTCCCCAACCTCCATACGTCTCTCTTAGTAACGAGCGCTGTGATTGGCTAGAGCGCTTCCTGCATGTCTCCAAACAAACGTACACTCACAAACATATTGAAACACATACGAAATACTGGATTTACATTTAAATAACTTGAAATTAAATAAATATTCCTATGGCTGGACCATAAACACGCTCTAACTCACATTATTAAATACATAAACAAATGAAATAAACATATATCAAAGGAATAGCAACAAAAGGTAGGCCAGTAGCCTAATGTCTCTGTGCTTTCTAAAACACAGTAAATATTTAACTCATTTCTTCATGAATAGTATATATAGGATATAAACAAAGACATAGATGAATAAATATATTTACAAGCATTCTGCTACCGTTTTTCCGTGTAACTGTGGAGTACTTATGGCCTGACGCGATCGATTGTAATAGGCCAATTTGACCTCCAATAATTCATATACTATTCAAGTTACATGCCTGTATTTTATACCAATTTAGCTTTACACTTATAGCTTTGTAAAGACACGTCAATCGACGAAATCGGATGAAGCGTTTAGAATTTGGAAATTCGTTGCTGGGTGTTACTTGTATAATTTGCTGTCAGATACTAAGCTTTAAACTAACAAAGATATTGAAAATCTGATTACACCATTAGAATCGTCGTGTAAATAATAGTAATGTACATGTTTCTTTATTATTAATTTCTATACGAACTGTGAAATGTCTACCATGATGGTTTCACAAAGTCCGCCATCTTTGGCGCTCTCGGCATACAGAAGTCTCTTTCATTGACACAGCGTCATTAAGGAACTGCCAGCCACGTGCTCGGCCTGGACCATGCGCTGGGGCTACCTCTCTTGTCCAGCTGTTCGGCACCACGTGTTCGGCCAGCCGAGCGGCCAGTGGCCGCCGACCTGCCCGTGCGGCCACGCCAAATCAAAACTTAAAATATTTTCGGGGCGCCACAACTCACCCATTACCTCACAAGAGAACCCAATACGTTCCATGTAAATGCAGCCCACAACATTATGAACCCACCACCTGCTTGCACAGTGCCTTGTTGACAACATACATTTGAATCTTCCGGCGGAGGTTCGAGTCCTCCCTCGGGCATGGGTGTGTGTGTTTGTCCTTAGGATAATTTCGGTTAAGCAGTGTGTAAGCTTAGGGACTGATGACCTTAGCAGTTAAGTCCCATAAGATTTCACACACATTCGAACATTTTTGTTGACAACTTGGATCCATTGCTTCATGTCGTCTGCGCCACACTAGTACCCTACCATCAGCTCTTACCAACTGAAATCGGGACTTATCTCGTCAGTCCACGGTTTTCCAGTGGTATAGGGTTCAATCGATATGGTCACGAGCCCAGGAAAGGTGCTGCAGACGTTAACTTGCTGTTAGCAAAGGCACTTGCTTCGGTCGTTTGCTGCCATAGCCCGTTATTGGCAAATTTCGATGCACTGTCCTAACGGATACGTTTGTCGTACATTCCACATTGATTTCTGCTGTTATTTCTCGCAATTTTGATTATTTGTTAGCACTGATATTTCTATGCAAACGCTGCTGCTCTCTGTCGAAAATGAAGGCCGTAGGTCACCGCGTTGTCTGTGGTGAGAGGTAACGCCTGAAATTTGATATTCTCAGCACGCTCTTGACTCTGTTGATATCGCAGTATTTAATTCCCTAACGATGTCCAACATGGAATGTCCCATGCATGTGGCTCCAACTACCATTCTGCGTTCAAAGTCCGTAAATTCCCGTCGAGCGGCCATAATCACGTCGGAAACCTTCTCACATGAATAACCTGATTATAAATGACCGCTCCATCGATCTACTGCACTTTTATGCCTTGTGTAAGCGATACTACCGTCATCTGTATGTGTTCATAACTCTATCCCATGACTTTATCACCTCAGTGTAAATAGGAAATGACGTGTATGAATTTATTAATATGAACAGTCCAGAATTTGACCTCAGTCCTTACGTATCCCGCACCTATGTATCCTCTGTAGTAGTAACCATCTCAGAACACGAGGGCGTGCTGAAAAGTAATGCCTCCGAATTTTTTATGTGAAAACTTTTAAAATTTTTAAAATAAAACAAACTTTACTAACATTCTACACCTTTATTCCTCATGTCTACACATTTATTTCTCAATATAGTCATCCTGATGACGAACAAATTTCCATCAACGAGAGACAGTTTTTTGATAACGTCACTGTAGAATTTTGAAATTATTGTCGCAGCCACAACCTCACCTCTGATTGCACCGCTTCATCACTATCAAAGGGACGCCATCTAAGATGTTATTTAAGTTTTGGAAGCAGATGAAAATTGGGTTGAGCCCAGTCAGGACGTCGGATAATCGATGACAGTGAATTCGAAGCACCGGGCTGTTGCAGATGTTGCAGCGCTCGTGTGTGTTCTGGCATTTTCGTTCTGAAAGAGAGGGTACGGCTTTTGTGGACGGTTAGGAATTCGATTACAGCATGCTGTTTCTCCCGCACCGACATAGTTACGCTGCGCACAATCATGTTACATGTTACAATTCAGTCTTCTAGCGGCAGAAGGTTGCAACTTGCGTCAGAGAAGTATCAAAACTACAGACAGACAGATAATAGTTTGCATTAGATCCCAACCTGTCAAACACAGTTTAGTCATATGCATTAATTTTTTTTGTGAACAATCGAGTGGTGTAGATGGACGCTAAAATATTTTTCGCCAGCTTTATAATAATAATAATATGGCTCTTGTGGATAATACATATATCGTCTAAATGAAACTGTTACAACATTCCCTTAGAACACTATTTTTCATTAACGTCACCACGTCTTTCTATAATGCATTGTTATCCCACTACTCAGGCATATAAGGTGTCCCTCCCTCTGCTATATCACGTTAAGAACCTACCACCTATTCTGATATTCCTGTTGTACACACACATAAAAAAAAGTTTTGCATCACCCCGGTTCCCAGAGCTCCTGAAGATAGACGTAGACTGTGGATATTGTATCACAGACAGGCCCTTTGAATGTTGAGAGATGTCATTAAACCCGCACAGAGATGTAAACAACCATGCATGAGCAGCGCCTATTAGACGGAGGGCGTCCACAGCCGATCAGTTCCAGTCATTCCACCAGGAAGGACATGTAATACCACAGCCGATATTGAGAGCAGAATAGCAAACTCGAAGGTCTTACTTTATAGCACGCCCTCGTACGTTATTTTATACGAGTACTTTCACAAGTCGAGGTCGTGTAATCGATTTCCACGTTAAATAATTAAAATTACAGGCAGACAGATAATAGTTTGCATTAGATCCCCACCTGTCAAACACAGTTTAGTCATATGCATTAATTTTTTGTGAACCATCGTGTGGTGTAGATGGATGCTAAAATATTTTTCACCAGCTTTATAATAATAATAATATGGCTCTTATGGATAATACATATATCGTAAACATGAAGCTGTTACAACATTCCCTTAGAACACTATTTTTCATTAACGTCAACCAGTGTATTTGTTTATTTAAAAAGATAATAACGAATAACGGTAAAATGTTCCCAAACATTAAAATCACAAACGAGAAGCGCTCATAGGCTGTCACATAATGTTGCGAGGCGGCCGTGACGAATCTGCGGCGATTGACCTAACCTAGTCCATGGTTCCAAATTACACTCCTGGAAATGGAAAAAAGAAGACATTAACACCGGTGTGTCAGACCCACCATACTTGCTCCGGACACTGCGAGAGGGCTGTACAAGCAATGATCACACGACGGGCACAGCGGACACACCAGGAACCGCGGTGTTGGCCGTCGAATAGCGCTAGCTGCGCAGCATTTGTGCACCGCCGCCGTCAGTGTCAGCCAGTTTGCCGTGGCATACGGAGCTCCATCGCAGTCTTTAACACTGGTAGCATGCCGCGACAGCGTGGACGTGAACCGTATGTGCAGTTGACGGACTTAGAGCGAGGGCGTATAGTGGGCATGCGGGAGGCCGGGTGGACGTACCGCCGAATTGCTCAACACGTGGGGCGTGAGGTCTCCACAGTACATCGATGTTGTCGCCAGTGGTCGGCGGAAGGTGCACGTGCCCGTCGACCTGGGACCGGACCGCAGCGACGCACGGATGCACGCCAAGACCGTAGGATCCTACGCAGTGCCGTAGGGGACCGCACCGCCACTTCCCAGCAAATTAGGGACACTGTTGCTCCTGGGGTATCGGCGAGGACCATTCGCAACCGTCTCCATGAAGCTGGGCTACGGTCCCGCACACCGTTAGGCCGTCTTCCGCTCACGCCCCAACATCGTGCAGCCCGCCTCCAGTGGTGTCGCGACAGGTGTGAATGGAGGGACGAATGGAGACGTGTCGTCTTCAGCGATGAGAGTCGCTTCTGCCTTGGTGCCAATGATGGTCGTATGCGTGTTTGGCGCCGTGCAGGTGAGCGCCACAATCAGGACTGCATACGACCGAGGCACACAGGACCAACACCCGGCATCATGGTGTGGGGAGCGATCTCCTACACTGGCCGTACACCACTGGTGATCGTCGAGGGGACACTGAATAGTGCACAGTACATCCAAACCGTCATCGAACCCATCGTTCTACCATTCCTAGACCGGCAATGGAACTTGCTGTTCCAACAGGACAATGCACGTCCGCATGTATCCCGTGCCACCCAACGTGCTCTAGAAGGTGTAAGTCAACTACCCTGGCCAGCAAGATCTCCGGATCTGTCCCCCATTGAGCATGTTTGGGACTGGATGAAGCGTCGTCTCACGCGGTCTGCACGTCCAGCACGAACGCTGGTCCAACTGAGGCGCCAGGTGGAAATGGCATGGCAAGCCGTTCCACAGGACTACATCCAGCATCTCTACGATCGTCTCCATGGGAGAATAGCAGCCTGCATTGCTGCGAAAGGTGGATATACACTGTACTAGTGCCGACATTGTGCATGCTGTGTTGCCTGTGTCTATGTGCCTGTGGTTCTGTCAGTGTGATCATGTGATGTATCTGACCCCAGGAATGTGTCAATAAAGTTTCCCCTTCGTGGGACAATGAATTCACGGTGTTCTTATTTCAATTTCCAGGAGTGTATATTCATGCTGGTCACATTGCCAGCCATTTCCCCTCAATGCACATTAACTCACTTCCAAAACGGTCAATTATTTATGCTTCGAAAGCTGTAAATATCCTGCGACTGATACTGCTGGAGCGAACAACAACAAATATTGTTCAAATTATGACAAATGGCTTAAATAATCAGCAAAAAGCCTAGTAATTGTGTTAGTTGTTAATATAAGTCATATAGTAGTCGTTTTATCCTCTATCAGCGAGTATCTCGTTATTTGATCAGAAGTAGCGTCAATATGTGATACATGTGGATCGCTTTTCATTTATGGAATCATGCCATGTTACATTGCCTCCTAAGTTTTTACGATTCCAAACACATATGGCTTCAGCTATTGTGTGTTGGAAGAGTATACCACAGCATGCAAAGTTCAAATAATCACAAAAATGTTCAAATGTCTGTGAAATCTTTTGGGGCTTAACTGCTAAGGTCATCAGTTCCTAAGCTTACACACTAATTGACCGAAATTATCCCAAGGACAAACACACACATCCATGCCCGAGGGAGGACTCGAACCTCCGCCGGGACGAGCCGCACAGTCCATGACTGTAGTGCCTTAGACCGTCAAATAATCACACTCTACAGTAATAAAAGATAAGTAAGATAACAGAACTTAGTGCATGTCAGTAACTTTCCTTCACTGTATTCCTACGTACATAACTAGCAGTATGGAAACCTAAGGGATGCCTAACAGTTTATATCGCAATAAAATCGTACAGCTAGGAACACATTGTAAAAATATTGCTAGGCAGTTTGAAATATTCAGTGCTTGATTGCTACAATGTGGACTGGAAATAATATTACCATTTCCCCACACGCACAGTTAGTGGAAATATGACATTTCTGTCTTGTCAACACGTCTTTCTAGGATGCATTGTTATCCCACTACTCAGGCATATATGGTGTCCCTCCCTCTAATATATCTAGTTATCACGTTAAGAACCTACAGCCTATTCTGATATTCTCTAACATTCTGCGTGGTGTCTGTTTGTTCTACATCGTGTCTCCCTACCACTTTCGCGCAACGACGCTCTGAGCGTGTTTTTTAGGGAATTGACTAGTTTGAACCTGGGACCTATTGCTGGTAAGGAGACGCCAGATCACACATGACATGTAGAATTCAGAAGAGTTCAGTGAGACTAGCGATGATATAACCAAATACTTAATGATTTCAGCGTCAGCTCCACTGCACTCCCTGTAAAAGAATCTTAATACTAACTAAATTTAGTGGAAGGGGTTCAAGTCTTTCCTATTTTTAGTTAGCTGGTAAAATAACGTCGAAAAAGCAGTTACGTTTACCACTGGAAATTTTATTCTACTAACAAAATATTGTTTATAAATTGCACTATTGATAAAAGGAAATGTTTTAATACAGGATGGTAAAAACCAATTGCGTTAAAAAAAAATGTGAACGAATATTCCCTGAATGGGTTTCCAAGTTCTACAATGGATCGAAGGATGACCTATGCCATATCACATCTATAATCTAGGTTTAAATTAAGTTTCACAAAAGAGAAAACTATCAAAATGGTCTACAGTGACCCTCAATTATCTTTAATTACTTATCTAACTTGTCGTAAATTACAGTGGCTGATGTGGCTTCTCAATAACTATATAACAGAAAAATCATCGCGTTTCAGATTTTTACTTCAAGTGGCAAATGTGAACACCATGATCTTTAATTGACGATCGACACTAGTATTACGCAAAAAGGGCGTGTAACAGATGGGACTTCTGCAGTTCTGAGTGAAGCTGTATGCGCTGTTATGCGGCATCGCGTGCGTTCATTACCTTGTCGGTGTTCGTCAGGGGGCGGCGGGCAGCACAGCTCCGCTCACCTCGCCGTCTCAGAAGCAACTCTCTCCTAACTTCTCTGAAGTTGGTTTAAAAAACTATCTGGCTGTGTTTTCATCTGACTAATCAGGGTCTCAATATTAACCTTAAGCTCCGCCTACAAAAATTCTGTCTATCCAATGAAAACGTTATACTTTTCGTGGTGGGGCAATGTTTTTAAAGTTTGCAGCGTAACAGAGACACGAAAAAGTCTCATGCTAAAACTTGCAGCTGGTGTGCTCCTTTTAGTGTTATCGTAAGATCTATACTGTTCTTCTGGAGGGCTCTATCTTTTAACATGGGCTGGGGGGTGGTCGTGACGTAACAGAGACGCGAAAAAGTCTCACGCTAAAACTTGCGGCTGGGGTGGTCCTAGCGGTTAGCTGGCGACGTGGGTGTCCGTCCCTTATCGTAGGGCCTTCCAGCTTAACACGGTTCTGCTCTCGGCTTCTGTTCTCGTTTCTCCCCTCGGAACTGCGTCTGTCTCACGGTGGGAAGGTATGACATGCATTTAGGCATTCTTGTGTTAGTCTGTGGTATTCCATTTGCTCACTCGTTACTCGTATTACTTTGGTTAATTTAATGTCACGATTTATTCGGAGCTATGAGACATACTACTGGATTTGCTTATCATGTCAGGGTTTTCATGGAAGGTGTTGAATTTGCCTCACACCTTACAATTCCTGATGTACACACAGAAAAAAAAAATGTTGTGCATCACCCCAGTTCCCAGAGCCCCTGAAGATAGACGTAGACTGAGGATATTGTATCACAGACAAGCCCTTTGAATGTTCAGAGATGTCACTAAACCAGCCCAAAGATGTAAACAACCATGCATGAGAAGTGCCTATTAGACGGAGGGCGTCCACAGCCGATCAGTTCCAGTCATTCCACCAGGAAGGAGGTTCACGGCTCGTGTTGTCTGTAGTTCAACCATGCCTAGGCGGCAATACGGTGGTTCAATCGAGTCCGCATTGTTACATTGCGCCAGGAAGGGCACTCAACAAGGGAAGTGTCCAGGCGTCTCGGAGTCATCCAGAGCGATGTTGTTCGGTCATGGAGGACAAAGAGACAGGAACTGTTGATGAGATGCCTCGCTCAGGCCGCCCAAGGGCTACTACTGCAGTGAATGAACGCTACCTGTGGATTGTGGCTCGGAGGAGCCTTGACAGCAACGCCACCATGTTGAATAATGCTTTTCGTGCAGCCACAGGACGTCGTGTTACGACTCCAACTGTGCGCAATAGGTCGCATGATGCGCACCTTCACTCCCGACGTCCATGGCGAGGTCCATCTTTGTAACCACGACACCATGCAGCGCGGTATAGATGGGCCCAACAACAAACATGCCAAATGGACCGCTCAGGATTGGCATCACGTTCTCTTCACCGAAGAGAGTCGCATATGTCTTCAACCAGACAATCGTCGAAGACGTGTTTGGAGGCAACCCCGTCAGGACGAACACCTTAGACACACTGTCCAGCGAGTGCAGCACGGTGGACGTTCCCTGCTGTTTTGAGATGGCATTATGTGGGGCCGACGTACGCCGCTGGTGGTCAAGGAAGGCGCCGTAACGGCTGTGAATGCCATCCTCTGACCAATAGTGCAAACATATCGGCAGCATATTGGCGAGGCATTCGTCTTCATGGACGACAATTCGCGACCTCATCGTGCACATCTTGTGAATAGCTTGCTTCAGGACAATGACATCGCTCGACTAGAGCGGCCAGCATGGTCTCCAGACATGAACCCTATCGAACATGCCTGGGATAGACTGTAAATGGCTGTTTATGGACAAAGTGACCCATCAACCACTCTGAGGGATCTACGCCGAATCGCCGTTGAGGAGTGGGACAATCTGGATCAACAGTGCCTTGATGAACTTGTGGATATTATACCACGAGAAATACAGTCATGCATTAGTGCAAGAGGACGTGCTACTGGGTATTGGAGGTGCCGGAGTGTACAGCTATCTGATCACCACCTCTGAATGACTCGCTGTATCGTGGTACAACATTTTAATGAGCGCTAAAAAGGTCGGAAATGATTTTTATTTTGATCTCTGTTCCAGTTTTCTGTGCGGGTTCCGGAACTCTCGGAACCAAGGTGATGCAAATCTTTTTTTGATGTGTGTGTAATGCTTTGTTATTACTAAGTGTATGTGTGTCATAATGCTTATACCAGAAGTTGCTACTACTCTTCCTGTATCAACAACAAACTCTATATTTTTCAAGTAGTCTGAGAGCACTGTCGCAGATCTCTGCCATTTTGGGAGCAGATGGTTGTCTACCTTGATACAGACTTGTAGCATTCTAGGAAAGTATCCAAGAGATGTTCAGACACTTAGGTCTAGTGTTTATGCCACAAATTTCTACCATTTCCTCTTTATAAATACAGATATTCTGTATGACACTTTCACCTCCGTAATTTGCTGTATGTTACACATTTTTCTATTTTAACCATTTTTCAATATTTTTCCATATTTTTTCAGTTTATCAGTTATTTCCATATTTTTTCAGTTTATCAGTTATTTCCATATTTTTTACATTTTTCCATTTTTTCTATTTTTTTCCTTACTGTATATGTTAACGTCAAACTCATTTCTCATGGAGACCCCCACAGTCTGAAGTAGGTTTGAGATAGTGTTCAGAAGTCATCTGAAAGTAGATCCACCAGCATTAACCCCAGAATATAGTTCGGTGTGGAGCTATCGATGTTATGTCCAAGATAATGTCAGAAAGTGGCTCCATTAACTTTATACCCAGGATATTATACAGGATGCATCCACGTGTGTTACCTCTGGGATAGAATCTGAAGACACATCCAAATGCCTTAAGTCTGTAGTAGCATCTCAAAATGGGTCCTTCGCACGGTAGGTCCGAGGTAGTGTTCGAAGGTGGGCCCACCAGTACTATGTCAAAAGTAATGTTTGGAAGTGTTGCGACTTATATACGTTCTGGAGTAGCGTCCAAAGGTGGATTCCACAGCAGTAGACCCAGGGGGTGGAGAGAATGGAGGCTTCTACAGGAAACTGGCATACAAAATAGTGTGTGTGTGTGTGTGTGTGTGTGTGTGTGTGTGTGTGTGTGTGTGTGTCTTTGTTTGTAACAAGATTGTCAGCACTAAACCTTAAGAGCAATCCCGGTATGTGTATGTGTTTCAGAGAACGCTTTGGCAGGTAGTATTATGTGGGTTGACATTTAGGAGAAGTATAGTTTGTATGTGTTCTCGCTTGCTTGGGACTGTGTGTCACAGTTGCATGATAAAAAAATAGCAACCCACACCAGGAAATCTAAGCAATATGTAGTTTTACATACAGAATATGGAAAATATGGAAAAAATTGGAAAAAGTGATAAATATGGAAAAAGCAGAAAAAATTAGAAAAAATGTTGAAAGATATAAGAAAATATAGGGAAATACGCTAAAAACTGAAGAATGGAGTTTAGCGGCAGCCGCCGAGCCGAGAGGACGCGCAGCAGCAGCAGCAGCAGCACTTGTCCGATAAACAATGAATTAATTTAATATTTTTTTTCACGTGCTTCTGCAAAGAACTGAACTACACGTGTGTATTTTACTGTGTAGACTAGTGGTTAGAAAATTAAACGTAGTTTTTGTTTTTGCGTAAGTCTTGTGAATATCCATGTGCAGAGTGGCTTCCTAGAGTCAATTTTCCCGTCGCCAGAAACTCCGTCATGCTATAAAGTTTTATTTTGTGCTACTAGACAGCATACAGTTTTCATCAGTGCAGTCTAGTTTGAATATTTATCTCGTGCAGTAACTTTTCGGTAAACAGAATTTCTAATAACAGATATCTGTAACTACATCAGCTTCAGTAGAGAAATTTATTTCCGCTTATTAGCTTGCAGTCTCAGAGTACAGTGAGAAACCACACAGCAATTTTTAGCGTAATGTTATTTTCCTTCGGTATATTTTGTATACATTTCAAACTCAGTAGCGCCATTTGGGACCTTATATTTTATAAACAGTACGATATGGCTAGGGACTGTGCTTGTTGTGAGCCGACACAAGGCGAGTTGGCTGCTGTCCGAAAACAGCTGGAAGCTACGTAGGCTACCGTCGACAAGCTTCTAGTCAATGCTCAAAGCTGCTGTGACGTCGGGGCGTCAGTGACGAGACCTGCGACACCTTTGGTGCCACTGGAATCCCCTGGTGACCGGGACGTAGCTGCGGCTTCTGATACGCAACACCTGACCGGTCCGTCATCACTCCAGACTTAGTGGCAGACAATGGAATGGTGGGTTCGCGTGTTACTGGGCGGAAGGCGAAAGAGGGAGCAGGCCGACATGGGATATAAACTAGCATCGTTTGGAGAGTTAGAGTAATTACACGGCCGGAAGAAAATTAGTTCACCTGGTATGACGACGTCGATTTTTATCCGATGACGTCCTATGCTACCTGGGGAATAGTAGATATACTGACAATGATGTCACCGTCATCCGACAATAGATGGCGTTGTGGGATAGCTACCAGAGCGCCATCTGTGTCTACCCTATAATAGAGAATGCTCACAGCCGGAAGGTTCAATGAGGTGCAAACGTGTGAAGCAAGCAGACAACCGTGCCGCCTGAGCGAGTTAGAAAAGGGGTAAATTGTGGCCTTCTGAGTGGTGGGATGGTCCTTACCACACAGATTGGACGTGCTACGTCATTTGTGCAAGGATACTGGTATCAGTGGTCACGTGAACATTCTGACATCTGTATACGAGGTTCAGTACGTCCACGGAGGACAGACGCCCACCAGGATTATCGTATTGTAAGGGCAGCAGTGGCAGATTGTACAGCTACCACAGCACAGATAGAAGGGGCTGTGAGACCAGACGTGTCAACACGAAATGTTGCGAACCGGCTGTTAGCAGTTGGAATACGTGCATGCCCATCTCTACCCCGTCTTCCAATCACGCTGCAGTATCGACGTGTACGGCTCGTCTGGTGCCGTCAGAGGATGACTTGGAAGATGGAATGGCGCGCCGTGGTCTTCAGTGATGAAAGCAGATTCTGCCTGCTCAGAAGTGATGGTCGTTTGTACAGTGTAGGCCTAATGAGCGCTGTCTCATAGAGTGCATACATCCAACACATTCCGGCGGGGTCAGGGATTTTCTCTGCCTCGTGATGACTGGGTGTTGTGTGATGTCCTTAGGTTAGTTAGGTTTAAGTAGTCTAAGTTCTAGGGGACTGATGACCATAGATGTTAAGTCCCATAGTGCTCAGAGCCATTTGAACCATTTGAACCATCCAACACACACTAGCCCCAACCCAAACTGATGCGATATGCTACAAGTCTTATTCACCTTTTCTGTTTATGTAGGGTACGCTAACCAGCACTCGCTAAGTGCAGAATGTGGTTAGACCCTTTCTTTTGCTGTTCTTGCAACAGGAAGGACATTTCCTGTTCCAACACGTGAATGTTCGGCCACACACTGCCCATGAAACTCAACGTGCTCTGCAAGACGTGCAGTAGCTTTCCTGGCCGGCACGATCTACGGACTTGTTTCCAATCGAGCATTTGTGGGCTATGATGGGACTAGAAGTGACTTGTGTGACTCTTGAACCAACAACTCTTACAGAACTACATAAATGGGTCGAGCACGCGTGGAATAATGTATCCCAGGACAGTATTCGCCATCGCCGGCCGTTGTGACCGAGCGGTTATAGGCGATTCAGTCCGGAACCACGCTGCTGCTACGGTCGCAGGTTCGAATCCTGCCTCGGGCATGGAATTGTGTGATGTCCTTAGGTTAGTTAGGTTTAAGTAGTTCTAAGTCTAGGGGACTGATGACCTCAGATGTTAAGTCCCACAGTACTCAGAGCCATTTGAACCAATTAGTATTCGCCATCTATACGATCGACTGGATGCAAGAACCGGCACCTACATTGCCACCGGTAGAGGTAACATCACGTACTAATATGAATGTTTTCCCATGGGCCGATACCTGATACCTCAGAACCACTTGTGGTATTGACCTGTAAATGTAATAACTTCATGTCCTCCTTATGCATTGTTGCAACACTAAATCTTGAGTGAATTGGAAACTTTCTAAAGCGTGTACTATTTTTTTCTGTCAGTGTACATACAGATTGATGGTTGACCCGTGTGGAAGGACAGACACTAGAGGTTACCAGGGCCGGCAATGGCCAACAAAACGATGCATTACAATAATAAACGCTTAACAGAACTTTTGTAAATGGCTCTATAGGCTGTATCGCTGACTATTCGCCTACGTGGTAATTGATTCGTCAGCCAAGTTACTGGGTTATGTTACCTACTATAGAAACAAAATTGGGTAAGACAATGATACTTGGAAGTATGTTTATTATTTACAGCTATGTACTGACAACTGTAGCTGGCAAAAACTCCACCGTCCCAGAGGTTATGGCTAGTGTTAGGAGTCTGGAATAATCTAGTAACAGTCAGTGTCTCCATACCAGTAAACCTAAGAATGCAAAGAACAAATGTAAGTATATCTGAAAACGGAGGGACCTGACTGTCTTGCTGGCATAGATATAAATCAATAATTTTGGTCTACCTTATACCTAAACGAACAGCTATTCATCTGTGTCCTCGGTGGCTCAGAGCGATAGAGCATCTGCCATGTAAGCAGGAGATCCCGGGTTCGAGTCCCAGTCGGGGCACACATTTTCAGTTGTCCCCATCGAGGTTTATCAACAACACCTGTCGGCAGCTGAGGGTTTCAGTTAATTATCATTAATTCTAGAGAAGCTGCAGGGTCATTAATGGTATCTGTTCTTTCGAGTTACTATCTTCATACTTATTGTAGAAGCAATCAGGTGCATGGAAGAGCCTGGGGTGGAAGGGAGGTAACATCTGCAGCTATCCTATTGTCTTATCAGCAGACGTTTGTCCGTTTAAATCTCGTTATCTGTGCCTTTAAATCCTGTTATCTTGAGATAAGTGTCCCTTTGATTCTAGAGCCCGTGGTGCACAACTACCTTCATGGCGTTTCTATATGACATGTCTGATTAGTCTCCTATAATGTTTCTGTTTATGTTGCTCGAACTATTAGTATTTAAGAAATTCTCTGCCATGTAGAAGCAAGATTACGGAAGATACAGGAGAATTTCTGCTTAAGATAATTTTTTATCTTTTTCTAGTGATGAATTAAACTGTAACACATTTATCATAGACGGAATACTTGTACGTCCATGACGCGATGAAACATCACAAACTAAATCTTACAATAAGGTTCAATTTTTAGTTCTTAAATGTGTTCACAAATTGCGAATACGGTACCATCATAGCTATAGAATGTACTGGAAACAAATGAAAATTTGTGTCAGACTGGGATTCTAATCTAGATTACCGCATTATCCGAGAGGTGGCCTTAACTGCTTCGGCTATTCTAGGATACCTCACAGACAGATCCAAACTTTCATATGTCCCAGTGTCTGCTACCCACAGTGCTCACACAATTATGTGATTCCCACACAGGCAGAGACTTATTTTGTTTTCTCGTCAGACTGCCTTGGCTTCGGCATGAAATAAATTAGTGCAGTGTCTCTATTTGACATTGCAGAGTCAGATACAATGTCCCATAGATGTTTTGTGTTGCTTCGAATCGTAATAATGGAGTGAAATATCTTCATCTTGATGAGTTGTAAAACATTACAATGAATGTAAAGTGTAAACGTAGATTTCGGTTTTGGTGCTTTGTCAGAGTCGAATCATTCTCGTAACTCACACAAAATGTTAATTACGAAATATGACACGTTGTTTCACAAAACATTGTAAATTAACGCTTATGTTCAGTTCGTAAAATGAAATCAGATGATTTTTGATTCTTTAGATTCATGTTTGGTTTGAAAATTATCTAACTGTAAAGTACTGGGCTATCTCCTGCTTCACACAGAAGCGAGCAACATGTGTTAGCTTTATGGACTGACGGGTGCGGGAAGAGATAAACCAGCATTAACCGCTACTGCTGAAATGTACGCCGTCGAGAAACTAATTGACTGTTTGTGTGTGCCTGGGAGGAAATGCCGTTTAAGTGAGAAATTACAGAGCGATTTCCTGTTAATTAAAATGAGCTCATATCATTCTGCGCATGAATGATTCACAGCGCAGACTATTCAGACAGATTCTTGACTGGGAGAGAAGGGGAGGTTTGTATGTAGATGGCAGCTGTTATTCTATCAATAATTCTTTCTGTGACTTAATCTACACCTAATAATAAGCATTATGCAGTGTGCTCGATGAAACGAGAGTAACGGTAGCGAGAAGGCGCAAAAAGTGCGTGATGCATGTACGAGGGCAATCAGAATACTGAAATCGAAGAAGCAAATGCTGCTGCTGTTGTAAATTTTCTTCTTTCCAAACGTGGGTACGGCATGTCTACAATGTACGCTTGTTATTGCTGCTGTTCACTTTGTTTTCCCCGTCGCGCTCGCCCTTGGATTTGTATCCTGCCTGTTTCTAACCTGGTTTGAGTTTGTCCGACCATCACTTCTTTCTCATGACGTAACGGTCGACATCTCTCTACATCATATGAGAGGTCGCTTTTTATCGTGAAGACGTCGTCACGTATGATAATATACCTACACCATTAAGATGTGCTCTCTCTATTTATTTGTGATTACACTTATTCCTATTTGTCCTTTGATTAGCATTTCTCACATGCTCTGATTTGTGCACTCCTTGACTAACAATAGGTATGTGTATGAGTACATACTCTGAGGTGACAAAAGTCATCGGATACCGCCTAATATCGTGTTGGACTTCTCGAAGTGGCATGGACTCAACAAATCGTGGGAAGTCCCTTGCAGAAGTAGTCAGCCATGCTGTCTCTATAGCAGTCCATAATTGCGAAAGTTTTGCCGGTGCAGGATTTTATGCACGAACTGACCTCTCGATAATGCCCCTTAAATATGCGATGGGATTCATGTGGGGCGATCTTCGTGGCCAGATCATTCGCTCGACTGTCCAGGATGGTCTTCAAACCAATCGGAACAATTGTGTCCCGGTGATACGGCGGATTGTCATCCATAAAAAAAACATCGTTGTTTGGGAACATGACGTTCATGAATAGCTGCAAATGGTCTCCAGGTAACCCAACATTACCATTTCCAGTTAACGACCGGTTCAGTTGGACTAGAGGACCTAGACCATTCCATGTAAAGACAGCCCACACTATTATGGAGCCACTACCAGCTTGCAAAGTGCCTTGCTGACAACTTGGTTCCATGGTCTCGTGGGGTCTGCGCCACATTCGAACCCTACCTTCAGCTCTTACCAACTGAAATCGGGACTCATCTGACGTGACCACGATTTTCCAGTCGTTTAGGGTCCGATCGATATGATCACGAGCCCAAGACAGGCGCTGCAGGCGATGTCTTGCAGTTAACAAAGGCACTCGTGTCGGTCGTCTGCTGCCATAGCCCATTAACGCCACATTTCGCCGCACTGTCCTAACGGATACGTTTTTCGTACATCCCACGTCGATATCTGCAGTTTTTTTTGTGCAGTGTTGCTTGTCTCTGAACACTGACATCCCGGTGCAAACACCGCTGCTCTAAATTGTTAAGTGAAGGCCCTCGGCCACTGCATTGTCCATGGTGAGAGGCAATGCCTGAAATTTGGTATTCTCGGTACACTCTTGACACTACGAATCTCCGAATATTCAATTCCCTAACGATTCCCGAAATCGAATGTCCCGTGCGCCTAGCTCCAACTACAATTCCGCGTCCAAAGTCTGCCAATTCCCATCGTACGGCCATATTCATGTCGGAAACCTTTTCACGTGCATCACCTGAGTAAAAGTGACAGCTCCGCCAATACACCCAATACACTGCCCTTTTATACCTTGTGTACGCGATATTACCGCCGTCTGCATATGCGCATATCACTACCGCATGACTTCTGTTATCTCAGTGTAATTCGATGCATTAAATACGTTACACTACTGTTGGTGGTAATCTTCCAACTTTAGGAATGTATGCAGCAAATATTTCTAAAGCATTTCATGGTCATAATCAATCTACCAGAGGATGTGTGTACGAATAGATAGCAGATAGAAAGAGGAGGTAGGAAAAATATGGGGACAAGTCAGCATAGAGGGAGAGGTAGGGGAAGAGACAGTGGGATAGGACAGCGGTGAATAGAGGGGACAAGGGGATGGGGGAGTGAAAAGCTGCACTTATTGTAAACCCTCTCATCCTCTGTAGATACTAATAACTGTTCCTTGAAGGTTGGAGTACTCTTTAAAGCTCTTCTTACAGCGCATATCAGTCATTCAGCCTAACGAGAGAGTAGTACCGGAAAACCTACTATAAAAGATCCATAGATTCTGTCTAGTCTCTTTCCTAGTGTTTTGCACCAAAGCATATCAATGCAGAAGGTAACACATTATGCACAACACTTGCTGCTAGGTGAGGTTATGTGGTGTGGGTGTGGGTCATGGTAGGTTTCCCTCTCAACTGAAGTACGGGATGCAGTTAAATACGTTTATAACGACATACAGAATACTTTTAGTATAATGCCCTTACATTTCATAGTGCAAGTTAATCCAATCTTCTGAGAAGTCGAACTCAAGACGGCCACAGTGTTGTGACTGTTATAATACCTAGGCGTCAACTAATAGCAGGTTTAGAGACTGTTACTATTACGCTTTGTACAACTTCGCTTATGACCGGGTACCGTCGTGTTATCTGAAATGTCAGTTCTGTTTATTAAATTTAGACGATACACTCCGCAATAATAAATAACAGAATGACGAGTCCGTTGAATTAAATTCATATTTTAAAAAGTTATTATAAATAAACGTACAAGTTTCAAGTACGATTCTCGCTCATTCCCGACTATCCAAATCTCTGTACAGGCTACCCCAAAACGAAGTTCTAATGAGAAACTACACCACGTCCATCGTCTCTCGTTATGTTATCTGAAATGTCAGTTCTGTTTATTAAATTTAGACGATATATTCCGCAATAAGAAATAACAGAATGACGTGTCCGTTGAATTAAATTCATATTTTAAAAAGTTATTATAAATTAACGTACAAGTTTCAAGTACGATTCTCGCTCACTCACGACTATCCAAATCTCTGTACAGGCTACCCCAAAACGAAGTTCTCATGAGAAACTACACCACGTCCATCGTCTCTCGTTAAAAATGTCAGCTTTTGCGACTTCTGGCCTAACGGTTGTGAGCACCGACTGCCCTGCAATGTGTAAGTGCATTTCCCTGCACGAATATTACGACTAGAATGCGCGTTATTTAGTATTAGATAAAATTAAAAGAAGCAATATAATCGGTTTTATCAGAATCGTCCTGTTTTGTTGTTGTCGTCAGCCAGACAGTGTGGAAACAACGGAAAAATGTCTGTGGACGATACTGTAGCCGGTGAAGCATTGGTGTACACTGAATACCACGCTCAGAGGAAAAGCTGCAGCTATCAATAGTAAAGACGTTGGTCAGAGGGTTTCTCGTGACAAACTCGGATTATTGCAATAAACAGATAAACCACCGCGCCGGAGTACCATTGTCAATTCAGTACTAAATATCAAAAACCTGTGAGTAGCCATACCATCCAGAGGGGAAGAAGGGGCGGCTATAACAGCTATACCCCATAGCTAACTAATGACTTTACCTTGGGGTATAGCTGTTATAGCCGCCCCTTCTTCGTCTCCATGTGTACTCAGGCTTACCACACGTCACACAGTTCAGAGTGTGAGTATCATGTTCATTGCACATCACAGAGAAGTGCGTTTGAGCATCCTTTGCTTCCAGAACCATGTCTTCTTCTGGGGTACAGCTGTCACAGCCCCTTGTTCTACTGTATGTGTACGTATGCTCACGACACATGGCGCGGCACAACTCCTCAGCAATTATACCATACAGAATTACATTTTCATCATGGAATACAGCTGTCACTGGTCCCCAGATTCCTGTGTCATGTATGCTCATCACACATTTTGGGACATAAAGCACACCCAAACCATCATAAACCACATCTACACTACTAGTTGAAACTCTCACTACTCTGTTATGTGTACTAGACCTCAGTACACATCACGGGGTACAGGGTGTGAGCAACCCTTTAACCCAGAACCATCTCCTAGCCATGACACAGACCCATATCTGCCACTTCAGACCACGTGCATTTATCCTCACCACACACCAAGAGGGACAGAGCGTAAGCGCTCATCTCATTCATAACCATCTCATTACCAAAGAGTGCAGCACCACCCTCCCCTCCTCCCCATATGCATTTGTGGTCGCTACATGTCATTGGACACAAAAGGTGAGCAACTTTGCTATCCGGACATCAGTGGGCACAGAGCGTAAGATCCCACATCGTCACAATTACCTTCTCGTCAGGAGATAATGCTGCTTCAGACATAATCCAGATATACTTAAGCTCACTGCAGTCTCAAGACACGGATTGTGAGCAACCATACCATATATGACATCTACACCTACATGATTACTCTCCTATTCACGCTTGAGTGTTTGGTAGAGGGTTCATAGAACCACTTTCCGACTATTACCCGACCTACCACTCTCGAATACCTCGTAGAAAAAAGTGAAAGTCTGAATGTCTCTAAGCGATGTCTAATTTCTTTTATTTTTTACGATGGTCATTTCTCCCTTTGTAGGTGTAATTCAACAAAATATATAGGCATTCGGAAGACTAAGATGGTTACGGAAATTTCGTGAATAAACCTCGCCGCAAAGAAAAATGCTGTTTTAATGATAGCCACTTCAGCTCATTTATTATGTCCGGACTCTCTCGCCCTTTTCCATGATAATGCAAAACGAGATCCCCTTCTTTCAATGTTTTCGATGTCCTTCATCAATCGTATTTGGTAAAGATCCCATTATGTACTGCACTAGTCCAGAAGAGGACGGACATGTGTAGTGCAGTCATTCTCCTTAGTAGATTTGTTGCATCTTTGAAGTGTTCTGCCAATAAAATGCAGTCTTTGGTTAGCGTTCCCCACAACAGTTTTTATGTGGGGGTCTCATCTTAAGTTAGGAGACACACACAGTTGGCGGTCGCAGTCTCATTAGCTTTTTTATGGTTGAAAGTCTAAACTTCGGCTATAAACAGCCATCTTCGTGCATTTTTGTTGCAGTTCAATAGAACCGCGGCAGTTCACGTCACCATAGGTTCTTACAGGAGTATAGGCAGAAGGCCACTCAAGTTGAGTGTCCTGCCTATACACCTGTAAGGACATATGGTGACGCGAACTGCCGCGAGTCTGTTTAATTCCATCGAAAATGCACTGAAGATGGCTGTGTACAGACGTAATCTAGATTTGCAAGTATAATAAGAGCTAATTGGATTGTGACCGACTGCTGTGTGCCTCTTCTTCTACGGTAGCTGTCCACGACGGTTCCCTATGGGATCAAAGTTGGCCATCTTAAGTTGTTCGTAATTTTACCCCTAGGTATTTAGTTGAATCTTCAACCATCAAATTTCCATTACTTATCATGTAATTGGAATTTAGTGCAATCTCCGTAGTATTCATGTAGGAGACCTCACGCTTTTGATTGTTTAGGGTCAATTGCCTGTTTGCAATTAGTTTTGTAATTTTGCAATTACTTTTGATCTTCTGACGACACTACTAGACTGCAAACGACAACATCATCTGCAAACAATCTGAGAGTTGAAACTTCCTGGCAGATTAAAACTGTGTGCCGGACCGAGACACGAACTCGGGACCTTTGTCTTCGCGAGCAAGTGCTCAACCAACTGAGCTACCCAAGCACGACTCACGCCCCGTCCTCACAGCTTCACTTCTGCCAGTACCTCGTCTCCTACCTTCCAAACTTAACAGAAGCTCTCCTGCGAACCTTGCAGAACTAGCACTCCCGAAAGAAAGGATATTGTGGAGACATGGCTTAGCCACAGCCTGGGGGTGTTTCTCATTCTCACGCTGACAGTTTGAAAAGCACATCCCGCGTTTCCTTGAAGAAAAAGGTAAATACACACCACACTGTGACTTTCTCGTCATGCGAATTGGGTTCCCATGACAGGTCTATGATTTTTGGTATCCATAATGCCACAGTTTTATAAATGATTTTCATGCTTCGTCACTGGTGTGTTGCTATCCATTACCATCTGTTGGCTGGATTTTACACCCGTTTTTGGTTTAAAAAGAAACCATGTCATTTCACGCAGACGTGTCAAGTTTTACCTTTTTAGCTACATTAACCTGTGAATTAGTGCATTTTCAAATGTTAATGGGCTTTTTGGTCACCCTGTTTAATGCTTAGCAGATTCGTTGCTTTTTATGCCACAATTTTTGCACAACTGGGCTAGTTCTGTCATCTTTCATGTTTGAATTTTCCATCACCATTGTACTGGGTTCCACCATCTTGGATTGTGCCCTTGAATACAGGCAGCCTGTGTGTGGAGTCATGTGGGTAAGATCAGTGACTCACGTGTGTGATGTCACAAGAGTTCAAGTTGGTCAAAGTAGCCCAAGGTATCTCTGCTACTGTCGTGTTGGGTGAATTTGCCTTATGCCTCCTATAATGAACCCTGCAGTTGATCATACATAAACAAACATGAAAACAACTGTAAATGTTCTACGCGAAACCTGAAATGCACACTACAGGCAGACACGGCAGAATGACGATATTGACTGGCTCGTCACATGGTACACTGCTCTTTTCCACTGCATATATCACACCACCGCCCACTTTCTTTTGCTCATACCACTATAGCATCTGTTCCCTTGACGAGAGTTGACCAGGTGCATATCAGCACCGTAATGGTTTCATTCCACATTGTGATTACATTGTTCTGGATGTTGCGACTGCTCACGAGTTGTTGTCCAGCACTGGATTAGCGAGTGATTTTTTGCACTATCTACCCTATGTCACAGTACACGTACTCAGACATCTACATCTATATATACATGTATTCTCTGCAAATCACACTTAAGTACCTGGCCACCTTCACAATAATTCTCTATTATCCCAATTTCGAACAGCGCGCGGAAAAAACGAACATCCATATCTTTCCGTGCGAGCTCTGATTTCCCTTATTTTATTATGATGATCGTTTCTCACTATGTAGGTCGGTGACAACAAAATATTTCCACGTTTGGAGGAGAAAGTTGATGACTGGAATGTCGTGAGAAGATTCCGCTGCAACTAAAAACGCCTTTCTTTTAATAATGTCCAGCCCAGATCCTGTATCATTTCAGTAAAACTCTCTCCCATATTTCGTGATAATGCAAAACGTTCTGCCTTTCTTTGAACTTTTTCGATGTACTCTGTCAGTCCTACCTGGTAAGGATCCCACACCGGGCAGCTGTATTCTAAAAGAGGACGGACAAGCGTATTGTAGGCAGTCTCCTTAGTAGGTCTGTTACATTTTCTAAGTGTCCTACCAATAAAACACAGCCTTTGGTTAGTCTTCCCCACAACATTTTCTATGTGTTCTTTCCAATTTAAGTTGTTCGTAATTTTAATACCTAGGTATTTAGTTGAATTTACGGCTTTTAGATTAGACTGATTTGTCGTGTAACCGAAGTTTAACGAGTTCCTTTTCGCACTCATATGGATGACCTCACACTTTTCGTTATTTATGGTCAACTGCCACTTTTCGCGCCATTCAGATATTTTTTCTAAATCTTTTTGCAGTTTGTTTTGATCTTCTGATGACTTTATTAGTTGATAAACGGTAGCGTCATCTGCAAACAATATAAGACGGCTGCTCAGATTGTTTCCCAATCGTTTACATATATATAAGGAGCAGCAGGGGACCTATAACCGTACCTAGGGGAACACTAGAAATCACTTCTGTTTACTCGTGGCCCGCATCTCGTGGTCGTGCGGTAGCGTTCTCGCTTACCACGCACGGGTTCCCGGGTTCGATTCCCGGCGGGGTCAGGGATTTTCTCTGCCTCGTGATGGCTGGGTGTTGTGTGCTGTCCTTAGGTTAGTTAGGTTTAAGTAGTTCTAAGTTCTAGGGGACTGATGACCATAGATGTTAAGTCCCATAGTGCTCAGAGCCATTTGAACCATTTTTACTCGTGACTTACCGTCAATTACTACGAACTGGAACCTCTCTGACAGGAAATCACGAATCCAATGGACTAACTGAAATGATATTCCATAAGCACGCAACTTCACTACAGGCCGGTTGTGTGGTACAGTATCAAATGACTTCTGGAAATCTAGAAATACGGAATAAATTTGAAATCCCTTGTGAATAGCACTCAACACCCCGTGTGAGTAGAGTTAGTTGTGTTTCACATTAACGACGTTTTCTATGTCAGTGTCGACTGTGTATCAATAGACAGTTCTCTTCGAGGTAAAATATAATGTTCGAACAAAATATATGTTCCAAAACTAAGGCTATAATTTAATCAGGGCAGACAAAATCACACTCTAAAACATATATACAGAGTGCATTGTTGTCTACCACGCTGTGCGTGGATGTAATTCTTTAGTTCTTCCTCCCCTGTGATCTAAGGCCTATACAGGAGACATTCAGCAATATTTTAAATTCAGTCTCTTTTACGATTTGATGACATTATGCATATTTTATTGGCATATTTTACACAATTTCGACGATATTCATTATACAAGTAATTCGAGTTTATACATCATGACGAAACTGTTTGCGTATTAATTATCACATCTGAAGATGACAATAGCATGCTGAAACCAGTAATAACAATATCTGTAGTACACCACTGGGAAAATGCAACACCCTCATGGACAAGGTCATTTTATTGAGAAGAGAGATGCCAGGTGAATCGTCATTGTAGGACTATATGATAACAGATTTAGACCAAATGAAACACACATCACTGTAAAGGGTGGCCAAACACTCGAAACAATACACAGTCTCCCCCCTCCCTCACCCCCCACCCCTCTGGCGGTAACACACACACACACACACACACACACACACACACACACACACGTACGAACAGACCTTGAAGGCATAAAGGTACCGACCGGTCTCCGTGTCATCATCAGCCCTTAGGCGTCACCGGATACGGACAGGCATGTGGTAAGCACACTGATCTCCTGGCCGTTGTCAGTTTTCATGAGCTGTGCCGCTGCTTCTCAGTCAAGCAGCTCCTCAATTGGCCTCACAAAGGCTGAGTGCACCCCGCTTGCCAACAGCAGTCGGCAGACCTGACGGTAACCCAAGTGGTCTTGGTGGCCAGAGCAATTGTTTTACACCACGAAGAACCGGTTGCGTTGCAGCAATCGTATGTGGACGTACGCTGTCCTGCTGAAATAGCACGTCATCATCCTGTCGAAGAAATGGCAGTAGCACGGGGATAACACCCTGTGAAATTTATAGAGCACTGGTAACTTTACCCAGCAGAAACACCAAATGTGATTGCGAGCTGTAACTAATGATCCAGACACCACGAAGCCGCGAATGGGACCTGTATGTCGTGAGCGAATGATCTCTGGTGTGGTGTCACAGCCAGACACCACACTTGCTAGGTAGTAGCCTATAAATCGGCCGCGGTCCGTTAGTATACGTCGGACCCGCGTGTCGCCACTATCAGTGATTGCAGACCGAGCGCCGCCACACGGCAGGACTAGAGAGACTTCCTAGCACTCGCCCCAGTTGTACAACTGACTTTGCTAGCGATGGTTCACTGACAAAATACGCTCTCATATGCCGAGACGATAGTTAGCATAGCCTTCAGCTACGTCATTTGCTACGACCTACCAAGGCGCCATTACTAGTTACTATTGATGCTGTAAAACATGTACCGTCAAGAGCGATGTTCACCATTTTTGGATTAAAGTTAAGTATTCCACAGCTACATCCTTTTTTGCTAGTCTAATTTCCTTGACCTGTTCCAGACCTCACGCCAGCCTGCGTGAGCTAAAACGCGTGCCTTTCGGCTTCCTCTAATAACATGGGGTTGGCTCTCCTGCCAATCCACAACATTTGGCGACGAGGCCACACCGCGTTCGTAACTATACTGCCCTGATTTATTTGTGAAATGGCTTCGCCACCATCTCCAGATGTACTGTCCGAATTTTATCGCTTACAGAATCAGCAGATGCAGGCCTTACTGGATGCCCTTGGACAGCTCGTCCAGAGTCAACGTGCAATGCAAAACGATGCGGCGGCCGACGCTCCACCGCTAATGCGGCCACAACACGCAGTTGCACCAACTTTTCGTCCTTTTGATGCTGCACTGGCAAGCTGGACGGAGTGGTCATGCCAGTTTGGATTCCATCTCGCCGCCTACAGAATTCAAGGTAACGAGCGGCAGCCTTTCTTATTATCTTCCATCGGGGTGACCACGTACCATATGATAGTCAAATTATTTCCCCGACGCGACGTAGCAACTCTGTCCTATGACGAAATTTTGTCTGCGTTAGATGCATATTTCAAAGAATCAGTCAGTGTAGTTGCGAAAAGGTATACCTTCTTTCATACAAAACGTTCGGCAGGTCAGACTAATCGGGAGTGGGATGCAACCTTGCAAGGCCTTACTAGGGATTATGCTTTTGAGTGTCAATGTGGACTCCCTTATTCAGATACTTTGGAGCGTGATGCAATTGCACAGAACGTTTCTGATGTTCGTATAAGGGAACAGATTTTGAAACTAGTCAATCCCTCCCTTCAACAAGTAATGGACATATTGGTTCGGCAGGACACACTTGACTTTGCTCAGGAATCATTTGAAACTTCGCCACCCGTGTGTCAGGTTAACCGGCCTGCCGGGCGAGCTGCACAGAACAGTAAACAGTCCTCGCGCCCGGCAGCGCCAAAGCCGCCAGGCTCTCAGCCACGTGTACCGCGCCGGCAAGCAAATGCAGTGCTAAAATCATGCCCGCGGTGTACTACTAGACATTCGTGTCAAAATTGCCCATCACGCCAAGCTATTTGCTTTTTCTGTAATAAAAAATGACATGTTAAGAGAGTTTCCCAGAAAAACCTCAAATCGGAAACTCAAAACCATTCCAGGTCCTTTGCTTCGCGCTGGAATCGGAATCAAACCAAGGATACTCTGGCTCACGACACTTCGCCCATGGAAATTCATGTAGTTCATTCCACTCCGCCCAGTGCCACTCTCTCTAACAGTGACTGTGTTCGTCCCACAAATAGTGTGTGTCGACATCGCCGGAACTCTAGTCTAGTCGCAAGTGATTTTGTACCAGTGTCAGTTCACGCTGCACGAGACAGTCGCTCTTGTCGTCAGCAGGGCAATAAACTTTTTGTGGACTTGGACATTAACGGCAAAGTGATACCATTCCAGCTCGATACCGGAGCTGCAGTTTCACTGATCAATCAAGACACGTACAAACAGCTGGGCACACCTCCGTTGCGTGCCGCAAATGTTACGCTAACTAGTTATTCCGGTCAGCATATTCCTGTGTTAGGACAGTGCAGTCATCTTGCAACATACAAGGGACCAACAAAACTTGTGTCATTTTACGTCCTTCGTTCTTCTGCTGCAGTGAACTTGTTTGGTTTCGATTTATTTCAGTTGTTTAACTTGTCTATAGTAAATCAGGTCCTATCAGTGAACCAGACTGTGCCTTCAGACAGTGTTTCTCGTCTATGTGCCGAATTTGCAGACATTTTTGCACCGGGCCTCGGTTGCGCTAAGAACTATAAAGCACATTTGGAACTGAAAGTAAACGCGCAACCGAAATTTTTCAGAGCGCGCAATGTTCCCCACGCATTGCGTGATGAGGTCGCAAAAACATTACACGATTTGGAATCACAAGGTGTAATTGAACGTGTGCCGTCATTTTGCAACAAACCTTCCGTAAAATTGAGACTTTGTGTGGATTTCAAGGCAACAGTGAATCCACAACTAGTGACTGCAACTTTTCCTTTACCCCGCCCAGACGATCTTTTTGACAAACTGTGCCCGGGTAAATATTTTTCGCAGTTGGACCTAGCCGATGCGTACTTGCAAATACCGGTGGACGAAGAATCCCAGCGCGTTTTGGTGGTTAACACGCATCTTGGTTTGTATCGATGCAAACGACTGCCATTCGGGTGTGCATCCGCCCCTGCATTGTTTCAGCAATATCTACAAACTGTTTGTGCGTCGGTCCCTACTGCAGCAACCTATCTGGACGATATTGTGATCTCTGGAAAGACGGAAGAAGAACATTTAGCCAATCTCAGAACATTATTTCAGGTCTTGCGACAAAATGGTCGTCGCTTGCGGAAGGACAAATGTGTGTTTTTTGCTCGTGACTTACCCTATCTGGGACATGTACTCAATGCCCAAGGCATACATCCCAGTCCAGAGCACCTCCGTGCCATACAAGACTTGCCTTCGCCGCAGAATTTGAAGCAGCTACAAAGTGTGCTGGGGAAAATAAATTACTGTAACAAATATATTCCACAGGCCTCTTCCATTTCAGCTCCGCTTCATCGTTTACGCCGTAAAGGTGTTCCGTTCGTCTCGACGACGGAATGCGAACGCGCCTTTCACCAGTTGAAATCGGCGTTGATTTCCATTACTTGCCTTACGCCATTCGAACCCCAGAAGCCCCTTTTGTTGATGGTGGATGCATCGGATTTCGGGATCGGTGCTGTGCTTGTGCACAAAGATGGTTCGCACGGTCGCCCTATTGCCTTTGCGTCCAAATTGCTGTCGTCTGCGCAAAGAAATTATTCACAGATCGAGAAAGAAGCATTGGCTCTCGTATTTGGTGTTACAAAGTTTCATGATTTCTTGTATGGTCGTCACTTTACCATCATCACAGACCACAAACCTTTGACATCGCTTTTTCATCCGACCAAGCCTGTACCTCCACGTACAATGCAGAAATTCATTCGCTGGTCTATTTTCCTCTCGCAGTACCTCTACTATATCTTGTATCGGTCCACTGCTAAGCACGGAAACGCCTATGCGTTATCCCGTTTGCCTGTTGCTGAGGATAGAGCATTCGATTCCTCCGAACTTGCTTGCATGTTCATTGATTCGGAATCCGATGATGTGGTCGAATCATTTCCGATTGATTTTCGTCGTGTAGCTACAGCCACAGCTGCCGACCCTGTCCTTGCTACCGTTCTGCGTTTTGTTGCTACGCAATGGCCCTTGTCAAAGTCACGGATCGAGGATCCGTTGGTTCGCCGATTTTTTCCTCTCAAGGAGAGACTTTTTGTACGACGTGGTGTTTTGCTGTTGCGTTCTGATAATGATCAGTCCAGGGTCGTGGTCCCACGTTCGTTACAGTCCTCTGTCTTACGGCTTCTCCACCAAGGACATTGGGGTAAAGTGAGAATGAAACAACTTGCTCGTCAGCACTGTACTTGATTCGGAATCGATGCGGCGATTACGAATATGTGCTCTTCTTGCATGGTGATAGCCGAACAACAATCAGCACCACCGCGGAAACTTTTGCATGGCCAAAAGCCACTTCCCCTTGGCAACGCTTACACATCGATTTTGCTGGTCCATTCTGGAATGCTCGATGGTTGGTTGTAGTAGATTCATTCAGTAATTTTCCTTTTGTTGTCCGGAGGTCTTCCACGACATCATCTGCCACCGTCCAAGCGTTATCCGCTATCTTTTGCATCGAAGGTCTTCCACAGACTATTGTTTCCGACAATGGCCCACAATTCATGTCCGCAGAATTTCAGTCATTCTGCAAGGCCAATGGTATTTCAACATCTGACGTCCGCGCCGTTTTCGCCACAGTCAAACGGTGTCTCTGAACGTTTGGTCAGGACTTTCAAGTCACAGATGTTGAAGTTGAAAGAGTCTCATTCTCGGGAGGACGCGTTATTGCTCTTTTTGTCCTCGTATCGCTCTCAGCCCCGAGATGGTCGCTCGCTGGCTGACTTGCTTCACCGTCGCCCTCATCGAACCTTGATGTCTTTGCTACATCCGACGCATCAGGTTCCTGTGCAGCGGCAGACACCTGCTTTTGCCCCAGGCGATCTTGTCTACTACCGCAACTATCGAGGTTCACGGCGTTGGCTCGAAGGGCGCATTCTTCGCTGCCTCGGCCCCGCTATGTATCTGGTTTTGGGGGCCTCTGGTGAGGTGCGTCGGCATTTCAATCAGCTGCGCCTCTGTCGTCGCACGGGATCAGCCGCTCCCCGTCTGCTTTCAGCGACGGTCCCTGGGGACCCATCTACTGGCTCGCCTCAGCCCCAGGTGTTACCGACGCTGCCTTCCATTTTGCCCCATGGCGACGCGCCGCCTCCTGTTCTCCCGCCGGCGACGCCCGCAGTGGACGCGTCGCTGCAACCGCCGGGCGCCTCCCTGGGTCACGCACCGCCGATCGCATCCCGTGACCAGTTGTCCTGCGACATGGAACTCTTGCCCGCTCCGGACCATATGTCGTCTTCGCCCGTCGGGTGCCCCGGCCCGATGGAGGTCGACGCTTCGGCCCCTCTTGTCTCTCTACGGGCGCATACACCGCATGTCGGCGTGCACCCTGGAGCAGGTTTTCAGGCGTTTCCTAGCTCACCTCGGTCCGAATGGCAGGGTGCGGGTGGCGCAGCCTCGCCTGTTGTTAGGCTCCCCACCTCGTCGCATACGTCAGCATGGGGTCCTCCTCACGGCGGGCGGAAGCCTTATGCCACAACCGTGCGCCGATTTGCGGGGGAGGAATGTGGTGTCACAGCCAGACACCACACTTGCTAGGTGGTAGCCTTTAAATCGGCCGCGGTCCGTTAGTATACGTCGGACCCCCGTGTCGCCACTATCAGTGATTGCGGACCGAGCGCCGCCACACGGCAGGACTAGAGAGACTTCCTAGCACTCGCCCCAGTTGTACAACCGACTTTGCTAGCGATGGTTCACTGACAAAATACGCTCTCATATGCCGAGACGATAGTCAGCATAGCCTTGAGCTACGTCATTTGCTACGACCTAGCAAGGCGCCATTACCAGTTACTATTGATGCTGTAAAACATGTACCGTCAAGAGCGATGTTCACCATTTATGGATTAAAGTTAAGTATTCCACAGCTACGTCCTTTTTTGCTAGTCTAATTTCCTTGACCTGTTCCAGATCTCACGCCAGCCTGCGTGAGCTGAAACGGGTGCCTTTCGGCTTCCTCTAATAACACGGGGTTAGCTCTCCTGCCAATCCACAACATCTGGAACAGGCAGCTCACCATGTCTACAGCATACACGTGTATGTCCATCACGTGCATAGAAACAAAACCTTCCGTCATCAACGAAGACAATAGAGCATCACTCTACTCGGCACTCAACTGCCCGCATCTCGTGGTCGTGCGGTAGCGTTCTCGCTTCCCACGCCCGGGTTCCCGGGTTCGATTCCCGGCGGGGTCAGGGATTTTCTCTGCCTCGTGATGGCTGGGTGTTGTGTGCTGTCCTTAGGTTAGTTAGGTTTAAGTAGTTCTAAGTTCTAGGGGACTGATGACCATAGATGTTAAGTCCCATAGTGCTCAGAGCCATTTGAACCATTTTTTCCACTCAACTCTTTCACGACACTGGAGTTGCCATTTGGTGATATCGCGGTGTACGTGGTAGCCTGGCCAGAGGAACACGTGATGTTAATCCTGCTGCATGCAGACGGTTTTCAATTATTCATGATGACACAGAAAGTACAAAAAGTGTCCGTATTTCGTCCTTGGATGATGTTGGGTAGGTCAACGCTGCTCGCATAATGCATCGATACTGACGTGCGTCTGTACTTCCGGAACCTCACCTACATGTTTTGGAATGTTCCACAGACTACTGTTGAAAACAGTGGGACACCACCGATACATTGTGCCTAACATGTCCACCCATCCGTGTATACGTCCCTCTAGCATCCCGCAGACCCACGATGTGACGCCATTAAAATGGGTGAAGCTGTTGGACTGAAATGTGTACTTGTCTGTAGGACATGGTTGTACCCCGGATAGAATGTTGTAAACGCTATTAGCCTCTAACCTCAGCACCGCTACTGCCTGCAGAGTCAAAACAGAGGGCGCACAGACAAGCATACTGACAAGGGAACCTCCCCATCGCACCCCCCTCAGATTTAGTTATAAGTTGGCACAGTGGATAGGCCTTGAAAAACGGAACACAGATCAATCGAGAAAACAGGAAGAAGTTGTGTGGAACTATGAAAAAAATAAGCAAAATATACAAACTGAGTAGCCCATGCGCAACATAGGCAACATTAAGGATAATCTGAGCCTAGGAGCGCCGTGGTCCCGTGGTTACCGTAAGCAGCTGCGGAACAAGAGGTCCTTGGTTCAAGTCTTTCGTCGAGCGACAACTTTATTTATTTTCGCATAGTTATGATCTGGCCGTTCGTTCATTGACGTCTCTGTTCACTGTAATAAGTTTAGTGTCTGTGTTTTGCGACCGCACCGTAAAACCGTGCGATTAGTAGACGAAAGGACGTGCCTCTCCAATGGGAACCGAAAACATTAGTCGCCAGGTCATAGGTCAACCGATTGCTCCACAGGAAAACACGTCTGATATATTCCATACGACACTGGTGACGCCGGCCGGTGTGGCCGTGCGGTTCTAAGCGCATCAGTTTGGAACCGCGTGATCGCTACGGTCGCAGGTTCGAATCCTGCCTCGGGCATGGATGTATGTGATGTCCTTAGGTTAGTTAGGTTTAAGTAGTTCTAAGTTCTAGGGGGCTGATGACCTCAGATGTTAAGTCGGGTAGTGCTCAGAGCCATTTGAACTATTTTGAACACTGGTGACGGCATTTGCGTCACATGACAGGAATATGTTGTCGAATGGCGAATGGGTAAAAAGATTCTTCTAACTTGTCCGATTTAGGATTTCTTGTGGATGTGATAATCACTCCCAAAAAAGTGATGAAAACATAACGGACGGACAGATAATAATTGTCTGAAAATAAAAAATTAATATTTTTCTGTAGAGAGCAGACTTGAACCAAGGACCTCTGGTTCCACAGCTGCTCACGCTAACCGCGGGGCCACGGCTCTCCCACGGCCAGACGCTCCTTAATGTCGCATATCTTACGCATAGACTACTCAGTTTCGATATTTTGCTTATTTTTTCATAGTTCCACACAACTTCTTCCTGTTTTCTTGATTGGTCTGTGTTCAGTTTTTCAAGGCCTATTCACTGTGCAACGTATAACTAAATCTGAGGGGGGTGCGATGGGGAGGTTCCCTTGTGACGATCGTCCGATTACTGATGATGGTTCAAATGGCTCTGAGCACTATGGGACTTAACATCTATGGTCATCAGTCCCCTAGAACTTAGAACTACTTAAACCTAACTAACCTAAGGACAGCACACAACACCCAGTCATCACGAGGCAGAGAAAATCCCTGACCCCGCCAGGAATCGAACCCGGCAACCCGGGCGTGGGAAGCGAGAACGCTACCGCACGACCACGAGCTGCGGACGATTACTGATGACTGTGACAAATAAATCAGTAACACTGCAACCCCTGAGTATGCAATACTATAACCTGGTGACACTGAACACAGTCCTTGATGATGCTACATTTTTTTCCATCAGAGTAGATGATCATGACTCAAGAACTATTATATTAGCATCTCGACATGCGCTTTAAGCGATTTAGGGAAAGCACGGAACACCGAAATGTGGTTTGCCGGAATGGAATTAAAACTGCCTTCATCCACAGTTCAGTGTCTTACCACTGCACCATCTGGCGATAACTATCTCACTGATGGCCACATCTGAGACATCCCAGTCACAATTTAGCCGCCGCAGTGACTCGAGAATTCGATCTCCATCACTGCAGCTATTTCTAATTCAGTCACTTAAGCTTGCGTAACTGATAAGTCTGCGTCAGGTGTAGTGTTTTTCTTGTTATAAATGTTTAATAGACGGTAATTTAAATTCGTCAGAAACGAAAATGTAGCTGTGTCAGGACAATGCAGATGGCCAAGGAAGACATCTGGATAGGCGTGAGCCGCGCGGGATTTGCCGAGCGGTATTAGGCAATGCAGTCATGGACTGTGCGGCTGGTCCCGGCGGAGGTTCGAGTCCTCCCTCGGGCATGGGTGTGTGTGTGTTTGTCCTTAGGATAATTTCGGTTAAGTAGTGTGTAATCTTAGGGACTGATGACCTTAGCAGTTAAGTCCTATAAGATTTCACACACATTTTTTTTCTTCATGCAGCTACTTGAAATAATACGTAGACAACGTAACAGAAGGAAACTAGTGGCGACAGAAGAGTGGATAGGCATGACACAGCTGTAACATTTCGGCTATGTGATTAAAGTAAATTACCGCACGATACCCCACTTTACCAACGTGCTAGGCATTTTGTTTTGGTTCCTCTAGCTAAGTCGTACGGCACTGTGCTGGAGGGAATTAAAATTTTATGGGGACTGCAGACGTGTATCTGCAAACAAACAGAAAGTTAATTACGTAACTATTTTTTTGAGATGATACATGGCTACCCCTCTCAAAAAGTTGAAACTTTTCCTTGTGGGTAGTGAGTGCTTGTAGCCTTATTCTTTGTAGGCTGCACTCACGCTATTGCAACAGCCTCCATGTTCCTTTGACGATGTGGGGTAATCATAACGAAAGCATTAAACGATTTCATAGCCTGGGGACTTCACTTCGCTTTCTCACTGTCTCGCGTATTACTCAGTGAATCAACTCTTGGCGGTTGAAACTCTGTCAGTTTTCCTCGTGATGTACCTGTAGAGGATAGCGCCCATCGGCGTTGTAACTCTGAAATAAGCGACTTAGTATTACGTGGTAGAAAGAAGTCTCAACGAAATCATTAACTGAGAGTCTACTATCCATTTAGAGCACTTTATTGCCTAGATAGCAAGTTTCGTTACATAGACAATCAGTTTCAGCGTGTTCAGTGACCATCTTCAGATGTATAATTACAGAACATGCAAGATATTAGACATTGTATGCTGGGCTGAGCAACTATAATAAAACTTGCGGTCTAGGCAGTAAAGTGTTCTAAAAGGATAATAGGCTCCCAGGTGTAGAAGATCGGCTCCTGCTTCCTTTGACGATGTGAGGTAATCATAACGAAAGTATTAAAATTCGAAGTGCCATCATATTTAGCTTATTTATTTACGAAAAAAGGAAATCTCAAACATTACTGCCGAATTAAAACAAGGGCACTATCTGTAACAGAGAATATCCTCGTTTTTCTTGCCGCGTAAAATCTGGCTAAACTCTCAAGTTTTCTATGAACAACAGCCTTCTCTTGGAAAAGATAAACTGATCGTGGCTGCTGCTGCGGTAGCCTTTCATGGCTCACAGATGGCTTGTGAGAGATCGACGTACGTCACCGTTACGTAATGCTGCCATACATTGTGTCAACGTCTGCGCTAGTGGCGTCATCACTCCCGTACGTGCGTAAACCATTCAGCGAATTTTTCTGTATCTTCTCAGCATAGTGAACTCGATTCTGCGAACCACTAAGGTTGTACCCGCTGTCCCGGTAGAATATTTTCTCGCAAAGCGACAGCAGATATAACTAGTGGTGCGTGGAAGCGAGCTCTCCACGCTGAGAAGATGCAGAGATTTGCCGAATGGTTTACGATTCTCCGAGAGCGTTGGCACCCCGGCGCAAACGCTGACACAATCTGTGGTAGCATGACTTGATGACGACGTACGCCGGCCAATCGTCAGCCTATATTTCTGCGGAAGGGCACCACACCAACAGCTACGACCGTCAGTTGCCCCTGATAAAGACGATAGAGACGATAGAGAACTGTTCGACCAGTCTGGTCTGGCAATAAAAGACAGCATAAGGATAGTCGAAGTTTTAAGCTTTGCGTTTAAAAAATCATTCACACTGTGTAAACATACACACATACTATCGTTTCATCGCCGCACCTCTATCAAGATTACATGTAAGTAAGCATCCCTGGCGTCGGGAAGCCACTGAAAGAGTTTAAAACACATAAGTCGTCAGGTACCGATGGAATCCCATTTCGGATTACAGAGAGTACTCTTCGGCATTGGCCCCTTACTTCTTGCTCTTGTTGTGTTCTTCAGTCAGAAGATAAGAAATCTTCTGACTGAAGAACACAACAAGAACCTCTCCATGTTACTCTTTCCTGAGCGAGACTCTCCATCTGCGAATAACTACCGCAACCTACGTTCTTTTGAACCTGCTTGTTGTGTTCATCTCTGGGTCTCCCTCTACAATTTTTACTCCCACAACTTCCTCCCATTACTAAATTGGTGACATCTTGCTGTCAGAATGTGTCATATCAACCGAACTTTTCGTTTAGTGCCGGCCGGGGTGGCCGAGCGGTTTTAGGCGCTACAGTCAGGAACCGCGCGACCGCTACGGTCGCAGCTTCAAATCCTGCCTCGGGCATGGGTGTATGTGATGTCCTTAGGTTAGTTAGGTTTAAATAGTTCTAAGTTCTAGGGGACTGATGACCTCAGAAGTTAAGTTCCATAGTGCTCAGAGTCATTCTAACCATTTTTTTTCGTTTAGTCTGTTTTCACAAATTTCGTCTCCCCCAATTCTGTTCAGTACCTCCTCATTAGTTACACGATCTACCCATCTAATCTTCAGTATTCTTCTCTAGCACCATTTGTCAAAAGCTTCTGTCCTTGTCTGAACTGTTTATTGTATACGTTTCACTTCCATAAAAGGCTACACTCCAGATAAATACCTTAAGAAAACACATCCTAACACTTAAATCTATATTCATTGTCATCAACTTTCTCTACTTAGGAGACGCTTTTCCTGCCATTGCCACTCTACATTTTGTATCCTCTCTATATTGGCCATCAGCAGTTATTTTACTGCCCAAATAGCAAAACTCATCAATTACTTTTAGTGTCTCCTTTCCTAATGTACTTCCCTCGGCATCGCCTTATTTAATTCGACTACATCCCATTACCCCTACTTTACTTTTTTATGATCTCCATTCCATTCGAATGCTCTTCCAAGTCCTTTGCTGACTCACTGTGTCATCGTCAAACCTCAAAATTTTCTTTGGTTTCCTTCATAACTTGCTCAATGTAGAGATTGAATAACACAGGGGTAGGTTACACTCCTATCACACTCCATTCTCAACCACAGCTTCACTTTCCTGCCCCTCGGCTCTTTATAATCGCCGCCATGTTCCCGTACAAGTTGTAAACATCCTTGCGCTCGCTGTATTTTACCCCTGCTGTCTTCAGAATTTCATGTAGAGTGTTCAAAAATGTTCAAATGTGTGTGAAATCTTATGGGACTTTACTACTAAGGTCATCAGTCCCTAAGCTTACGGCCGGCCGCGGTGGTCTAGCGGTTCTAGGCGCTCAGTCCGCAACCGCGCGACTGCTACGGTCGCAGGTTCGAATCCTGCCTCGGGCATGGATGTGTGTGATGTCCTTAGGTTAGTTAGGTTTAAGTAGTTCTAAGTTCTAGGGGACTGATGACCATATATGTTAAGTCCCATAGTGCTCAGAGCCATTTTGAACCCTAAGCTTACACACTGCTTAACCCAAATTATCCTAAGGACCAACACACACACTCATGCCCGCAGGAGAACTCGAACCTCCGTCGGGACCAGCCGCACAGTCCATGACTGCAGCGCCTCTGACCGTTCGGCTAATCCCGCGCGGCATGTAGAGTGTTCCAGTCAGTATTTTCAAAAGCTTTCTCTAAGTCTACAAATGCTATAAGCATAGGTTTGCCTTTTTCTTAACCTATCTTCTAAGAGAAAACATGAGGTTGGTATTTCTCCGCAATCTAAAATGATCTTCCTTGAGGTGGGCATCTACCAGTTCTTCCATTCTTCTGTAAAGATTTCATGTTAGCATTTTGTGCCGGCCAGTGTGGCCGTGCGGTTCTAGGCGCTTCAGTCTGGAACCGCGTGACCGCTACGGTCGCAGGTTCGAATCCTGCCTCGGGCATGGATGTGTGTGATGTCTTTAGGTTAGTTAGGTTTAAGTAGTTCTAAGTTCTAGGGTACTGATGACCATAGATCCATAGATATTAAGTCCCATAGTGCTCAGAGCCATTTGAACCATTTTTTAAGCATTTTGTAATCATGACGTATTAAACTGATAGCTCGATATTATTGTCATCTTTCAGTGTCTGCTTTTTTTGGATTTCGAATTATTACATTCTGCTTAAAGTCTGAGGGTATTTTGAGTGTCCCGTACATCTTACACACCCGGTGGAATAGTTTTGTTTCCTAAGAATATCAGTAGCTCTGACGGAATGTCGTCTACTTCAGGGAGCTTGTTGCGACTTAGATCTTTCAGTGCTCTGTCAAATTCTTTTCACAGCATCATATCTTTCATCTCATCTTCATCTACGTCGTCTTTCATTTCTATAATACTACCTTTCAAGTTGATTTCCCTTGTGTATCCCTTCTATAAACTCCTTCCAGCTTTCAGCTTTCCCTTCTTTGCTTAATACTGCTTTTCCATCTGAGATCTTGATCTTCATACAGCGGCTTCTTTTTTCTCCAAAGGTCCATTTAATTTTTCTATATGTGGGGTCTATCTTTCCCATAGTGATACACGCTTCTAAGTCCTTGAATTTGTCCTCTAGTCTTTCCTGAGTAGACATTTTGCACTTCCTGTCAATCTCATTTTAATACATCAGGAGAAGAATGGGTAGCTTTGAAATATGAAATAGTGAAGGTAGCAGAGGATCAAATAGGTAAAAAGACGATGGTTAGTAGAAATGTTTGGGAAACAGAAGACATATTGAATTTAATTGATTAAAGGAGGAAATATAAAAATGCAGTAAACGAATCAGGTGAAAAGGAATACAAACGACTCAAAAATGAGATCGACAGGAAGTGCAAAACTGCTAAGCAAGGGTGGACAGAGAACAAATGTAAGTATGTAGAGACATGTATCACTAGGGGTACCATAGATACTGCTTACAGGAAAATTAAAGAGACCTTTGCAGAAAAGAGAACCAGCTGTATGAATATCAAGAGCTAAGGTGGAAAACCAGTATTATGCAAAGAAGGTAAAGCAGAAAGGTGGAAGCAGTATATAGAGGATCATACAAGAGCGATGTACTTGAGGGCAATATTCTGGAAATGGAAGAGGGCGTAGATGAAGATGAAAGGGGAAATATGATACTGCGTGAAGAATTTGACAGAGCACTGAAACACCTAGGTCAAAAAAAGGCCCCGGGAGTTTACAACATTCCATTAGAACTACTGGCTGCCTTGGAAGAGCCAGCCATGACAAAACTTTACCATCTGGTGAGCAAGATCTATGAGACAGGCGAAATAATCTCAGACTTCAAGCAGAATATAATAATTCCAATCCTAAAGTAATCAGATGCCGATAAGTGTGAAAATTACCGAACTATCAGTTTAATAAGTCATGGCTGCAAAATACTAACACGAATTCCTTACATACGAGTGGAAAAACTGGTAGAAGCTGACCTCGGGGAAGATCAGTTTGGATTCCGTAGAAATGTTGGAACACGAAAGGCAATACTGACCCTACGACTTATCTTAGGAGATAGATTAAGGAAAGACAAACCTACATTTCTAGCATTTGTAGACTTAGAGAAAGCTTTTTACAATGTTGACTGGAATACTCTCTTTCAAATTCTGAAGGTGGTAGGGGTTAAATACAAGGGGCGAAAGGATATTTACAATTTGTACAGAAATCAGAGGGCAGTTATAAGAGTTGAGGGACATGAAAGGGTAGCAGTGGTTGACGAGGGAGTAAGACAGGGATGTAGCCTATCCCCGATGTTATTCAAACTGTATATTGAGAAGGTAGTAAAGTTCAAAAATGGTTCTAATGGCTCTGAGCGCTATGGGACTTAACATCTGAGGTCATCAGTCCCCTAGAACTTAGAACTACTTAAACCTAACTAACCTAAGGAAATCACACACATCCATGCCCAAGGCAGTATTCGAACCTGCGACGGTAGCAGTCGCGCGGTTCCGGACTGAAGCGCCTAGAACCGCTTGGCCACCGCGGCCGGCAAGGCAGTAAAGGAAACAAAAGAAAAATTTGCAGTAGGAATTGAAATGCATGGAGAAGAAATAAAAATTTTTGAGGTTTGCCCATGACGTTGTAATTCTGTCAGAGACAGCAAAGGACCTGGAAGAGCAGTTGAACAGAAGGACAGTGTCTTGAAAGGAGGATATAAGATGAATATCAACAAAAGCAAAACGAGGATAATAGAATGTATTCGAATTAAATCAAGTGATGCTGAGGGAGATAGATCAGGAAATGAGACACTTAAAGTAGTAGATGAGTTTTGCTATTTGGGGAGCAAAATAACTGATGATGGTCGAAGTAGAGAGGATATAAAATGTAGGCTTGCAATGGCAAGGCAATCTTTTTTGAAGAAGAGAAATTTGTTAACATCGAGTATAGATTTAAGGGTCAGGATACGATAAATAATTTAGACAGGAAGAGAATAGAAGCTTTCGAAATGTGGTGCTACAGAAGAATGCTTAAGATTATATGGGTAAATCACGTAACGAATGAGGAGGTGCTGAACAGATTTGGGGAGAAGAGGAATTTGTGGCACAACGTGACTGAAAGAAGGGATCGGTTGATAGAACACGTTCTGAGGCATCAAGGGATCACCAATTTAGTACTGGAGGGAAGCGTGAAGGGTTAAAATCGTAGAGGGAGGCCAAGAGATGAACTCACTCAGAAGATTCAGAAGGATATAGGTTGCAGTAGTTACTCGGAGATGAAGAGGCTTGCACAGGATAGTTTAGCAGGGAGAGCTGCATCAAACCAGTCTCTGGACTGAAGACCACAGCAACACAACAACAATGAACATTTCTTATGAACATCTTGAAAGAAATAGGTTCCTTTAATATCATACTCCGAAATACATCAGTGGCATAGAATGAAATGTAACGTTATATTTAGACGCAGTCAGTTCAGGTGTGGCGCTGTCTGTGTAGCTTTCCCCAAGGAAAGGCAGGTATACGCTTTTATATTTATGGTTGAATAGCGGGGCGACAGGCTCGCGTGCCTCAACACGGCTCATTACAGTTTACGGTGCTCGTACGTGCTGTCAGCACAAAGGTCACGCGTCGGCGACTGCACCGTTCGTTAAAGCTACAGACGTCACTAGAGGTGAATAACACCATGTGTTTGAGCGCTTTTTTTATCGCCAGTAATAGTTACTCATTTGTAATTTTTTACCTATGGCGAGCTTTGGATCACCTGCCACTTCAATTTCTACTCGTCCCTCCACCATCCCCTCCCCTCACCTCTTGCCAGCACACATTTGCTGTTTTCTCCAAAATTCCTTCATCGACAATTCGGTCGACATCGGCCCACTCATGTTTAACTAACATGGTTACATGACTAGGTAGAGTCAAGCTCCGACTAAAGCAGTGCGCTTTGTTACGTGCAAGCATGGAAGGTAAACGCGGAGAATGCATTCGCGGGCAAACTGAACGGCTTCCTGTTAAAGTGATTAAATTTGTTAATGATGGTAAAGAGAAGGAATTTATCGCACCGGCAGGGAAGGCGACGGAACGTGCAGCCAGACAGTTAAAGTTTACGTAGATGAAATATGAATTTACATGTATTACACGGTATATAAACGTTAGCAGAGTGATAATGTGTGAGTAGTATTGGTCAATAAAAATTCCTGTCAGCGTTTAATTGTTGTGCATGCTGGCGGTGAGAAGCGTTTCATTCAGGGTTCACTTCACATATATGATTCAAAAATCAAAACATCGGACTATCACTCAGAGACAGACCATGAAGTCTTCTTTATTTATTTGTGCGGAATCACATTTTATCTTTCTTTGCCGAAAGAAGATTCACAAGTGGTGAAATATATTATAAATTCACAAAGTAAAACTAACTGGTGACAACCGTTTTATCCTTCGAAGCACGATAATTTGTAAATTATTTTACCTACTTTATTTTACTGGCAAACGTTCTCAGGTGATACCAAAGATTCAGTAACTCACAAGGAGAGAGAGAGAGAGGATCGACTTTTTGAAACTATCCATACGGTGTTGAACAAATAAAAAGGTTAATACGATGATTAAAATGAAGGAAAAGGAGTGGAAATAAAATAAATGAAAATACAGTAACTGAATAAAAATAATGAATAAAGTCATTTTAATAAAGATTTAAAAATTAAAATGCACCTAAGGTTTTCGAAATGACAACCGCTGGCTCGTCATGGATATGCCTCACCACCACTAATTTTAATGCTCCAGATCATCAAGCAAAATACTTTTTGTTGATTACTCGCAAGTCTTTATCTGTTCAGAATATTTCTCGCCATTGGTGTTTGATTACAATAACGTTCAGGCAGTGATCGCTTCGCAGAAGGAATATTAAAACAGTCTCGCATGGGTAAGGTTTTTGAATATCCCTCCTTGAACAGCCTCTTCTCTCCATTAAATAAAAAATACTACAGAGTCGGAAATAATCTCACTTCACAGAGTTGACTAAATTGGAACGGCAGGTTTACGTAATCATTTCGCGTTAGACAAGTGGCATTCGACAATCGATACTTGATCGGGTTAGCCAAATAGATTCAGGAATAGCATATAAAAACGACAGCGAACATTGACTTCGGATTTAGAAGTTAGATTTTCGCCTTTGGCAAACTGTGTGGCGTTTAAATGTGTTGATTGACGAGCGGTGTATGACAACGCTCCACTTGTAAAGATATTGGAGTGTACGTCTGTATTATTTTCGCCTCCCTGTTTCTCGATCATAAACACGATGATTCTGCGGCCGTGATGAGATAACAATTTCGCTTTTCCGAGTAATATGTAGTCATTGGGAAGTGACTGTTGTGTCGTGTTGAGTTACGTCGCAAACTAATACACACCTTGGTGAGCGACGAAGTGACTCCTGGCCATCACGGGCAGTGCCGGATGGTCTTTCCAGTCCACACATTACGCAATGAAGCTAGAAGGACAGTAATGTCACTAAATGTTGTGCGCAGGAAAGCTAAAATAAGGAGTTGCTCCACTCTCTCTCTCAGCCGATGAGACGATCAATGACGTACACATCAGCAAGGTTCAGAGCTGTGAGATCAATTCGGAAATTTTTCAAAGATAATCCTGAGAAACCACTAGAAACTTCCAGCAGGGAGAGGTTAATTTCAATTCAAATTTTTCATTTCGACAGTGATACGAAAGTGCCTTCCCCTTTGTCTAAATTACTTTAAGATGATAATTTTATTTATGTGGAAAGCACCCTTATATACATTGATCAGCCAGGACATTATGAAAACCATCCTAATAGACAGTATATTCACCTTTGGCACGGATAACAGCGGATAAGCGTAGTGGCATGGAAGCAATCATTCCTTGGTAGGTCGCTGGAGGGAGTTAGCAAGACATCTGCACGCACAAGTCACTTAATTCCCGTAAATTCCGGGGCGGGGGGGGGGGGGGGGGGGGACGATGAGCTCTGACGCCACTTTCAGCCACATCCCGGATGTGTTCGATAGGGTTCAGATCTGGGAATTTGGAGGACCAGCACATCAGCTGGAACTCACCAATGTTTTCCTCTGATCACTCTATCACACTTCTGGCCGTGAGTCATGGCGCATTATCTTGTTGAAAAATGCCACTGCCGTCGGGAAACATGATCGTCATGAAGGGGTGTAAGTGGTCTGCTGCCAGTGTGTGATACTCCTTAATCGTCATTGTGCCTTGCACGAGCTGCACTGGACCGGTGGATGCCCACGTGAATTTTCCCCAAAGCATAATGGAGCCGCAGCCAGCTTGTCTCCGTCCCGCAGTACAGGTGTCAAGCAGCTGTTCCCCTGAAAGACTACGGATTCGCGTCCTCCCGTCGGCATGATGAAGAAGGGGTCGGGATTCATCAGATCATGCAATGCTCTACCACTCGCCAAAGTACAGTGCCGACGGTCACGTGCCCATTTGACTCGTAGTTGCCGATGTCGTGGTGTTAACACTGGCACGTGCATGAGTCGTCGGCTGTGGAGGCCCATCGTTAGAAGTGTTCGGTGCACTTTGTATTCAGACACACTTGTACCAGCATTAAAATCTGATGTTAGTTTCGCCACAGTTCGCCGCCTGTCCTGTTTTACCAGGCTGCCCAGCCTGCAACGTCCGACATCTGTAATGACGGATGACCGCCCAACCCCACGACGTCTGGACGTGGTTTCACCTTCGTTTCGCCACGTACTGAAGACACTCACCACAGCACTCCTCGAATGTCAGGTAACCCGTGCAGTTTCCGAAATGCTTATAACGAGTCTCTGGGCCATGCCAATCTGCCCTCGGTCAAACTCAGCTAGATCGCGTGCTTTCCCATTCTACATACAGACAGAACGCTCACTGATACTACATGCAACGTGCGTGTGTGCGACTATCAGTCATTCCTCGTTGGGTGACGCTGATATCTGGTCGAGTTTATATCGATAGTACGTCGGTAGTCATAATGTTCTGACCGATGAGTGGATTGTAGGAGCTCCTGGTACTGTTTCCCTTACAAGGAGAGGTCCACAGGATTGGGATAGATTGTTTGAAATCACATGGGAAGTTTTGTAGCATAGGGTCCCACGTATTAAATCGCACACCTCTATCATTTACCCTTGTGGACCCTTGTATGCGAGTAATCAAATGGTTCAAATGGCTCTGAGCACTATGGGACTTAACATCTGTGGTCATCAGTCCCCTAGAACTTAGAACTACTTAAACCTAACTAACCTAAGGACATCACACACATCCATGCCCGAGCCAGGATTCGAACCTGCGACCGTAGCAGTCGCACGGTTCCGGACTGAGCGCCTAGAACCGCTAGACCACCGCGGCCGGCTAAGCGAGTAATCAAAGAATAAATTTCCTGTGATCCACTAGATGACAAACACTGCAATTACAGTATCTATTTTTGGGTCCCTGTCTTAGCGTAGCGGTTAATATACACTCCTGGAAATTGAAATAAGAACACCGTGAATTCATTGTCCCAGGAAGGGGAAACTTTATTGACACATTCCTGGGGTCAGATACATCACATGATCACACTGACTGAACCACAGGCACATAGACACAGGCAACAGAGCATCCACAATGTCGGCACTAGTACAGTGTATATCCACCTTTCGCAGCAATGCAGGCTGCTATTCTCCCATGGAGACGATCGTAGAGATGCTGGATGTAGTCCTGTGGAACGGCTTGCCATGCCATTTCCACCTGGCGCCTCAGTTGGACCAGCGTTCGTGCTGGACGTGCAGACCGCGTGAGACGACGCTTCATCCAGTCCCAAACTTGCTCAATGGGGGACAGATCCGGAGATCTTGCTGGCCAGGGTAGTTGACTTACACCTTCTAGAGCACGTTGGGTGGCACGGGATACATGCGGACGTGCATTGTCCTGTTGGAACAGCAAGTTCCCTTGCCGGTCTAGGAATGGTAGAACGATGGGTTCGATGACGGTTTGGATGTACCGTGCACTATTCAGTGTCCCCTCGACGATCACCAGTGGTGTACGGCCAGTGTAGGAGATCGCTCCCCACACCATGATGCCGGGTGTTGGCCCTGTGTGCCTCGGTCGTATGCAGTCCTGATTGTGGCGCTCACCTGCACGGCGCCAAACACGCATACGACCATCATTGGCACCAAGGCAGAAGCGACTCTCATCGCTGAAGACGACACGTCTCCATTCGTCCCTCCATTCACGCCTGTCGCAACACCACTGGAGGCGGGCTGCACGATGTTGGGGCGTGAGCGGAAGACGGCCTAACGGTGTGCGGGACCGTAGCCCAGCTTCATGGAGACGGTTGCGAATGGTCCTCGCCGATACCCCAGGAGCAACAGTGTCCCTAATTTGCTGGGAAGTGGCGGTGCGGTCCCCTACGGCACTGCGTAGGATCCTACGGTCTTGGCGTGCATCCGTGCGTCGCTGCGGTCCGGTCCCAGGTCGACGGGCACGTGCACCTTCCGCCGACCACTGGCGACAACATCGATGTACTGTGGAGACCTCACGACCCACGTGTTGAGCAATTCGGCGGTACGTCCACCCGGCCTCCCGCATGCCCACTATACGCCCTCGCTCAAAGTCCGTCAACTGCACATACGGTTCACGTCCACGCTGTCGCGGCATGCTACCAGTGTTAAAGACTGCGATGGAGCTCCGTATGCCACGGCAAACTGGCTGACACTGACGGCGGCGGTGCACAAATGCTGCGCAGCTAGCGCCATTCGACGGCCAACACCGCGGTTCCTGGTGTGTCCGCTGTGCCGTGCGTGTGATCATTGCTTGTACAGCCCTCTCGCAGTGTCCGGAGCAAGTATGGTGGGTCTGACACACCGGTGTCAATGTGTTCTTTTTTCCATTTCCAGGAGTGTATTTTGCTGCTATGCTCAAGGTAGTGAGTTCAGATCCTGCGGCATGTCAGTTTTTTTACTTTTTTATAGAAATGCCTGCCATTATTTTGATTTATTTGCGGTAGTTGTGGCTGCACTGCGAATATGAGTCTCTCAAATCTTCCTCCAAAGGCAGTCGTTGAGATGGAAACGCTGTATACCATAAGAAAAAAATTGGAAATTTGTGATAAGGTGTTAAGGGACCAAACTGCTGAGGTCATCGGCCCCTAAGATTACGCACTACTTAAGCTAACTTAAACTAACTTACGTTAAGGACAACACACACTCACCCATGCTCGAGGGAGGACTCGAACCTCTGAGGGGGGTAGCCGCGCGGGCCGTGACAAGGCGCCCAAGACCTCGCGGCTACCCCGCGCGGCTATACCATAACGGACAGGTGGACAAAAACAGTATGATACCGAAGCGAGGATGTCGCAACGGTCGCAAAAGATGTGTATTGCCTGTAATGAGAGCGTTAGGAAGCAGGCCCTGTTCTCTTTAATTAAAGAACATAGACCTGCTAAAAATTCGTTCGAGGTCGACAAAATAGCTGTAGTGAAAACCACACCGTTGTCCGTTTGTCGCCCTATAATTGTGATTTAATGCGATAGAAGTGGCTTGAATAAAATGTTCTTAAGTAATGCGACATTTCATGGAATATGTCCAATGAAAATCTGTTTAAGACTGCCAATGAATCTCTTCTGTCAGTAATTACTGATGAATGACAAAGGCATCGGAGGAAGATCCAGCAATGTAAGAAGATTACTGGTGGCGCGACAGTGTCATCGAACTCGCGATAGACGAAATCACTATTGATACTGCTGAATCGAACAGTAGCGCCGATAACTGTGAATTATGCACAGGTGTGGAGTATAATGACACTGAATCTAAGTGATTTAAGTGTCAGACAATAAAAAATTCAGCCTTCAGTTGCAAGGTAAATTTTTTTTAGTTTACCTTGGTTACGATGCCAATAATGGTATCTTCTCCAGAACCTATAAATTAACCCATACGGACATATGTTAAACACTGAAATACATCATCAATCTAATGATTTCATAATAAGGAAAACCGTGATACTTACAAAAATTAAACTATTTTGAGGGCCAAACGTTGGCCATGTCGCAGAACAAAACTAATACAGAATAAAGACCCATAACAATAAGATTATGTCTGTCAATACTAAAAACGTAGACAGAGCTACGCCGGGCCAGGAATAACGGTCACACGTGAGCAACAAGGAAACTAGGCGTCGCGAGCAATCCCGCGACCAGGCTTGGCCAGCGGTCAAGCGCATGCGCGAGCCGAGAGCGCATGCGCTAGAGACAATCTGTCTCAAAATTACTTAGCGCAAAGTAAATTGTAAACAAAATGTGACAGGAAACAGTCCTGCTAATGGGCAAATGCCTACCTATGGTACAGTACATTGAACAATTTTCCTAACAAGGGAACATCCCCATCGCACCCCCCTCAGATTTAGTTATAAGTTGGCACAGTGGATAGGCCTTGAAAAACTGAACACAGATCGATCGAGAAAACAGGAAGAAGTTGTGTGGAACTATGAAAAAATAAGCAAAATATACAAACTGGGTCGTCCATGCGTAAGATAGGCAATATTAAGGGCAATGTGAGCTGAGGAGCTCCGTGGTCCCGTGGTTAGCGTGAACAGCTGCGGAACAAGAGGTACTTGGTTCAAATCTTCCCTTGACCGAAAATTTTAACTTTTTATTTTCATTTTATGTGAAAAACTCTTATGTTTTCATCACTTTTTTTGGAGTGATTATTACATCCACAAGAAAACCTAAATCGGGCAAGGTAGAAGAAACTTTTCACCCATTCGTCAAGTGTACTAGTTAGGTAGTTCGACAACATTCCTGTCATGTGACGCACATGCTGTCACCAGTGTCGTATACAAAATATCAGACGTGTTTTCCTGTGGAGGAATCGGTTGACCTATGACCTTGCGATCAAATGTTTTTGGTTCCCATTGGAGAGGCACGTCCTTTCGTCAACTAATCACACGGTTTTGCGGTGCGGTCGCAAAACACAGACACTAAATTTATTACAGTGAACAGAGACGTCAATGAACGAACGGACAGATCATAACTTTGCGAAAATAAAGAAAGCAAAATTTTCAGTGGAGGGCAGATTTGAACCACGGACCTCCCGTTCTGCAGCTGTTCACGCTAACCACGGGACCATTTTTTTTTTTTAGGTTGACGCTACCCCTTTTTTTTCCATAACTTTGCTAAAATAAAGAAAGTAAACTTTTCGCTGGAGGGTGGATTTGAATCAAGGATCCCTCGTTCCGCAGCCGCTCACGCTAGCCACGGTGCCATTTTTTTTTTTTTTTTGAAAGAAAACACAGACTCCGATTATACTGGTTTCTCCTTCCAGTAAACAAAAATGAGTCTCCTTCGTCTTGTTGGCGAAGAAGCAATCCTTTGGAACAAAAAAAAGTTTCTCAAAGTCAAAATCAAAGTTCTTTTTCCTTTAAGAACAAACTATGAGGAAGAAATAAGGAAAAGCTTTTTAAGTCGTCATGCGACTTGTAGTTAAAGTCCAGTTCTTACAGGAGCTCCTGAAGTGTCCGCCTACAGCATGCCAGCTCGTCCAAACGTGTCTTCTCATGGCGTAGGTGTGAGTTCTGGGTGGCAGATCTATTCAGTTCGGTTCGTTTTATACAGTTTTCAGCTTCGCAGGGCTTGGACGTTCCAGCTACTAGGTGGGTCATCGAAAGTGCTCCGTAAGAAATTAGAAAAATATTGTTTATAGCGTGGATTGCGTATCAGGACGCAGTGTCGTTCGTTGAGATAAATCCAATATCCTAGCGTAGACTTGTCGCCTGAAGTAAAAAGATAGCGGATCGTGTGGCCACAGATCCAATTCACAGAGTTAGTTTTGGCGGAGGGGTAGAAAGTCTTATCGGGGTACAAAAGCATGTGGACGTCGATCTGAGCCGGTGTCTGGCGAGTAAGAAACGCCAAAATTCGCCGCGCAAGTGTCCAGACGTCTAGCGCTGTGCCACAGTGGAACCGGTGGACATCCGTGTCATCCACGCCACAGTGGGTGCAGAGGGATGAATCGGCGAGATGGATGCGGTGCAGACGATCTCGGTTAACTTGTTTGCCATTCACGGTGATGTACCACGCTGATTGAACGTCTGATTCGAGAAAACGCGCATGGATCGCCTTCCATATGTGTCGCCACACGTACTGTGGATACTTACGTTCGATGGGGTTGGACGGGCGGCACTGTTGTAACAATTCGGAGACTGTTTTCGTGAGGTACAAACGTGTAAGTGGTAAGGACCGGTAAATATAACTGAACTCCAGGAAAAATCGTTGTATGTAATAAAAGGGGGTTGGAATGGTCGATATCAGTACTGGGGCGGACAAGGAGGCCGGTGCAAAGTTGTGAAGCAGGAGGCTAGTAAGGCTCTGCGGGCAACGATGCCAAAGTTTGAGTTGGGAGCTGACGTATAGTGCCTTGACACGAGTCGGCACGTGGATGAGTCCCACCCCGCCACGATCTCGTGGCAGTGCAAGGGATTCATACTGCACCTTGAATAACATCCCCGAGCTGACGAAGGAGCCGAAAGCCATCAACAGTCGTCGCGCCAGGAGATTAGGTACTGGTAGTACTTGAGCCACGTGTGGTATACGGGAAGCATGATACATGTTCACGTATTGCGCGCGTTGGATAACGTCGAGAGCTCGTAGCCGGTGATCGGCGAGATTTGCCCTGATTGTCTGTAGCAAGCGTCTACCATTGATAGCCGCTGAGCGGCGCAGGTCTGCTGTGAAATCAAGTCCAAGACACCGTATGGTGGCGGCGACACTAAGGGGGGCAGCGCATCTCTCCGGCAAGCCCTCACCAATGAGCAGGACCTTGGATTTTGACACGTTGAGGCAGCTCCCCGACGCTTCGCCGTAAGTCGCCACCCATGTCAGTGCTGCTCGTACTTCATCTTCACTGCGCAGATATAGTACTATGTCGTCTGCGTAGGCTGTACAACAAAAACGGTGGCCTTGCACAGCCATGCCTTCCAAACGTTGGCGCATGCCCTGGAGCAGGGGTTCCAAGGCGAAAGCATACAAAATCGTGGAAAGAGGGCATCCTTGCCGTACAGATCGTGCGATGACCAGGGACGGTGTAAGACGACCATTGTACATGATTTTAGAGGTTGCATTACTCAACAGGCGCATAACCACTGTTACAAAACCGCCAGGAAAACCCATATGCTGAAGAACTGTCCGTAAATAGAAGTGGTCAACACGGTCGAAAGCCTGGCTAAAGTCCAGTGAAGCCAAGGCGCCAGGGAGACGCTGATGATGCGCTAATGCTATCATGTCTCTGTAACGGCAAAGGGCCGTACGGATGTTGTTGTCGCCTCCTAGGGAAGTCTGGTCGCAGGATGTGACGTAACGTGCGACCTTCTTGAGTCGCGATGCCAGTAGCCGTGTGAATATTTTCATGTCGCTGTTGAGCAAAGTAATTGGTCGATAGTCCTGGACCCTCGATAACCCGCGCGGTTTATGTACGGGGATAATAATTCCTTCTAGAAAGGCGCTCGGGACCACTGTCCTCGGTGACATCAGCTCTTGTGCGATTGCCGTCCATGTGGAAGCCAACAAATACTGAAAACTTTTATAAAATTCGATGGGTATACCGTCAGGTCCAGGAGACCTGTTATCGGAACCCGCCTTGATAGCGTCTACCACTTCATCTGTGGTTACGTCGTCTTGGAGGTCATGCACTGCATCCTCCGGAAGAGTGTTCGTAGTGAGCTGAGCGACTTCTGTGATCAGTGCTGCAGAATGCGGTACGGCTGCGTATAGCCCGGCAAAATGAGCATGGAGAGCACGACCGATGCTTTGTTGGGTGTCGTGCCGGCGCCCTTCCACATCAGTGAGGACTTGGATCAGAGCTCGTCGTCGTCGTTGTCTTTCCTGAAGGAGGTGGTACATCGACGGACGTTCTTGAGGGATTCGATTAGAAGCTCGACAACGGACTACAGTGCCTTCCAAGTTACGCCGCATGATCAAGGAGATCTGCGCCTTCGTGCGATGGACCATCGACTGCCGGGCTGGCGAGAAAGGCATCGTCGCACAGTCACGTAGAATGGTGTAGTAGAAGTGCAGGGTATTAGTTCGCCACGCCTTTAATTCCTTCCCAAAACTCATCAGAGTCTTCCTGAGGGTCGGCTTTGCACAGGAGAGCCACCATGATAAGGTGGAGTCATAGGCTTCTCGACGATGGTGGCAGCGTGCCCACGCTTCTTCGACCATACGGCGACAGTCTGAGGAGGTCAGGTGAGCGACATTGAGTTTCCACAGACCACGACTATGCCACACTTGCTGTCGGGCGAGAGTGACGTCACAGAGGTATGCATCATGGTCTGAAAAGGCCAAGGGCCAGACTTCCGCATGACGTGTGCCATCAGCAAGGGAGCGGGTAACGTAGATGCGATCTATGCGGCTGGACGAGTGAGAGGTGTAGAATGTATAGCCCGGTTGAATTCCGTGGAGCTTCTTCCATGTGTCAACAAGTCGTAGACGGTCGATGACCACTGAGAGAGATGCACAAGGGGAATGTCGCGGGAGTTGGTCCGCGGGCTCTTGTGTCGAGGTAAAATCCCCACCGAGTACCAAATCGTCCTGCGGACCGGTGAAGAGGGGTGTGACGCTTTCGGCAAAAAAAGTTTGTCGGTCATGACGGCGGCCAGTGCCGGACGGAGCGTAGATATTAATAATACGCACGCCGAACAGTGTGAGGGCCATACCTCGCGCAGTGGGGAGGTAGATGACGTCCTCTGCAGGGAGTCCGTCACGTAGCAGGATGGCGACGCCGCTACCGGTATCGGATGGGGGGAAACATGGACGTTGTATCCGGTGGGGACTAGGAAGTCAGCCACAATCACCTCTTGTAAGAGTGCTATATCCACATCCGCAGAGTAAATAGTGTCTCTGAACATGGCCAGTTTATGGGGGGCACGAATGGTGGCAAGATCCATCGTGGCGATACGATAGTGCTGTGTGCGGCCATCCTCAGTATTTGCAGAACGTGCGGTAGAAGTAGCCGCCAGGTGCAGACCCGCCGGTGGTCCCGCAGTGGTGATAATTACTGGCGGGGCGCCAGCCCCAGTGTCGCCGAGGTGGACTCCTGTGCAGACACGCCGGCAGTCTGTTCCGCTTCTTCTTCAACGTCATCGGCCCAGGAAGCTGACGACGTGGACATGTGACGGTCACGTACTTCCGGAACGGGTGTTGTGGATTCCGCAACATGAGTGGCAGGGGGACCGCCGTCATCATTCGTTGACAACGGCGAGGACACGTCCCTGGCTGGGAGAGTAGGCGTCACAGGAGGGGCTCCTGTTGCTGCCACATCGCGTGACTGGACGCAATGTGGGAGATCACCGTCAGACATCAGGTCGACATCTCGTGGGGCCGTCTGAGAAAGGGCGTCATCGGAAGGCGTTCGTCGTCGTTTCCTGTGTTTGCGAGGTGACCGCTGTTTTCTGATGTGGCCTTCTGAATCAGAATGTGGTCGCCCGTCGTCTGACGCCGAACCCGTCTGGACAAAGGCAGACGTCGGCACGACACCGAGGTCGACGTCCAAGGTTCCAACAGGAACATCGGTTTCGGTCGTGCTTGTGTCCTCGGCTTGTGTGCTGCGGCGGGTGGCGTTGACGATGCTGCTGGCGCAATCGAGATTGGTACGACGGGGTCCTGTGCAACCTTGGCGTAGGTGATGGGTAAGGACGTGACCGTCGAAGCCTGGGTCTCTTCACGTAACGGCGTCTGTATTAAACGGCGGTGTAAGCATTCGGAACGTACATGTCCCTCCTGGCCACATCCTGCGCACGCTCGTGGCTGTCCATCGTACATGACGATGGCCCTCACACCGCCAATCAGCAGGTACGATGGGACATGTTTCGTCAGCTCAATTTTTATTTGCCTGACGCCATTTAATACGGGGTAGGTCGTAAATGTTTGCCACTTCTCCGCGACGTGACCCAAGACGGTGCCATATGGTTGGAAAGCGGCTATGACCACATCCTGAGGCACCTCGAACGGGAGTTCAAACACCCGCAATGTCCGGAGACCGAAACCAGCATGGGCGACTGTCACAGCACCCATATGTCCATCAGAGTGTTTAAATTTCAGTCCGGTGGCATGATGGTGAATTATGTCATTGCAAATTTCCTCCGTCGACATCTTGATGTAGACAACACTTCCAGTGATGGAAAAATGTATGCCGATTACGTCCTGGGGGTTCAAACGTAGATCCTCACGTATGAACTGTTCGACTTCGAAAGCTCTGGGTCGTGGATGTTCGGCCTGAAACGTTACTTTGATCGTTGCACGGCGGTACGAGTGCGCCATGGTGTACGTTAGTACTGGACTCGATAGACACAAACACCGCCACGCGGAAGTAAACACCGCCGAGAGCGGAGCGGCACACGGCGCGCGGAGCAGCTCCGCACGCTAGCACGGCTGCGAGCCGACTAGGACCACGGCGCTCCTCGCCTCACAATGCCATTAATATTGCCTATCTTACGCATGGAAGACCCAGTTTGTATATTTTGCTTATTTTTTCATAGTTCCACACAACTTCTTCCTGTTTTCTCGATCGATCTGTGTTCAGTTTTTCAAGGCCTATCCATTGTGCCAACTTATAACTAAATCTGAGGGCGGTGCGATGGGGATGTTCCCTTGTAAGAACAAGCTACTAACTCAGAGCAAGAAAATTAACATTAAAATATTATAATAAGAGGGCGAAAGCCTACTACAGTCACTAATAGTATGGGAGACACAGGCGTACGAAGCATGAAATATCTTGAACATAAAACAGGCAAATTAAAAAACACCTTTGCAACTGGTGTCATTATCAGTATAATACAAAATATATGGAGATACAATGTATAATCGCGCTATAATAAAGGGGCAAAGGAAACAGCGTCGGCCATTCGAAGCGGACCGTGGGTCAACTCCACTGGAGTAAAGGTCGAAATCCTTCGAAATAATTTCTATTTTTTAGTTGCAGCTGATCATTAAGTAAATTGTCTCTATCAATAATAAGATGTTTAAAAATTTGCAATCCTTTAAGGGTGTTTAACTTACATCCTTTGACTTCATTATGCAAAAGTTCAGGATCTTTCAGAAGCTTGGGAGGATGGGCCGTTTGAACAAGATGCTTAGAAAATGTAGATCCTCGTGTTCTATCACCGCTTTTAGTCGGCAGATGCTCTTTAAAACGAACGGACAGGGCCTTTCCTGTCTGGCCAATGTAATATCAGGGACATTCAGCACAAGTGATCTTTTATACATCTGCCAGGGATGATTTATCAGTACCTTTATCAAGAGAACGGACTAAATTCTTTTTAAGGCTGCTGGTGGTAGAGCACGAAACTTTACACCCTAGGTTTTTTTAACAAACGAGCTACCTTGTAGGATACGTTACCCATAAAGGGAACTGATATGTATTTCGTTGCCTGGTCTTGATTGTGGGTACCTGACCTGGAAAGGGTGGTAATCTTCCTTCGTGTTTTATTGTTGAACAACTGTCTCACTATACTGAGGTTATATCCATTATTGTGAGAGATGTTTTCGAGGACCTTTAATTCGTTCTGTAAATTGTCTGGCAAAAGCGGAATGGAAAGGGCTCGATGGATACTCTAGTGAAAGAAGGCCATTTTATGGGTCTGAGGATGGGAGGAATCAGATGCGATGAGGCTGTCAGAATAGATTGCTTTTTGAAAAATGTTGAAAACTATTTTGTTACCAATAATTGTTTGTTTTTTAATGGCTCTAAGCACTATGGGACTTAACAGCTGAGGTCATCAGTCACCTAAACTAAGAACTACTTAAACCTAACTAACCTAAGGACATCACACACATCCATGCCCAAGGCAGGATTCAAACCTGCGACCGTAGCAGCAACCTGGTTCCGGACTGAAGCGCCTACAACCGCTCGGCCACCGCGGCCGGCTGCCAATAATGAGTAGAGTCAGATCGAGATAGTCTAAAGTCCTATAAGCTATCTCATTTTCTTGCGTGAAACTTAGTTTTTTCGTGGAAGTTATTGAAAGTGGTAAATAACAGTTCTAGGCCATCATGGGAACCTTCAGACACAAACAGCAAGTCATCTACATATCTCGCATAGAAAATTACATTATTTGCCAGGTCCGGGTAATTCCGAAAAAACATCTGCTCCATTGAGTTTATAAGAATCTCTGACAAGATACCAGCTAACAGGCTGCCCATAGCTAGACCACAGGGTTGCGAATATAATTTATTATTAAAATAGAAGTCATTCATAGGATGTGAACAATGGGTGCGCGAATTGTCGTCCATGAAGACGAATGCCTCGCCAATATGCTGCCGTTATGGTTGCACTATCGGTCGGAGCATGGCATTCACGTGTCGTGCAGCCGTTACGACGTCTTCCATGACCACCAGCGGCGTACGCCGGCCCCACATAATGCCACCCCAAAACAGCAGGGAACCTCCACCTTGCTGCACTCGCTGGACAGTCTGTCCAAGCCGTTCAGCTTGACCGGGTTGCCTCCAAACACGTCTCCGACAATTGTCTGGTTGAAGGCGTATGCGACACTCATCGGTGAAGAGAACAGAATGCCAATCCTGAGCGGACCATTCGGCATGTTGTTGGACCCATCTGTACCGCGCTGTATGGTGTCGTGGTTGCAAAGATGGAGGGGCATGGACGTTGGGAGTGAAGTTTCGCATCATGCACCCTATAACGTACAGTTTGAGTCGTAACACGACGTCCTGTGGCTGCACGAAAAGCATTATTCAACATGGTGGCGTTGCTGTCAGGTTTCCTCCGAGCCCTAATACGCAGCTAGCGGTCATCAACTGCAGTAGTAGCCATTGGGCGGCCTGAGCGAGACACGTCATCGACAGTTCCTCTCTCTCTGTATCTCCTCCAAGTCCGAACAACATCGCTTTGGTTCACTCCGAGACGCCTGGATACTTCCCTTGTTGACAATCCTTCGTGGCACAAAGTAACAATGCGGTCGAACCGCGGTATTGACCGTTTAGGCATGGTTGAACTACAGACAACATGAGCTGTGTACCTCCTTTCTGGTGCAATGTCTGGAACTGAGCGGCTGTTGGACATCCTCCGTCTGATAGGCGCTGCTCATGCATGGTTGTTTCCATGTTTGGGCGGGTTTAGTGACTTCTCTGAACAGTCAAAGGGTCTGTGTCTATGATACAATATCCACAGTCAACATCTATCTTCAGGAGTTCTGGGAACCGGGGTGAAGCAAAAATTTTTTTGATGTGTGTATACAGGGTGGTCCATTGGTCGTGGCCGGGCCAAATATCTCACGAAATAAGCGTCAAACGAAAAAACTACAAAGAACGAAACTTGTCTAGCTTGAAGGGAGAAACCAGATGGAGCTATGGTTGGCCCCGCTAGATTGCGTTGCCATAGGTCAAACGGATATCAACTGCGTTTTTTAAAAATAGGAACCCCCATTTTTTATTACATATTCAAGTAGTACGTAAAGAAATATGAGTGTTTTTGTTGGACCACTTTTATCGCTTGGCGATAGGTGGCACTATAATAGTCACAAACATATGGCTCACAATTTTAGACGAACAGTTGGTAACAGGTAGGTTTTTTAAATTAAAATACAGAACGTAGGCACGTTTGAACGTTTTATTTCGGTTGTTCCAATGTGATACATGTACCTTTGTGAACTTATCATTTCTGAGAACGCATGCTGTTACAGCGTGGTTACCTGTAAATACCACATTAATGCAATAAATGCTCAAAATGATGTCCGTCAACCTCAATGCATTTGGCAATACGTGTAACGACATTCCTCTCAACAGCTAGTAGTTCGCCTTCCGTAATGTTCGCACATGCATTGACAATGCGCTGAAGCATGTTGTCAGGCGTTGTCGGTGGATTACGACAGCAAATATCCTTCCACTTTCCCGACAGAAAGAAATCCGGGCATGTCAGATCCGGTTAACGTGCGGGCCATGGTATGGTGCTTCGACGACCAATCCACCTGTCATGAAATATGCTATTCAATACCGCTTCAGCCGCACGCGAGCTAGGTGCCGGACATTCATCATGTTGGAAGTACATCGCCGTTCTGTCATGCAGTGAAACATCTTGTAGTAAAATCGGTAGAACATTACGTAAGAAATCAGCATACATTGCACCATTTACATTGCCATCGATAAAATAGTTGCCAATTATCCTTCCCCCCATAATGCCGCACCATTCATTAACCCGCCAAGGTCGTTGATGTTCCATTTGTCGCAGGCATCGTGGATTTTCCGTTGCCCAATAGTACATATTATGCCGGTTTACGTTACCGCTGTTGGCGATTGACGCTTCGTCGCTAAATTGAACGCGTGCAAAAAATGTCATCGTCCAGTAATTTCTCTTGTGCCCAGTGGCAGAACTGTACACGACGTTCAAAGTCGTCGCCATGCAATTCCTGGTGCATAGAAATATGGTACGGGTGCAATCGATGTTGATGTAGCATTCTCAACACCGACGTTTTCCAGATTCCCGATTCTCGCTCAATTTGTCTGCTACTGATGTGCGGATTAGCCGCGACAGCAGCTAAAACACCTACTTGGGCATCATTATTTGTTTCAGGTCGTGGTTGACGTTTCATATGTGGCTGAACACAAGTAACGTAACTATCCGGCGAACGGTCCGGACACTTGGATGATGTCGTCCAGGATACCAAGCAGCATACACAGCAGACGCCCGTTGGGCATTTTGATCACAATAGCCATACAGCAACACGACCTTTTCCGCAATTGGTAAATGGTCGATTTTAACACGGGTAATGTATCACGAAGCAAATACCGTCCGCACTGGCGGAATGTTACGTGATACCACGTACTTATTCGTTTGTGTCTATTTCAGCGCAGTCTATCACAAAGCGAAAAAAGTGGTCTAACTAAAACATTCATATTTCTTTACGTACTACACGAATATGTAATAAAATGGGGGTTCCTATTTTAAAAAACGTTGTTGATATCCGTTTGACCTATGGGAGCGCCTTCTAGCGGGCCAACCATAGCGCCATCTGGTTTCCCCCTTCAAGCTAGACGAGTTTCGTTCTTTTTAGTGTTTTCGTTTGATGCTTATTTCGTGAGATATTTGGCCCGGTCACTATCAGTGGACCACCCTGTATTTCGCATGACAGTTTGCTGGGTGAGCGGGTATAGAAACGGACGTGTGTGTTGCGTGAGAGAAGATAAAAAATGACAAGTGTTTTCGCTGGACATATTGATAACACTCGAATTCTTACCACGCCTATCATCCCGGGATGCCCTTCATGTCTCGGGAGTGGTCCACTCTGGCATATATGGGCGTAAACGACTGCGGACGCGGCCACGGGGGTAGTTTGGCTACCTCGAACATGACGACCTTCTTACCAAATCATATAAGTGACCCGGTATCCACTGATTGGAGACAAGAGGAAAAAAATCGGTAGGTTTCGGAAACTGTGTGTTTGCATGATCTAATCCCATGGATATTGAAATCCTGGTATCCACCAATAGGAGGCAAGGAAAAATTGTCCCACACAAAGAGTATCGATTTAACCGGCAGTGGCATGCTGCAGGAAGAGAGAGAGAGATAGGGAGAGAGAGAGAGAGAGAGAGAGAGAGAGAGAGAGAAAGCAGGTGTTTAGACAGGAATTTCTCGGGTATCAAGTATCAAAGGGTTGCGGTCACCTGATGCTTCTGTTCAGGTATTAGCGCGACATCAGGTCTGTCAGCCGTGGGGCCCGAGCGGTCACCTCTTGTATACTGGTGCTTGGTGTGACCGCCGACAGACTCATTGCTTTGTGGGGACCTAGAGCAGCCTGCGCGTGCTGTGGCATAAGCCGACTCTGTGTGTGGGCCAGCGGATGTGAGCAGTGGACGGCCATGCTTCACTATTTTTAACTGTGTAATTACGTGTGCTGTCTGTTTCATGACGGTATTCCTCGTGCAAATGAAATAACAAAGAGATCGATTTAATTACTTCTTTTCAAAGTATTTTACAAAACTTGCGTCGTCCCAAACAGCACAGAATGATGAGCAAGAGAGATCCAGCCCTGGCAAGATGAATCAGTTATAAATAAGCAATATACCCTCTGTTATGTTATGTAATTGAATTTCCTGTCGTGGGATCCTTCCTCTCCAGCACTGAACAGCCAGTTTCTGGGTGGAAGGGGAGAGGGGAGAGTGGGAGGAGTGGGGAATTTACTAGAGGGGAAGGGGCTACTTAATTGATCAATCTAATTAATTCGTCAATCAAACTGATAGAGTGACAAGGGGCTATTCCAATAAATCTGGCCTGAAAGTGTACCTGTATCAGTGAGGGGTATGGGGAGGGTTGGTGCTATCCAGAAAAAGAAATTGGAAATTTGTGCAAGTTCCTATGGGACCAAACTGCTGAGGTCATCGGTCCCAAGGCTTACGCACTACTTAATCTAACTTCAACTAACTGACGCTAAGGACAACACACACAAACCCCTGACTGAAGGAGGACTCGAACCTCCGACGGGCAGAGCTGCACGAACTATGCCAAGTCGCCTGAGACCGCGCGACTACCCCGCATGGCGGTGGTATAAAGAGGGGTTGGGAATAGAAAGGGGGGTTGGTTGGAGGAGTTTTGTCAGAAGGACAGATTATCCCCAGTGGGTCATAATTCACTTAGAAGAACAATACATTAAGGACTCGCCAATGAAAAGAGAACAGTAGGTTTGCCCCTGAATGTATACTTGCCCCTGATGTAGACAACCTACAATAACAAAACGTCATGATGACTTTTTTGCTCTACTACTGGTGGTGTCCGTTCGTCAGACATGTCCGAAAGATCATACACCATTTTGATCCAGCAGCCACTATGAATCAAGACACAAGGGAACTGAAGACTAGCTGCCAGTGGGCATTGATTTATATCAATGGGAGAAGTTGAAAATTTTTTCTGGCCCAGGACCCGAACCTAGGTCTCTTGTTTACTAGACAATTGCGCTGGTCACTACGCCATCTGGACACAGTGGCTTTAGGCATATTACAGTGGTCCCTGCAGTTGTGGTGATCACTGTGTCCGGATGGAGTAGAGATCATTGAATCTGCCTAGTCAGCATGAGACCTAAATTCAAGTCCTGGTCCTGCTCAAATGTTCAACTTGCCCCACTGATATAAATCAATGCCCACTGGCAGCGGCCGGTGTGGCTGTGCGGTTCTAGGCGCTTCAGTCTGGAACCGCGTGACCGCTACGGTCGCAGGTTCGATTCCTGCCTCGGGTATGGATGTGTGTGTTGTCCTTAGGTTAGTTAGGTTTAAGTAGTTCTAAGTTCTAGGGTACTGATGACCACAGATATTAAGTCCCAGAGTGCTCAGATCCATTTTAGCCATTTTTGAACCCACTGACAGCTAATGTCTTTAATTTCGTGGTGTCTTGATAATAAAGTTGTTAGGTGCCTAAATAAATGCAATGCATATACTCCAGTGAGCAATAGGGGGAAACTTTTATGTTCACTGGTAGCTTCTGTGAAGAATAAAATTACAGTTACTGCTACAGACAAGGTCATTCACCACGACTACACTGGCGGCAGCTTCAGCATTCGATTTCGAGCGCAGCGGCGGATGACGCAGAGCAATAGCTTTCGTTATGCAGTAGTGCTGAATATACTGGTGCATTTAAACGATATTAACTGATGCAACAAACAGTTATAAGACAAACTGGTCACGAAAGAGCGCTTTTATAATAACTGTTAAATAAAAATCTTGAAACGATCGTACGCAATTTGTCGCTTCTTAAAAGCACAGATTGATGTGACGTAAATTGTGAGGATTCAGTCACGGTAGGCAATCGAAAACATTTTTCTACGGAGGAATTTGCCATCTTGTGTCACAGTGGGATACATTTCATAACAGTTATAGCGATGACTTTTGAAATAATAAACGATTTACTCAATTTGTTTCCATCTGTCTCGTTTTCATTTGACTGTCCTCATACTTTCTCTATATAAAGAAAAATGACACAGCGGGCTCTCATTCAGAAATCATATTTGAATGCTGGTTGTTTGTGAGAAGATCATGCAACATCCCATCGGAGATGAAGAATTGTCTGATAGCACATGCTGGAATACGACAGTGGCAGAACCGTGGCCAGTCGAGAGTGCTGTTCATCATTAGATGATACTGCTGCTCGCGCCGGTTGATCTCCCACGACTATAATGTGAAAATGAATTCGATGGATTCAGGAGGCTCATACTCAGTGTCATACAGGATCTGAGGGGCCCATCGGTCTAGCACCTGAGAGAATAGACACAGTATTTGCTCGACATGCAGGATCGTACTGTCCTGTTGAGAATCTCGAGTCACGATCACGATTCGTTTACAGCAAAAAAAAAAAAAGAGTACTTCATATTCTCTCTTTCTCTCTCTCTTTCTCTCTCTCTCTCTCACATCACACACACGCACACACACACACACACACACACACACACACACACACACAGAGGGAGGGAGAGAGACAGAGAGATTCCAAACACATTTCCAGCTGTGGACAAAAACATTCAAGAGCCGGCAACAACATCCAAAACATTATGAAGTAAGTGAGTGTTTATTCGATTGAGCTGTGCAAATGAAATTGCGATTAGCAATAAGGAGAATAACGTATATAAAACCAAAACAAGGACACATGCAGAGCAGTATCTTCGAATTTCGTAAATATAAATGTAAACTGTACCACGTCATAGTAAAAACAGTTATTACGAGAACTGTTTATAACCTCAGTGTACAATGTCAACTATGTAAAGCACAATATTTTAAATAAATACCTGCATACACTTTAGACCACTAACGATGTCTCTCAAATAATAAGTGTGAAAAGAGTATGGCACGAAAAATTCGTTTCATTCAGGCGTACTCATGCGAACTCAAAGTGATAATTATTAACATAATATTGCACCCACTTGAGGACGACAAGAAAGTAGCTACGTCTAGCATTCCCTGTCAACAAGTACAACAAGATCTATAAAATATATCGGAAGCTCTGTAAGACGGTACACCACATAAAATTTAATCAAGGTCACTAGAAGAACAACTCAGTTCCAAGTAACATAAACGTATGCTCTAAAAACAGTTGTACATCCGCCCAAAAGTCGAAACTATATGCACAAACGTTTTGGTTCGTAAATGAAATTAAGAGGCTATATTCGAAAAAACAGTCACTGAACATGATACTATGTGAGACTGTGTTAGATGTAGCACTTATCGTAGGAAATTCCATAATCCTCATAATACTGGTAAAGCAATTGCATGTACACAGCAGTGAAACATATTCAAAACAAGCATAAGAGAATATAACGAGACGAACCACAAGAAAAAAACTAACAAACAATTACATTCAGAATGAGAAGTCACACGAACGTCAACACATATTTCATGTGTGTGTGAATTCCTGTGGGACCAAACTGCTGAGGTCATCGGTCCCTAGACTTACACGCTACTTAAACTAACTTAAACTACTCCGCGCAGCCACATATTTCACCCCTTTAGTAAACCTCACAGCTAAAGAGCTGCATGAAAGGAAAAACTGCTATTGGAGATAGGTCTAAGATACTGTATCAACAGCAGGTTGAAAAACGATTACATACTGGGTGGTTATAATTAAACAGATAGAGTTCCGAGTGCTACTTGCAGCGTAAGTTATGACCACTGTAGGACACTGTAATATCGTAGTTATGGGTGTGATCGCGGTAAATGCTGAAAAAAAAATAGGCTTACTTTCTGCCACCAGGTGAAAATACAGCGCCGATAGCAGTCAGAATGCGAAATGTTTCCTGTTTCGACGTCAGTATGCTGTTTGTTACTTGGCGACGTGTGTTGACGTAACTGTTCGTGTAAATAGTTAAGAAGGTTGAAGTTTTCTATTCGAAACACAACAGCTATTGAGAAGAAAGACAGTACACTGCTGGTATATTTGTTTTATCATGCTGCGCTGCATTGCGGGAATGTCGCCAACAGGAGCAGCTGCGAAGAGGCCCCACGTCAGTAAATGGGCTAAAGAACAGGATCAAGAAATGTAAAGAACAGGTGAATTAGGTGGTGCAGCAGGGGAGGAAGGCGGCTCATTCCCATGGCAGTTGTTGTTGAAGTTGCTGCAGTTATTCGACGCGCAAGTGGCCGAAGTGGCGTCAAATAAAAGAGTTGCACCAGGTGACCGGTCTACCCAACGGGAGACCCTAGTCACACATTTCATTTTATTTTTGCTGCAGCTATAGCCGCCCACGCAGCACATGCCTCAAATTCTGCAGCCAGTGCTCGAGATGTGTCACGGGAATTATCTCGCCCCTGGTCAACAATTTAAAAGAAATTGGGACGCTTTCTGCAATGGTATCCCTACAAGTTTGAGAGTGTCCACCTAAGGAAACCGCAAGATAGGCTACAACGCCATGGCTTTGCCCTCCGTTTTTGGAACACATGGACAAAGATGACATGTAGCCGGGGAATATTCTGAGGATGGATGTGGCACATTTTACCCTGCACAGTGCAGTGAGTGCACAGAACTGTTGCATATGTGGTTTAGCTCCACCACATGTTGTGCAGGAACATCCACTGCACTTAGCTTGTATTACTGTGTGGTGTAGGTTCACAAGCTACTTCATTCTCGGTCCATTTCTCTTCGAGGAGATGACACGTCGCTGGCCTATTAGAAGTACAGTGACACCTTCATGATATACGGACCTCCTTGTGCAACACCTGATCCAACTTTGCAAGAGGGCAACTATGTCCATACTACTATTTTCATGCAAGATGGGGCGACGCCACATGTCATTTGCCAGGTGAAAGGTTTGTTTTGATAAACTTTCAGCAACAACTGCATCATCTATACGCGGTTTCAAGATGTCTGGCCTTCCAGACTTCTAGTTTTTGGGATATCTGAAAGATCGTGTCAATCAGGTATGTATCCTGACTCTTGCTGATGTGAAGGATTGTGTACGATGACATATTGCTCTGATTACACTGGACATGTTGCGAGCAATTGTCGACAATGCTATGTCACGGATGGAGCACATTGCTGAGTCGGGGGACCATACTGAACTCATGTTGTAACTTGTGGCGATATACTAACAAATGTTCCAGAATCACCGTTATCATGTATCTGATCGTTCCTCCTATTTTGCTACATCCATATCACATTCTAGCTGCTTACAGAGCCATATTTTCACCTGGTGGCAGAAAGTGAAACTATTATTTGTTTCAGCATACTCCACAAGAGTACTGATTAATGAACGTACCTATGATCAGTCGGAATCCTGCGACGTATACGGCTATAACCACCCGGTATAAAATCTCATACTAGAAACTGAACACATCCACACACAATAATAACAATAAAACAGTAGAGAAACAAACACAGGAATGACAAGACAATTAGTGAAAAAGAAATAAAGAGCGTATTAGAATAAACACAGCAGAAACATAATAAAAGCAACCACACAGAAGCAGCCACAATGGAATCATTGAAACAGAAGTATTATAATAACTAATGCAGACAAAGGAAATCTAACAGTACTCATGGACAAAAACCAAGAAATACATAAATACCAAGACAAACAAAATGCCAACACCATAAAAACACTGAAGTCAGACACAAACCTACGCTTTCAGGCAAATGTGAAAAAGACACAACATTCATTATTCACTCACTGATAAACAGGAATACTGCATAGTACTGACGAAACCACAACGCCTGGAACTCTGCAACCAACCAAAAATACATAAACACAACATACTCATCAGAGGTCTGCACATAGGGTGTTTCGCCCGACAGTTGCGTGCGGGATTATGAAAGCTCGGAGAGGGAGGCCTGTGGTCAGCTGATTGAGAATCAGGTGGCCCAAAGTCCAGCCACTCCGAAAACATGGGCTTCCATTTTTTTGGCTGCTGAGCGCTGCTGACATTCTCTAGAATGCCCTAAATAAATATATTGCTAATATCACAAAAACCTAAGGAGCAGGATAACATTTTGGAGTTGCGTAAATGAATGAAGTGTAACGAACAAATTTATAACAGCTGAAGGATGTATGAGCATTATATCGATATACACTTTGGAAGAAGGGACAGAGAGGGTACCTGATATATTTTACAACAGTTGATTCCATAAATAAGAAAGACTAAATTGTCATAGGACGAGATATGAATGCTAGGACAGGAAAACAGCCAGCAAGGACCTAATGGGAATAAACGGAGAATGAGCAGTTAATGAAAACGGATAAATGTTACGAGACTTTGTGAAATTAACTTCAGTGCGAACAGAAAATAACTCTTTCAAACATGGAGGAATTTACAAATTTATCCGGGCGTCCGCTGTTCTGTAAAAATCACTTGTCGGAACAATAGAAAAATGAGGAAGTACAAAAATCAACAGATGTCTTTCAGAAATACATAAAATAGATTTTAAGGAACTTCAGGAGACCTTACAGAGCTGTAAAAGCCGAAGAGCCCATCGAACGGGCGATTCAAATATAGAACTTCTTAAATATCAACCAGAAGAAGTTAAGTTTACGCTTTAGATTTTGTAAATCAATACTGGCAGCAAACAAAATTACCAATGAAATGGAAGAAAGCAACAGCAATACCCATTTTCAAAAGATGATCAATAAAAGACTATGGAAATTAGAGGTATAAGTCTCTTAAATACGGCATTCACAGTACATTCGTATATGTGATGAGAGCAGTAAAAAAATGAGAAACATCGTAGACATCATATTATTCGAAGAAGAAACTGCTTTTCTGAAAGGAAGGTCATGCTAAGATAACTCTCTCGCATTAAAACAAATAAAAAAAGAAGAAGAGAATACGATTTAATGTCCTGCATGGTCTTCACAAACTATAGGAAAGCTTTCTGCAATATGCACTGAGGAAAACTGGATATTAGGGAAAAATCGGTTTACCACTACATCTGATCGAAGTTATCCGAAGTACTTATATGCAGGCACACACAAATTTTATGCTGGAATCTTGAAATATCGCCCAAGGAAATATTAATAAAGGTTTCAGACGACGTTGTATTTCACCAATACATTTTAATTTATGTTTCAGAGACGTTATGAGAGAATAGAAACAATGGATTATGAAATTTGGTATGGAGGACAGCTTCAAAGAAATAAATGTGATGTAAATTCTGTATGTTTGCTGACGACAAGATTCTAGTTGCCGATAACAAAGATAACTTATCGAGAGCGTTGTATGAACTATATAAAATAAAGCAACATAATCTGAGTATATCGACACATAAAGGCAAGCCCGTAGAATTCAAGGTTCGTAACTTTCCAGACGCATATTCACATAGGAAACCAGAACTATTGAACAACTAAACACCTTCAGCTTCTTGGGTTGTGAGAAACCATATCTCGACGAATCTCATTTTTCAAATAATCATAATCGAAAACGTGTTTCAGGACTATATTCAAAAGATGTGCAATACATGCATAATGCGGAAAGGATTGCTGTGCTTCGCATATGTTAACGCCCCGATCGGTGACAAAAGAAATCTTAATAAGTTACTGGGGATTTGCTCCTAAGCTAAATAATGTTTCCTCAATGTGCTTCTTAATAAATTCCCCATATTTTCTCTTCTCAAAAAAGTGAGTTGCTGCCAATACTATGTTTCTGAGTGTCCGATGTTTGTCAACAAAGTGTGCTGTAACTGATATAACACCTTTCTCGATTTGCATCGGTCCACAAATCCGCAGTACATGCACACGCATTCGTAGCTATGGTCTGGACAATGCTTGGCGTCATACTCCCCCATATTTCATTGGCTTATCTTTCAGTATTACGTGGCATCGTCGTCGGTTGAGGCAGAATGTTGAAGACATCAACCCGTCCAAATTCAGAACCGACGTTTACAAGCTCCTGACATAAAGAGTGAAATCCTCCAGAAGCTATTAATCTAAATGGATGAATGTCCCTAGCACACATCTCTTCGCACTTCTTAGTAACAGAGTCTTTCACTGAAGCTGGTAATGCTCCAGGAAACTGAAAATTTGTCGTAAGATCTTATGAGACCAAACTGCTGAGGTCATCGGTCCCTAAGCTTACGAACTACGTAATATAACTTAAACTAACTTACACTAAGGACAACACACACACCCATACCCGAGGGAGAACTCGAACCTCCGACGGGGGGACAGTGACAAGGCGCCCGATACCGCGTGGCTACCCCGCGCGATTAATGCTTCAGAACTTCCACTTTGTCGTGTTGTAGTGTTGTAAAGTGGATTGTAAGACACGACACCAGAGCACCTGCCGCAGTACACATAACCAACATGATTTCTATCCTTATCAATTACTAATGAAAATCTCTCCCAAACATTGCTAGGACCATCTACTTTCGCAATCAGGACGTATTCTTTCGATTTAAGCTTCCCTCTCACAGTTTCCTTCGTCTCAAGTTCACGCGACTGATCCTGTAGCGAGTGACTGAGTGGCGATCGGCTAAGAGTACACGGTTGGGACATTCGTGTATGGCACGCTCGAACGAGCGTGGAGGAAGTTGAATGCAGTTGCATCGAAAGCAGCTACATTGTCATCTGCCGGACTTTCCTGTAACTACATGCACCAATCAATTACAGCGACATATCAGTAGAATGCATGCCGGAGTCATCATGTAGTATGCAGGAGGTGGCTTATTGTGTGCGAGGAGACCATAAACGCTGTGTTCGGCTGTAGACTGAGCTCCATAACGGGAACTGTTTTAAAAAAATTATTCGCCTGCATATTTTTTTTCCTTTCAAAATAGTCCCCATTAGATACCACATACTTCTGTTAGCTCTTTTTACTAGCCTCCAAACTCTTCTGGAACTCACTCTTTGGGCTAGCTTTCAATTCTCTCAGCGATGCATTTTTAATCTTTATCAAGATAATTTTTTTTTAATTTTTGGAAACAGAAAGCCGTAACATCATGGCATGCATTGAGAATAAGAAAGCTGCAGCATCTTTAGCCAAAAATCACTCACAAGCAACGAAGTGTGAGCAAGAGCATTACCGTGGTGCAACACCAGTGAATTGTTTCGCTACAAATCCGGACGTTATCTTTGGATAACGTCATGGACACTTGTTGAACTTGTAAGCAGTAATCCTTACTGATCGTTCGAAGAACACAATGAGCATAATAATCACATTTGACTGCACTTTTGATCCGGAGTGCTTCCACTGGGACGATTGAACCTTAGATTCGAGGTCATTACGTAAACGCATATTTCTTCACTTCTTATGACAAGTTACAATAGCCCTTCTTCGTTACTGACTTTTATCTAGCTACACCTACGAACTTCTACAGCTACATTCCAAATCCGGAAACCACAGCACGGTGCGTGGTGAAGTGTACTCTGTAACACTAGTGGCTTTCTTTCCTATTTGCCGGCCGCGGTGGCCGAGCGGTTCTAGGCGCTTCAGTCCGGAACAGTGCGACTACTACGGTCGCAAGTTCGAATCCTGCCTCGGGCATGGATGTGTGTGATGTCCTTAGGTTAGTTAAGTTTAAGTATTTCTAAGTTCTAGGGGACTGATGACCTCAGATGTTAAGTCCCATAGTGGCCAGAGCCATTTTTTTCTTTCTTATATCACTCGCAAATAAAAAGAATGGCTCTGAGCACTATGGGACTTAACTTCTGAGGTCATCAGTCCCCTAGAACTTAGAACTACTTAAACCTAACTAACCTAAGGACATCACACACATCCATACCCGAGGCAGGATTCGAACCTGCTACCGTAGCGGTCGCGCGGTTCCAGACTGTAGCGCCTAGAACCGCACAGCCACCCCGGCCGGCTCACTCGCAAATAGAGCGAGGGAAATGGCTGTCTATAAGCCTCAGTGTGAGTCCTAATTTCTCGTATGTTATCTTCGTGGTCCTTATGCGAAATGTGTGTTGGCGTCAGCAGAATCGTCCTGCAGTTAGCTTCAAATGGCGGTTCCCTGAATTTTCTCAAACAGTGTATCTCGAAAAGATCGTAGCCTTCCCTCGAGGAGTCCCATTTGAGTTCCCGAAGCATGTTCGTAATACTTGTCTGTTGTTCGAACATAGCGGCAACTAGTCTAGCAGCCCGCCTCTGAACTGCTTCGATGTCTTCCTTTAATCCGACCTGGTACGGATCCAAAACACTCGAGCAGTGCTAAAGAATAGGTCGCACTAGCGTCATATATGTGGTCTCCTTCACAGATGACCACACTTCCCCAAAATCCTCCCAATAAACCGAAGTCGATCATTCGCCTTCCCTACAACAATCATCACATTCTCGTTCCATATCATATTTCTTCGCAACGTTACTCCCAGGTATTAGAACGATATGACTGTGTGAAGCATGGTATTGCTAATGGTGCATTCGAACATTACAGGTTTGTTTTTCATACTCATCTTCGAGACACTCACATATCTGGGAACCTATTCCATAGCACATACCTTCGTTAACAGTCTGCGGTGGGGCATCCTGTCAAATGCATTTGGGAAATCTAGAAATATGGAACCTGCCAGTTTCCTTTCATCCATAATTATCAGTATATTGTGTGAGAAAAGGGCAAGCTGACTTCCACACAAACGGTACTTTCTAAAACCGTGCTGAATCTTGGACAGCAGGTTTTTTCATCTCATGGAAATGTATTACATTCGAATTTAGAATATGTTCAAGAATTCTGCAGCAAACCGATGTTTAAGATATTTGCTAGTAATGTTTTCGGGTCCGTTCTTTTACCCTTTTTATGTACAGGAGTCACCTGCGCTTTTTTACCGTCGCTTGAAACTTTTCGCTCGGCGAGAGATTCGCAATAAATGCAAGCTAAGTAAGGGGCCAATGCCGTAGAATTACACTTTGTAAAATCCGAATTGGGATTCCATCAGGACTGGTGACTTATTTGCTGTCAAATTTTCCAGTTGTTTGTCTACACCAGGGATTCTTGTTACTATACGGGAGTCTGTGTTATGCTCAAAGGACGGTGTGCGTGGACGATTTCTTAAACTTGAGATATAAAACTTCGCTTTCGTTTTGCTACCTTCTAACATTCTACGTGGTGTCTGTTTGTTCTGTGTCGTGTCTCCCTACCACTTTCGCACAACGACGCTCTGAGCGTGTTTTTTTTAGGGAATTGACTAGTTTGAACCTGGGACCAGTTGCTGGTAAGGAGACGCCAGACCACACATGACATGTAGAGTTCAGAAGAGTTCAGTGAGACTAGCGATGATATAACCAAATACTAATGATTTCAGCGTCAGCCCCACTGCACTCCCTGTAAAAGAATCTTAATACTAACTAAATTTAGTGGAAGTGGTTCAAGGCGTTCCTATTTTTAGTTAGCTGGTAAAATAACGTCGAAAAAACAGTTAAGTTTACCATTGGAAATTTTATTCTACTCACAAAACATTGTTCACAAATTGCACTATTGATAAAAGGAAATGTTTTAATACAGGATGATAAAAACCAACTGCGTTCAACAATAATGTGAACGAATATTCCCTGAATGGGTTTCCAAGTTCTACAATGGATCGAAGGATGACCTATGCCATATCACATCTATAATCTAGGTTTAAATTAAGTTTCACAAAAGCGAAAACTCTCAAAATGGTCTATAGTGACCCTCAATTATCTTTAATTACTTATCTAACTTGTCGTAAATTACAGTGGCTGATGTGGCTTCTCAATAATTATATAACAGAAAAATCATCGCGTTTCAGATTTTTACTTCACATAGCAAATGTGAATACCATGAGATTTAACTGACGATGGACACTAGCATTACGTAAAAAGGGGATGTAACAGATGAGACTTCTGCAGTTCTGAGTGAAGCCTTATGCGCTCAAAAATGCGGCATCGCGTGTGTTCATTACCTTGTCGGTGTTTAGGCAGCGTCAGGGCGGCGCAGCTCCTCACATCTCGCCGTCTCGGAAGCAACTCTCTCCTAACTTGTCCATACTACAATTTACCGAAGTTGGTTTCAAACGAAACTATCTGGCTGTGTTTTCATCTGACCAATCAGGGTCTCAATGTTAACCTTAAGCTCCGCCTACAAAAATTCTGTCTATCCAATGAGAAACGTTATACTTTTCGTGGTGGGGCAATGTTTTTAAAGTTTGCAACGCAACAGAGACGCGAAAAAGTCTCACGCTAAAACTTGCAGCTGGTGTGGCCCTTTTAGTGTTATCTTAAGATCTATACTATTCTTCTGGAGGGCTCTGTCTTTTAACATGGGCTGGGGGGTGGTACTGTCGGTTAGCTGGCGACGTGGGTGTCCATCCCTTATCGTAGGGCCCTCTAGCTTAACACGGGTCTGCTCTCGGCTTCTGTTCTCGTTTCTCCCCTCGGAACTGTGTCTGTCTCACGGTGGGAAGGTATGACATGCATTTAGGCATCCTTGTGTTAGTCTGTGGTATTCCATTTGCTCACTCGTTACTCGTATTACTTTGGTTAATTTAATGTCACGATTTATTCGGAGCTATGTGACATACTACTGGATTTGCTTATCATGTCAGGGTTTTCATGGAAGGTGTTGGATTTGCCTGACACCTTACATATCACCACCCTTCAAACTTAATTTTTGCACTGAAGTTAGGCAATGATTGAATCGTTGTCTAAGCCAATCAAAAATTATTCCTTTATCTAAATTTTGTTGCCTACTGTCCAGCCACGTTATTCTGGTTCTATGCTGGTTTGTATTACTAATTTATATTTTTATATTCTTCCACATTATTCTCAAAAATATGTTTATATTGACAAGAGAAGAATATTTTTATATTATTATTATTATTAATTTTTAATTTTTCTCTTTCTTTATTTAAGTGTGAAGTTTGTTTTTTAAGAAGATTGTTATCGAAATTGAGGAGTCTTTCACATCGATTTTCTTAGAAATATTTTTTTTTATAAATGTAGTAATTAAGTAAAATCTATTCCTAATACATTTTCTAAATATCATGTACAAGTAAAATGTTTTTGTTTCTAGACACTCTTTTCAACATTGTCACACTAACAAATAAGAATTATTTCCAAGAACTGCTTTGACAAAGAAATATACATACACAAGTATTGAGATATCATCATAACAAATAGTACAAATGTTAAAAAAAGGGAAAACATCCAATAAGATAATTTACTATTTTTTGTTTTTATAAGGAGAAAATAAGTAAAATATAGTTATTCTTTTACTTTTATGAGGAGAAAATAAGTGGCATATAGTTTTAGTGTTTATTATACCTTCCTTTTGCGGTTTATATACTGTCAATTTCAGAACTAATGACTTATTTTTATCGATAGTCTATTTTTTACTCAAGTCCATAGTCAATGACTGTTATTTTGTAGTTTAGTAACTGTCTGGTGTGCTTAACTTATTTAGTTTCTCACACGTTTCTTTTGCACAATTCCTACATCATATAATTTGGTTTCACACATTCACACAATCCTATGAATGTTTAAGCATGAGGTTGGCGAATGTTTTTGCACGAAGGTGACGGACTTGAGCGAGATGGATGTGGGCAAGTATTTGATGTACAGCTTCGTTCGTCATTCCTTGTTGGCTTTGCAAGTGTGTGTTGCTGTTGTGGAGGTCCCATAATGGAATGGAGCAGTGAGTGCAGAATCTCGTTGTTTACTGGCTTTGTATGTGTGAAAGTCATAGTTATGTGTCACTGAAAGCGGTCGTTTTTCGTTGTAAAACTTTGCAGACGACTAGTTTACAATAGGATAGGGATCCGGGAAGGTATATTGTCTATTCTTCACCCATCTTCTTTCTTGGTCTCAATCTTGTGAATGTTCAACTTCTGTTCTTCCTGCTTTTTCTCTGCTTCTTACTTGCTTCTTGGTTCTTCTCTGGGCAGGATATGGAAATATTTATTGATAACTAGTCGCTTTGAAGTTCTCCTCTTAGTAACAGTTTGATAAATTGTTTGGGCATGTCATTTTTACTTTGTGGAAGTTTTCTTCAGTTTCGTGCATCAGCGTGCTGTTTAATAGCAGTAGTGTGACTTTTACACAGTTTTTTTTTTTTTTTTTTTTTTTTTTTTTTTTTTTTTTTTTTTTTTTTTTTTTTTGCCAGTGATGGCTTGCCCAAGCGGTCTTCTCCTCCAGCCGTTTTTTTTGCTTGCTCCACTGAGTTGGAGCGTTCGGAGACCCTTCTGGCGTTCGGTGTCCTGTCATGTGTCTGCAGGGTTCTGTGCTCTGTCCCAGCAGGGTTCCGCCACCCTGTGGTTCAGCAGATTTACTGCCCACTCTACAAGGGCCCTCTGTTAGTCTCACTGTCGTTTCCCTTCTCACGACACTTCTGCCTTGTAGGAATCATGTCTTGCTCATTACGTCCTTTTCTTTCTTGACACTTCTCGCGTTGCAACTTGTGGGTTGTTGCATCTTGTCCTTGCTGGAGTTTTTACAATGGTTCTTACAAAAAGTTTTACTTATAATCATCTAACTTATGTCTAGTACCTGCATTGTTTTACACCTTCTTAAAAAGCTCTACAAATTTTGGCGCCCTTTCCATGTTACAATTCTAAGATATTTTGAGTCTTAACTTCTACAAGAATCCTCAAATTGGTTTTTTATTTTTGTGTAGTGTCATGGTGTATAGCATTTTAGTACTTCATGCTGATAGACTATCTACGTTTTATCCCATCACCTTAATCTATGGTACTATTGGTGTTATTTTTGTTTTTGTTTTTATTGAAACTACTTTCTTTTTCCCACCTTCCTCTCTCTTCATTCTTCTTTCTCCTGACGATCTTATCTGCAACATAATCTTGAAATATTGTGCTGATTATTTACCACTAATAAAATTAATCTTCAAACTTGTACTGAAAGTGTTTAATACTGCCAGTCTTAGGTAAAAATACCTCTGCTTTATCTCGTAAAATACCCTCTAATTCTCTTTTACTGTGTTCCGAAATACCTTGAACTTCTTGCAATTTTTCGTCGATTTCTTTATGGACTTCTAACATGAGTTGAGGCGATTCCCCCTTTTGTGCATACCATTCTAATTCTTCATTCTTGACCGAGCGAGGTGGCGCAGTGGTTAGCACACTGGACTCGCATTCGGGAGGACGATGGTTCAATCCCGTCTCTGGCCATCCTGATTTAGGTTTCCCATGATTTCCCTAAATCGCTTTGGGAAAATGCCGGGATGGTTCCTTTGAAAGGGCACGGCCGATTTCCTTCCCCATCCTTCCCTCACCCAAGCTTGTGCTCCGTCTCTAATGACCTTGTTGTTGACGGGACGTTAAACACTAATCTCCTCCTCCTCCTCCTCAGCCTCTTTATCTCGCGTCATTCTTACTTGTTTGTTTATAACTGGTGTTTCTTCTAATTTTAGCTTTTGCTCAAAGAGAAGTGTGACATTCCCAAATGTTACACTATCTTTCCCCATATCTATTATCGCTCGTCTCTCATTTAAAAAATCTGCGCCTATAATCAAATCTACAGTTATTTTAGGTATAATCACGAAGTTGGCTTCGATCTTTTGACCTTGACACGAAAGAGTTAACCTTGTTTGCCTCGTAACTTCCGCAGGATTGTTTCTAATAGGTCCTCTTACTTTAATCTTACATATTTTCAGAACTGGCAATTCCTGATTGGCATTACACTGCATGAATAAATTTTATGAGATCGCAGTCAGTTCACTTCCGCTATCAATTACAATATTGACTGGGATATGCTTTACCATGGCCTTCACAATTGGGTGAATTTGAAAGGGTTGGTTCTGTTCTTCTTCTTCTTGCATCAACAAATCCTCCACTGAATCATATATGAGTCTTTTCAGGAATTTCCCTTGTGAATTCGAACTTTCTGTAGGATAAGCTTCGACTGCTACTTCCCTCTCTTTAATTTCCTCTTCTCTATTTCTTCCTTCATTTACGCTTTCTTCAACATCCTCTACTTTTTCCTCATCCTCGTCTATCTTCTCCTCCTTCGTCGCTACTTCCACATAATCGCATCTAAATGCTCTAATTATCGCTTCATAACTTCCTTCATTATATACGTTGGGTTGTGTGCTCACTAGTAACTTATTTTCAACTTCTGTCGACTGCACATTGTCCTCATTAAATTCGCTTTCCATGGTTTCCATCTCAAATAGCTCTGCAATACTCATTACTTCGTCCTTTCCTCCTACATTCGTTGTGCATGTCTTTGGTAATTCATCTTCCTCGTCAGTATTCTCCCAATTAATTTCGTCCCAACACGATATTGTTATTTTCCTGTCTTCGTTTTCATCTGGTCCTTGCGGATTTGTTTCTTCCTTCTTCTCTTCTCGTGATAGGAGTTTTACTTCTCTGGTCAAGGTGCTGCAATTGTCCTGGGTCGGTGCGTCATTCTCTTTGGCATGGGCGCTTAGCTGTCAATTCGAACGTTTATCGGGGTTTGGTGGTCTTACCTCTACCTCTTCTATCTGTATTCTCTTTTCTTGTTCAGCTTGTTGATAGTGGTTTCTTTGTTGATAATTTGTCGGTCTATTGGTTCTCCAGTACCTGTTCCGGTTGTCGTTATTCCCTCTGTAATAGTTAATGCCGTTCCTGGGTGAATTATAGTTATTGCCATATTCTCTTCTAAATCCATAACCGGTTCTTTGTTGAAATCTATTGTCGTTTCTTGGTGCGAAGTTATCACTTGGTTCGTAATTATTGTTTCTTCGTACTGTGTCTTGTGGATTCCACTGCTTTTTGCTTTCGTTTTCACGTGCGCTTCGTCTTTTCCTTGCGTCATCTTCCGAAAATATGAACTCTAGTTCCCTTAGAATACCTTTAAATGCTTCGACGTCATTGCCTCCGCGACCTACTAATGATTGCTGGTATTTCAATGGTAACTTCATTGCGCATAATTTAATCAACTCTCCGTCACTGTATGATCATTTAAGCATTGATTTTTGTTTGCCATTACTTCGAAAAATTTCACGTGACTCTTCTCTCCTGAATTTTCAAAATATGGGTTCTGTAATAATTCGTACTTCACTCTGTTCTGTGCTTCGCTGGACCAATATCGTGAGAGAAATTTCTCTCTGAAATCTTCGTACGATCGGCATGTCGCTGCAACATTCTGCATGGTTTCTGCGACTGTTCCTGACATGTGTGCACATATAAAGTCTAATTTGTGTGCTAGCGTCCAGTGTTCTGGTAATCCTACTCGGAATTGATCAATAAAAGTTCGTGGATGTAATGAGTTTCCTTCTCGAAAGTGTTGAAATTTTCTGACTGTGAGGAAATGATCGTTGTCGTACTTCGTCATAGTTCCATATGAAATTCGCGATTCTTCGCCACTTTTGTTTCTGATCATTTCTCCCGTCGTTCTTTCCGGTTGTGGTAGATCCATTGGATGTTGTCCACTGTAACTTTCGCGTACCCGCGGTGCAGGCTGTCTGATTTCACGTATGTTAGTTTCCGCCTGTGACTGGAATCGAAAATGCATGATATCTTCGTTAATTGCTTGTTTTTCCGGTGCTGTTACAGATACGGATGTGGTTACAGACTCTGTGCTTGTTCGATCTTGTTCACTACGCTCTTCAATGGTTTGCAACAACTCTGTTCACAATTTCTGAAATTGTTGCTTCGTTTGCGCCTCTATTTTGACTATGTGGTTATCATATCTTTTCAGCGCTGCTTTTGTGATACGTTTGTGTAACACACTGTTTTCAAAAATTTCACGCGCTGTACCTGCTGCTTGTCTAGTAATTACGTTTATCTGTTTCTCTAGTTTCTTGACTTCTCCCTGGGTGTTGTTACGTAATGTTTTAATCTCGTCCTGAATGTCATTACGCAATGTTTGTACGTCCACTTGTACCTTGTCAATGTCTGTTCTCAATTGATTGTGACCTGTTATTAAGTTTCCTATCACTTCTCGAGATTCTTTTGCCTCGTATTCAATATGACATAGGTGTAACTGAATTTTTTTGTTTTGTTCTTTAATCTCACGCATTTGTCTCGTAGTTTCTGTGTTGTTGTTTGGCAGGAGAGCCAACACCGTGATATTAGAGGAAGCCGAAAGGCACGCGTTTTAGCTCACGCAGGCTGGCGTGAGGTCTGGAACAGGTCAAGGAAATTAGACTTCAGCAAAGAACAGACGTAGCTGGTGGAATACTTAACTTTAATCGATTAATGATGAGCGTCGGTCTTGACGGTACATGATTACAATATCAATAGTAACTGAACATGGCGCCTTGCTAGGTCGTAGCAAATGACGTAGCTGAAGGCTATGCTAACTATCGTCTTGGAAAATGAGAGCGTATTTTGTCAGTGAACCTTCGCTAGCAAAGTCGGTTGTACAACTGGGGCGAGTGCTAGGAAGTCTCTCTAGACCTGCCGTGTGGCGGCGCTCGGTCTGCAATCACTGATAGTGGCGACACGCGGGTCCGACGTATTCTAACGGACCGCGGCCGATTTAAAGGCTACCACCTAGCAAGTGTGGTGTCTGGCGGTGACACCACATTCTGCATTCTGAATGTGAATTTGGTTCGCAATTTCTTTATTTTGCCTTGTCATGGTTTCCGTAATTTGTTCTAATAATTCTGCCAGATTGGTGGGTCCTATTGCGTTTTCTTCCGACGTCCTACGCTCTGTGTTTTCGCCCAAGTGTTGGTTCGCAACCGATTGCATTGAACTGTGAGGTGACACGTTTCTGCTTGCATTCCTTGTACTCTGTGGTGATGGAGATCTGATTACTTGCACTATGGGTTCTACGTATTCAAGACGCAAGTTAGAATCCTCATCGACTGTCTCTCTACTTTCCTGCTCCTCTGTCGTATGCTGACCTACGTTTTCTATGCCTTGGCGTACATTATCCTCGTTATGGTGCGTTATATGTCCTATTTCTCGAGATACTGCATCGTCTGTTGTCCTGTCCTCTATTCTCTGTCCATCTTCATGTTGGGTCTCCACCTCAACTCGGTCAAGGTCTCGATCTGCCATTGCTAATCTTTCAGAATCCCTTATTTTCTGTTTTAAAAGCAATTCACGCGCCCTACTTCGAGCCAACATGCGCTCATACGATCTCACGCATCTCATAAACTTTTTGCACACACGACTTGACAATCCATTCACTTACTTGTTGGGTCAGAACCAACTTGTCAACGATGTATCCGCCACCTGTGCGCTTGCATTGGAGAGAAAATTTAATTCTAACAACTTTTAAAATTCAAAACTTAATTATGCTATTGTCTCTGCCAGAATGTCTCACTTTCTATTGAATACTTTTACTGCCTATCGCTGCAGCTACTGTTTTCAACTATTTATGCCTTTCAAAAAAAATATTTTTATTACGAAAAATTTTTAACAGGATATTTTTTTGACCTAGTTAGGCATGTCGTCGACCTTCAATCATGGTATTTTACCATCCTGGCAGGGTCGCCATTCTCTAACATTCTGCGTGGTGTCTGTTTGTTCTATGTCATGTCCCCTACCACTTTCGCGCAACGACGCTCTGAGCGTGTTTTTTTTTAGGGAATTGACTAGTTTGAACCTGGGACCTGTTGCTGATAAGGAAACGCCAGACCACACATGACATGTAGAGTTCAGAAGAGTTCAGTGAGACTAGCGATGATATAACCAAATACAAATGATTTCAGCGTCAGCCCCACTGCACTCCTGTAAAAGAATCTTAATACTAACTAAATTTAGTGGAAGGGGTTCAAGGCTTTCCTATTTTTAGTTAGCTGGTAAAATAACGTCGAAAAAGCAGTTAAGTTTACCATTGGAAATTTTATTCTACTCACAAAACATTGTTCATAAATTGCACTATTGATAAAAGGAAATGTTTTCATACAGGATGATAAAAACCAACTGCGTTCAACAATAATGTGAACGAATATTCCCTGAATGGGTTTCCAAGTTCTACAATGGATCGAAGGATGACCTATGCCATATCACATCTACAATCTAGGTTTAAATTAAGTTTCACAAAAGAGAAAACTATCAAATGGTCTATAGTGACCCTCAATTATCTTTAATTACTTATCTAACTTGTCGTAAATTACAGTGGCTGATGTGGCTTCTCAATAATTATATAACAGAAAAATCATCGCGTTTCAGATTTTTACTTCACGTAGCAAATGTGAATGCCATGAGATTTAACTGACGATGGACACTAGCATTACGTAAAAAGGGGATGTAACAGATGAGACTTCTGCAGTTCTGAGTGAAGCCTTATGCGCTCAAAAATGCGGCATCGCGTGTGTTCATTACCTTGTCGGTGTTTAGGCAGCGTCAGGGCGGCGCAGCTCCTCACATCTCGCCGTCTCGGAAGCAACTCTCTCCTAACTTGTCCTTACTACAATTTACCGAAGTTGGTTTCAAACGAAACTATCTGGCTGTGTTTTCATCTGACCAATCAGGGTCTCAATGTTAACCTTAAGCTCCGCCTACAAAAATTCTGACTATCCAATGAGAAACGTTATACTTTTCGTGGTGGGGCAATGTTTTTAAAGTTTGCAACGTAACAGAGACGCGAAAAAGTCTCACGCTAAAACTTGCAGCTGGTGTGGCCCTTTTAGTGTTATCTTAAGATCTATACTATACTTCTGGAGGACTCTGTCTTTTAACATGGGCTGGGGGGTGGTCCTGTCGGTTACTTTTCGTGGTGGGGCAATGTTTTTAACGTTTGCTACGTAACAGAGACGCGAAAAAGTCTCACGCTAAAACTTGCGGCTGGTGTGGCCCTTTTAGTGTTATCGTAAGATCTATACTGTTCTTCTGGAGGGCTCTAGCATTTAACATGGGCTGGGGGGTGGTACTGTCGGTTAGCTGGCGACGTGGGTGTCCGTCCCTTATCGTAGGGCCTCCTAGCTTAACACGGTTCTGCTCTCCGCTTCTGTTCTCGTTTCTCCCCTCGGAACTGTGTCTGTCTCACGGTGGGAAGGTATGACATGCATTTAGGCATTCTTGTGTTAGTCTGTGGTATTCCATTTGCTCACTCGTTTCTCGTATTACTTTGGTTAATTTAATGTCACGATTTATTCGGAGCTATGTGACATACTACTGGATTTGCTTATCATGTCAGGGTTTTCATGGAAGGCGTTGAATTTGCCTGACACCTTACAACCTTCTACTGCCACATCGCACTGGTTAACGAGTGACAGGATGGAAGCCTTAGGCCCTCTTAACGGTTTTGTATAGGACCAGAATTTTTTCGGTTTCTCGGCCAGATCTTTTGTTATGGTATGATGATGGTAGGTGTTCTATGCTTCGCGTATGGATCTTTTCACAGGCGCACGAATCTCTACTAAACTTTGCCTGCCGTCATTTGCTCATTCTCTTTTGAACCGAACTTGCACCAGCCTTTGCTTCTCACCATTTTCCTAATTTATTTGTTAAACCACAGTGGGTATTTCTTCTTTAATCCACTTACTAGGCATATATTTCCCTATAGCACGATTTAAAATAAATTCAAATTTTCCCCGTAACTCCGCTACATCCATCATACTGGAACTAAATGGTGTCCATTAATTTTTTAAACTGAGCGAGGTGACTTACACTGGACCCCCATTCGGGAGGACGACAGTTCAAACCCGCGTCCGGCCATCCTGATTCACGTTTTCCGTGATTTCCCTAAAACGCTTCAGGTAAATGGCGGGGTGGTTCCTTTGGAAGTACACGGCCGACTTCCTTCCTCATTCTTCCCTAATCCGCAGGGATCGATGACCTCGCTGTTTGATCCCCTCCCCCAAATCAACCAACAATCAACAACAACAATTTAGAAGTTAGATGTTAACAAGTGCTTATCTGCTCTTTCTAGCGGAAACTCTCCTACGCCTATTGACTGATTTTTTTTACTTTAGTAACCATAGTCTCCATGATATTATGATCACTAATCCTCACCTCCATACTGACGCTGTCGATTAGGTCAAGCCTATTTGTAGCCACAAGATCTAAAATATTTCCATTGCCAGTGGGCTGCCAAACTAGCTGCTAAAGACAGTTTTCGGTAAACGTGTTCAAAAGTCATTTGCAAGACTGTCTGTCAGTACCCCATGCAGCGAATCTATAGACGTCCCAGTGTATAACTGGTAGCTTACAGTCGCCTCCACCTGGCATTGCATGATCTGGGTATTTACACGCTACTGACCATATATTTTCTTTGAATGACTCTAAGACTGTCACAGCGGAATCGGAAAACATTCTACAATTAACTTTATTCCATATAGACCTCTTACAAGCCACCAGATAAGTTCACTGTCACACTCAATTGCAACATCAATAGCGAGAATATTTTTGTCAACTGCACTGAGCACTCCCTCTCCCATAACGTCTAAATGTCTTTCCAGTATACGATCCGTGACTCGCTAAGTACCTCAGACCTTTCTACTACGAGTTTCAGCCAGCTCTCGGTTCCAAGAATAATCTCAACTCAAGAACTTTCCTGGAGGGCAGCAAATTTGGGAACTTTGTTACGAATACTTCGACAATTTACTGATAAAATTTTGACAATCGAAGAGTCTTTACGCTGAAAGCGGTCTGTTTTCGCTATCTGTGTATTGTCTGGCGAGTGTGCATCAGAGGTCCTCAAACTACCACCTAGCCTAAAAAGACGGTATATGTACTTCACAAGTACTCTGCTACTCGAGTGGCTGCTTCCTATGTGTAGTACGCACCTGACCTGCCGACGGGAGTCCTACAATTCCCGAATCAATAACGCACGTCAAGAAATCTGCAGCGAAGACCGTCACAGAGTCGACGGAGACTCTCCACTCAGCTCCAAACCGTAGGACCCCGATCTGCTGTAGGGGCAATACTGCAAATTGAGCCCTCTACTTGTGCCCTACACGCGGGGCAGCAACCCTCACCACTTCCGCCACCCACCTGTATGATCTGAAATGGCCTCAGAACCCATGCGACAGGCGTCACTGGTGCCGGCTCGAGGCACAATTTGCAGACCACTGCACTCTGCATGTTCGATAGCTGCAGGAAGGGCCGCCTTCACGTCTGGGATGGGGTCCCCAGGCAGACATACCGAGTCCACATTGGCTTTCTTTCCAGTCCTGAAAGGTACCTCCTTAAGGTGCTCCACAACTTGCCCAACGTTAGAGCATCCGATAAACAGCAAATCCCTCCCCACGTGTGCCTGCTCGGACCCTGCTGAACGAGCAGCAGCCTGTTCACTCATAGGGAGAATAGGTGACGCCAGACAGCCAGTCTCCACGTCGGCACTCCGTCTCGCGTGACGCATATGAGTGAGCACCCGCCACTCTCCCTGCTGAGAAGGCGGATCCACCACGTCGGATACACTAGGAGGGACCTCGGCAGCAGAGCACGTGGGTGAAACAAGCAACGACAGAGGTGCCCCATGCGATGCTCCAGATTATTAACACCGCTACACCGCAAGGTTCAAATGGTTCCAATGGCTCTGAGCACTACTGTAGTCCTGGTAGAGATTACGGTATTGGTGTTGGTGGGCCACCAGAGGTGCAGACCCACTGCAGTCCTTGTAGAAATAATGGTATTGGTGAGTCAGCAAAGGTGTAGACCCACTGTAGTCCTTGTAGAAATAATGGTATTGTTGGGTCATCAAAGATGCAGACCCACTGTAGTCCTTGTAGAGATGGCCAGCAGCCATCTGTTGTGACTGTATGAAACGTCCCCTTAGAAGAATTATACACGACTGTGCTGAAACTGACACACAATATTTTTAGCGCAACGCAATCTGACTTTCAAAAATCCCTACAAAAGAATGGCCCTGACTAACACTAACCTATACCTTTCCCAAATCACTTACCTCACAAAAATCTTCATTACTCGAACTACTGCAATACAGCGAGCGCCACTACTGCCAGCTAAATAAAAGATTCAAACTACGGAAGGCACTAACTACTAGTAGGCATAGTTAGCAAATGAAAGATTTTAATAGAGAACAAACATTGTATTTACCTTAATAGTCATAATATATGTATCAGTTCATAACATCCATTCTTACAAATATCAAAACTCCGCCATTTCTCTCCCCACATCCACCACTGCTGGCGGCTCACCTCCAACTGCGCAACGCTACGTGCTGTTCACATCCAGCTGCCGCTGCCCAACACTACAATGGCAGACAACAATGCAAACTAGCCACAGACTGCACACAGCACAGCCAGTGATTTTCATATAGAGCGCTACGTAACGTTGCCAATAAGAAAACATAAACAGCCTACTTACATAAAGAAAACATAAACAGCCTACTTACACCGAAAACGATGCAATGTATTTGACAGCGAAAACATCATACGGATTTTTTTTTTCGGCGTGTTACCAAAACAACGAGAAAATCGTGTGAATCGGACTGATACAACACACAAAATTACACCGTTTCCAGTTACTTTTTAAATACATCTCGTACATATCAAGGAGAGCCAACGGCCTTGCCGCAGTGGTAACACCGGTTCCCGTCAGATCACCGAAGTTAAGCGCTATCGGGGTGGGCTAGCGCTTGGATGGATGACCGACCATCCGGTCTGCCGAGCGCTGTTGGCAAGCGGGGTGCACTCAGCCCTTGTGAGGCAAACTGAGGAGCTACTTGATTCAGAAGTAACGGCTCCGGTCTCGGAAACTGATATACGGCCGGGAGAGCGGTGTGCTGACCACATGCCCCTCCATATCCGCATCCAGTGACGCTTGTTGTCTGAGGATGACACGGCGGCCGGTCGGTACCGTTGGGCCTTCATGGCCCGTTCGGGAGGAGTTTAGTTAACATATCAAGGAGAAGCAGTTAGAAAGCCTAACTGCTTAAAGAAACATGTACAAGTGACTGTTGGTGAAAATAAGGTATTATTCTCATTGCTCGTTTCTGTTAAATCAGTGCTATCTTTCTAAGTGAAGAGGTGCAACAGCAGCTCTACAGTACTTAGGTCCTGAGATAAAGTCAGGGTGTGCACCCCCTCCAATCTCATTTGATTGCAATCCGTGGTCTGCTTCTTCCTCGCAATGTGTCTGGACTGCAGTCATTATTAGGCAAAATGACATACTACATTCGGTTCGTACCGAATGCCGCACAGGTCGCGGCTCCATTGCATAGCTTGCGTCGCAAAAATGTGCATTTTGTGTGTACTAAAGACTGTCAAGACGCATTTCAGAAACTCAAAAATGCTTTGCTTAGTGACAGATGTTTAGTACATTTCGACCCCGCCAAGCCAGCAGTTTTGCTAGTCGACACTTCTTCCTACGGAATCGGCGCTTTGCTTCCGCACAGGACTGGTGCACAAGACAGAGTTATTGATTTTTCCTCAAAGTTGTTAATGCAAACTGAGTGAAATTCTGAAATAGAGAAAGAGCTCTCGCTATTGTGTATGGTGAGACAAAATTCCATCACTATTTGTATGGTCACAAGTTCTATTTAGTGGCAGATTACAAGCCGTTGCAATCCTTGTTCCATCCGTCAACGCCGGTTCCTACACACACTGCTCAAAAATTGCAACGCTGGGCTTTGTTGCTTTCGCAGTATCAATATGAAATTGTGTACAGACCTACGGCAAAGTATGGCATGCCGTATCTCGCCTTCCGATTGGCCCAGACTCTGATTCTGATGCATCTGCCGCATATTGTTGTCAAATCGATGGGCATGACTCTGAATTAATGAAAAATAGCACAGGCCACGGAAGTAGACTCAGATCTCATGATTTTGTTGCAATACATTGGCACGTCTTGGCCTCGTTCATTGAACAGTATCCAGAACTCAATTGTGAGCCGATATTTTACACGACGGCATAGCCTTTCAGTTCAACAGGGTGTGATTCTAGTTCAAAATGACAGTGTAGAATCACGTTTACTTATTCCCACAGTGTTGCAAAAGAATGTGTGGCGATTGATCCACCAAGAACATTCGGGGATTGTTCACACTAAACAGTTAGGGCGACGGCCCTTTACTTGTCAGGGCCTGGACGCCCACATTGTACAGATGACGTCGCAGCGTCTCCCATGTGCGGAGAACGAATCAGCTCCGCCACAAGAATTCGTAGCTTGGCCTAAGATTCAGTCGCCATGGCAACGGGTCCACATTGACTTTTGTAACACTTGTGGGTTCATAATGGTAGACACTTTTATTAAGTTCCCGTTTGCAGTGTCTGTGGCTTCTACCACATCACGTAGCACCATCCAAGAGTTTTCCTCCATATTTTGCATAGAAGGTTTGTCAGAAGTAATTGTGTCGAGCAAAGGACCACAGTTCACTTCACGTGATTTTGAACAGTTTTTAAATGCAATGGCGTTCGTCATCTAACAGGAGCTCCGTTTCACCCTCAGTCCAACGTAAAAGCAGACTGCTTCGTACGCCCTTTCAAGCAACAGATGGCCAATCTCCGCACCACCCACACACGAGAATATACGCTGCAACTCTTTCTCGCCTCCTATCGCTCCCACCCACGAGACGGACCATCACCGGCGGAACTTCTGCATGGCCGCCGCCGTCGGACGCTACTGTACTTGCTACACCCACCATAGCATCCGGCGACGCCAATGCCGCTTTGCGCCGCTTGATCTTTTCAGGGCTTATGGAAATCGTGGGCGCTGAGAAAGATCATAGAACGCATTGGCTCTTCTACGTATTTAATTGCCGATCCTGACGGTTTGCAGCGCCGCCACCAGAACCAAATTCGTGCGTGTCATTTGCCCTCGATTGTGCTGCTTTTCTTCCCCCAGATTCACGGTCTCACGGGACCACGCGGTCTTCGCAGCCGCCCGATGGTGCCAGGAGGAGCGGATGGACGATGGCCCTCGTCCCCGCCGACCGCGCTCTCCGACCCCGTGGACATGTACCCGCCATCGCCCCAGGACACGCCCTCAGGCCTGGACGTGTGCCCTGGCAGCAGTTTTCCGGAGAATGTTCCTGCTGCCTCGCAAGCCAGATGGCGAGGTACGGTCGGAAGTACGCCCCCCCCCCCCCTCCGCTCATCTCTACGTCCAGTGTCCTGCCTCCCTCCCTGTTGTCGTTTGCCGGCCGGAGTGGCCGAGCGGTTCTAGGCGCTTCGGTCCGATTATAAAGGAAAAAGCAGCTGCATTTAACAAACAACTTGTCGGTAGTAACTTGTTTGCAGCTAGCGAAGGTTGGCTATCAAACTGGAAAAAAGACATGGCATTCGGCAGCTGACAGTCACGGGGGAAAATCGCTCAGCTAACGATAAGGACATTGATGAGTTTGTAAGCAAGATACGGAAGATAATAGAGGAAGAAGATTTAACTGCTGGTGCCCTGTATAATGCTGATGAAACAGGACTCTTTTACAAGATGGTTCTCTCAAAAACATTAGCTACCAAGAACGAGGGGGAAGTTCGTGGTTACAAGCAACAGGTACAGCGCGTAACATTAATGGCGTGTTGTAATGGAAATGGGAGTCATGAAGCCGGCCGGAGCGGCCGAGCGGTTCTAGGCGCTACAATCTAGAACCACGCGACCGCTACGGTCGCAGGTTCGAATCCTGCCTCGGGCATGGATGTGTGTGATGTCCTTAGGTTAGTTAGGTTTAAGTAGTTCTAAGATGTAGGGGACTGATGACCTCAGATGTTAAGTCCCATAGTGCTCAGAGCCATTTTTGTTGTCGTTTGCAGCTTCTCTACACAACAAAGGTGCGGCATTTCGGGGGGGAGCAATGTGGTGGCGAAAGCTGCTGACAGCACTCTAGGCGGTAAAGAGGTTGTGAAAAGACCGATAATAGACACCGGAGGAAGCAAGCCTATCAGAAGAGAGGCCAATGACGAACTCGCAAGAAACGCGCGCTCTCTACCGCCAGTATTTAGATCGTCGCCGTGTACCACTGCCCAGTCAGTCATCCAGTGAGTCAACGAGTGAAGTCTTCAATCGCAGCCCAGCCGCTTGCAGTCGCAGACTGTCGAAGGCGCAATCAGAGCCTCTGTCTCAGGCAGCAATAGCGACCAGAGTAGTGTGCATAGCGGCACTTGTACTTCACCAGCAGTGGGGCTAACGTGGACTATTACGGAAGAGCTCGTACCACACCAACTAGCTTAAAGATAAGTAATTTCTTATTCTTATGAATAAAGAACCCTGTTAATATATGTGTGCTGTTGTCTTGTAGCAAGAGGACACCGTCCACCAAACAACATCCTCTCCTTGCTTCCCATGGTACAAGCCTACAGTGAAAACGAGACGACATAGAAGTGGGGACTCACCGAAACGAACCCCAAAGGGAGCTGGAAACAGTGTTACGTTAAAAGTAGCTTATGTGCTACTTTTAAACGTCTAAACGTAAAAATTTTCCTGCACAATCAAATTTGCAAGACTAAGTTATTAACAATCACATCAATTGTTTGGAAGGAAAAAGCTTGCATTTTCATCGAAAATGTAATGTAGTATCAAATTAGTCAGTTCTTAGTTGTAAAAAACCCCAAAATTGAATTCTGTCGATTACAGCGCCATTTACCACGAATGTTTCTGGTAAATCTTAGGCAATGTTTGGCGTCGAATCCGAAACTGCACTAAAAATTTAGGAGTTTCCATTTGAAAATAAAAATTTGACTCTCCCATAGGGAATGACGGCAGGGGGGGGGGGGGGGGGGGTAGAACGTGGCCAGTTTTAACAGATGGATGTCCCCATTGACATAAAGGGTAAAAGTGCAGATATTTCTATTGCTGACTGGGGATGTTGTACTGAACAACATTACATCAGTGTTTACTTCATTTGCAGACTAATTATTATAGATATTATACCCGTTACATCATGTATAACAGATAAGGTGGTGGGTCATCTCGTCCAAAAGCAGCCCCCTTCAATGCATCGCGGCGTGTTGGATAGGGGTTTTTCTCTGGAGAACGTGCTGGCCATTCTAATTTAGTGATTTCGATATCATGAACGAACGCATTCACAAGATGTGCACGATGAGCGCAAGAATTGCCGTCCATTAAGACGAATCCCTCTCCGAAATGCTGCCGATGTGGTTGCGCTATCCGTCGGAGGATGTCATCCCTGTATCCTATAGACCTTTGATTGCCTTCAGTGACCAGCAGTAGCGTACGTTGGACCCACGTAATGCCACCCCATAACAGCAGGGAACCACCACCTCGCTGCACTCGCTGGACAGTGTGTGTAAGACCTTCAGGCTGATACGACTGCTTCCAAAAACATCTGCGACGATTGTTTGGTTGGAGGCTTATGCGAGTCTCTTCTGTGAATAGAACTTGATGGCAGTGCTGCATGGTGACGAGGTGTCAAAGTTGGTCGTCGTCATGTACTCCGGGAGTGAAGCTGCACATCATTAAGCCTATTTCGTACAGTTTGAGTCGAATCACGACGTCCTGTGGCTGCACGAAAATCATTATTCAGCATGGTGGTGTTCCTCTCATAGTTCCTCCGAGCTGAAATCCGAAAGCAGCGGTTATGAGTTGCAAAAAATGGTTCAAATGGCTCTGAGCACTATGGGACTCAACTGCTGAGGTCATTAGTCCCCTAGAACTTAGAACCAGTTAAACCTAACTAACCTAAGGACATCACAAACATCCATGCCCGAGGCAGGATTCGAACCTGCGACCGTAGCGGCCTTGCGGTTCCAGACTGCAGCGCCTTTAACCGCACGGCCACTTCGGCCGGCTTATGAGTTGCAGTAGTAGCCTTTGGGTCGCCTGAGCAAAGAAAGTGATACACAGTTCCTATATCTCTGTACCTCCTCCATGCCCGTACAACATCACTTTGATTCACGCTGAGACGTCTGGAAGGTTTCCTTGATGAGAACCGTTCCTGCAAAATGTAACAACCTGGATACGATAAAACTTCGGAATGTGGTGGAACTTCAGACAACGCAAGTAGTGTACTTTTTTCCTGGTGTTATGACTGGAACTGATCGTCTGTTTTACCCATTCCGTCGCATAGGCACTGCTTATGTATGGTTGTTTACATGTTAGTGTGGTTTGAGTGACATCCACGAACAATCTATGGGACTGTGTTACTGACGCAATATACACGTCCAGCGTCAGTGTTCAGGAGAGCTGGGAACCGAGGTGATGGAACACTTTCTTTGACATAATGTGTGTGTGTGCTTTTCAAAACAACGTTGTCGAACATTTCAGTAAATATATTTTAATATACTTACACACACACACACACACACACACACACACACACACACACACACACACACACACTCACACACACACACACGATTCTGAGGACAGTACAAGAAAACAGTATTCGAGGACGACATTTCTCTGAATAGAGATTAAATATTATTATAAATTTGTAGCAGTGTTTGAAATATTACAGAAATTAACGATGCGCTATACAACTCGCTATTAGCATATAAATGAAAGTTACCATGACGAAAAGAATACACAGAATGATGCACTTGACTTATTACTATACTGGGTGGAGAAAAACTGTGTCACGAAATTTTAATCCTGGGTAGCCGATGCCAGTAGGAACCAAAAGTACTAATGTTGTGTAGGTCGACAACGCACCATTTTTAAACTACGGAAACTTGGTGACCCGCGCTCGGATTGGCCGTGGTATTGCCCATTTGCTGTTCGTCGGTTAACGGGCAGCGCTATGGTTGTCGGTTCACACATAAAACGTCCCTCAGCCCCGTCACTGCCCCAACGTGGTACACACACTTGTCGAGTAGGCCTTGCTGTTCGTCTCCACCTCACGTCAAGGCATTCACACGAAAGCTTCGCTTCGGAGCACACACACGTCACCTGCGATTTAGTCATACAGTAAGCATGGCGGCACAGTATTCGTTTGAAGAACAACGAGATACGGTTTTTGTTTACGGACTAGCCGACGGTAATGCGCATGAAGCTCTACGGTTGTATGAGGAACGGTACCCAGAAAGACGCCACCCACAATCGCTAACGTTTACAGCAATTCACCGACGACTTGCCCAAACAGGCTCGTGTGCGGGATATGGTGATGCTGGAAGACCTCGAACACGGCGGGATGCTGCATCTGAAGAGATTGTTCTCGAGCGCTTCAAGGAAACACCTACAACAAGTACTCGAGCGGTTGGACACGACATGGGGGTCACTCATCGGTTAGTCTGGGAGGTTTTGAGGGATGACGGCCAGCATACATTTAGTTTCCACCCTGTCCAAGACCTAAACCCTATGGTGGACTATAAACACAGGCTAGGGTTTTGCTGATGGTTTCTGTGACGTGTTGCACGAGATCCCGACTTCCCCGCCATTGTGTTGTTTACCGACGAGTGCGTCTCCCATTGCGATGGCCTTTACAACACTCGAAACCTTCATTACTGGGCAATGGGAAATCCTCACGTCACGTACGTCCTTGGATACCAGGAACGATTTTCGCTCAACATTTGGGCAGGTATTATGCGTGACCATCTGATTGGTTCGCTCTGTCTACCTCCTCTACCAGGGCAAATTACCTTCACTTTTTGCAAGAAACTCTACCAGGACTGCTGGAAGATGTTCCCCTGGACATACAGCTACGCATGTGGTTGCAACATGATGGGGCTCCCACACATAACAGGCGTGCTGTGCGCGGACATTTAAATGAACTCTTCGACGGCCTGGTAATTGGCAGAGGTGCTCGTAGAACATGGCCTCCGCGATCACTAGACCTCATGCCACCGGACTTTTTCCTGCGATTCTTGTTCACCCACCCGGACGCGAACCACCTAAAAACGAAGAGGAATTAATGGCTCGCATTCAACACTCCGACAATTACATCAGGGCAATGGCAGGAATGTTTGAAAGAGTCCGTCAAAACGCCGTTCGACGTTACCAAGGTTGTGCCGCGTCAGACGGTCGCCAGTTCGAGCACCTGCTCTAAGTAAACAATGTCCTAGCTACAAAAAAGGTCCTTTTCAGTGCCGACACAATTCGTGAAAGACTTCCTGTACGCGAATTAACAGCTGCTGACAGGTTTGTTCCTGATTCGTCTTATTAAGAAACTGCAATGGTTGTGTCGGGACGCCGGCGGATTCGCCCCCGTATGGAAGGCTGGCGCGCTACCACCGAGCGTGCGGGCTTGGACACATCGCGATCACCGGAGGCAAAGCATTCGCAGTTGTGCGTAGTCCAGAGCATCCGACAACAGGGCAAACACGCGGCCAATCGGAGAGCGTGGCGCCAAGTTTCCATAGTTTAAAAATTGTGTGTTGTCGACCTACACAACATTTGTAATTTTGGTTCCTACTGGCATCAGCTCTCCAGAGTTAAAATTTCGTGACACAATTTTTCTCCATCCTGTATCTTCTTCTTCTTTCGATTTCGGCCATCTTTGGACCACGTTCAACACTTCACTTGCCCGGCTTTTTGATCTTTTTTTCTCTCTTCCCAATATTTCCTCATCATTTTCGAGTGGTTCCTCCTCCGCTCTTCCGACCATTTCCTGTTATTATTCTTTAGTTTCGTTTCTTCTGGAAAACACTTAATTTCGTTCACTATTTGTCTAAACTTTTCCCTGTCCCTGATTGACTCACGGGTGACATTAAAATAGGCCAAATCCTTTTTCACCATCTGTATCCATTTATTGTTGGTTTTTTCGTTCCTGTTACTATGTTCAAACACTTTTCTTGTTAGTCTGTTTCCATCCATCCTCGACAGGTGACCATAAAACGTTAGTCTGCGTTTACGCATTGCCTCACTCACTTTCTCAATAGTTTTGTATATTTCCTTATTACTCTTTAGCTTGTACTCTTCTCCAATCTTTCTCGGTCCTAATATTTTTCTCAAAATTTTCCTTTCTTTCTTTTCCATGTTTTCTATTTCCCCCATCCTGTATATTAGTAGTCCCGTTCAATTAATATTGTACATAGCATCCCACATTGTGCACCCATAGAGACTGCTCTCAAATGCCTGTTCGCAGCTGCGCGAGTTAAAAACCAGCCCGGCATCGTTTAACGACACTTACGAGTAAAGCAACAATGCTATGTCGTTGGTTTTTGAAACTTTAATTGATTCCTGCGAGACAATGGTCCACCAACTAAGTGTTTCTAGGTGATAGTAAACAGTACTACGTTTCAGTAATAGTGGATATAATCAGTGCAGTGTAGGCTATTTTACGTGCATCCTCCATCAACATATAAGTTTGTAAAGAGGTTTCCTCTTTATTTTTGTGTTTTAAATTGGTAATAGGAGCAGTAACTCGTGGAACAAGCACCTTTCTAATGGCGTCTGCAATGGAAATTAATCGCTTTTGATGGAACTTAAAATGGATATCTAACAGACAATGGTGTCATTAAAGTATACATTTCAAACGCAAATAGAAAAATAAAATAAAATAAAAAGGTCCAAATGACTCTAAGCACAATGGGATAACGTCTGAGGTCATCAATCCCCTAGACTTAGAAATACTTAAACCTAACTAACCTAAGGACATCACACACATCCATGTTCGAGGCAGGATTCGAACCTGCGACCGTAGCAGTCACGCGGTTCAGGACTGAAGCGCCTAGAACCGCTCGGCCACAGCGGTCGGTTAGCTATTAGACTAATAGAATTATGTGCTATGCGTGAATTAGGCACTTTGATTAACATTTTCTAGAGCCTTTTGAGAAGGAAGTATACGTAGATGATACTATGATACTAGGGGTCAAAAGAGATAAATTGACTTATTTTGATAAAACACAGATTCAGAAATCACATCAACGACTGCAACAGTTACCCAGTTGCGGACACTGATAGCGATCACTATCTAGTACTTATGAAATGGAACTTAAAATTCAATAAATTAAAGAGAATGAGCTGCAATTTCGGAAAATCGACAAAAAGCAAAAACCAATAACACGGACAGCCCAGGAAGAACATGTGACATACACTGAAGAGCCAAACAAACTGGTACACCTGCCTAATATCGTGTGGGGCCCCGCGAGCACGTAGAAGTGTCGCGACACGATGTGTCATGGACTCGACTAATGCCTGGAGTATTGCTCGAGGGAACTGACACCATGAATCCTACGGGGCTGTCCATAAATCCGTAAGAATACGAGGGGGTAGAGATCTCTTCTGAACATCACGTTGCAAGGCATCCCAAATATTCTCAATAATGCTCATATCTGGGGAGTTTGGTGGCCAGCGGAAGTGTTTTAACTGAGAAGAGTGTTCCTGAAGCCACTCTGTCCTAATTCTGTACGCGTGGGGTGTCGCATTGTCCTGCCGTCGGAATGCACAATGGACATGAATGGATGTAGGTCATCAGACAGAATGCTTACGCACGTGTCACCTGTCAGAGTGTTATCTGGATGTATCAGGCGTCCCATGTCACACCAAATGCACACGCCCCACACCATTACAGAGCCTCCACCAACTTGAACAGTTCCCTGCTGACATGCAGGGTCCATGGATTCATGAGGTTGTCTCCGTACCCGTAAGTGGTTAGCACACTGGACTCGCATTCGGGAGGACGACGGTTCAATCCCGCGTCCGGCCATCCTGATTTAGGTTTCCCGTGATTTCCCTAAATCACTCCCGGCCAATGTCGGGATGGTTGCTTTGAAAGGGCACGGCCGACTTCCTTTCCCGTTCTTCCCTACGCCGGTGAGACCGATGACCTCGCTCTTTGGTCTCTTCCCTCAAACAACCAACAAACCGTACCCGCACACGTCCATCCGATCGATACAATTTGAAACGGCTCCGAAAGCCCATATCGATGATGTTTCGTTGAATGGTTCGCACGCTGACACTTGTTGATAGCCCAGCATTGAAATCTGCATAAATTTGCGGAATGGTTGTACTCCTGTCACGTTGAACGATTCTGTTCTATCGTCATTGGTCCCGTCCTCGCAGGATCTTTTTCCGGCCGCAGCGATGTCGGAGATTTGATGTTTTACAAGATTCCTGATATTCACGGTACACTCGTGAAACGGTCGTACCGGAAAATCCCCACTATCGCTACTTCGGAGATGCTGTGTCCCATCGCTCGTGGGCCGACTATAATACCATGTTCAAACTTAGTTAAATCTTGATAACCTTCTATTGTAGCTGTGGTGTCACCGCCAGACACCACACTTGCTAGGTGGTAGCCTTTAAATCGGCCGCGGTCCGTTAGTATACGTCGGACCCGCGTGTCGCCACTATCAGTGATTGCAGACCGAGCGCCGCCACACGGCAGGTCTAGAGAGACTTCCTAGCACTCGCCCCAGTTGTTCAACCGACTTTGCTAGCGGTGGTTCACTGACAAAACACGCTCTCATTTGCCGAGACGATAGTTAGCACATAGCCTTCAGCTACGTCATTTGCTACGACCTAGCAAGGCGCCATTACCAGTTACTATTGATACTGAATCATGTACCGTCAAGAGCGACGTTCACCATTAATGGATTAAAGTTAAGTATTCCACCAGCTACGTCCGTTTTTTCTAAAGTCTAATTTTCTTGTCCTGTTCCAGACCTCACGCCAGCCTGCGTGAGCTAAAACGCGTACCTTTCGGCTTCCTCTAGTAACCCGGTGTTGGCTCTCCTGCCAACCACAACAGTAGCAGCAGTAACCGATCTAACAACTGCGCCAGATACTTGTTGTCTTATTGTCTTATATAGGAGTTGCCGATCGCAGCGCCATATTCTGCCTGTTTACATATCTCTGTATTTGAATACGTATGCCTGTACCAGTTTATTTGGCGCTTCAATCTAAGACGTCAGCTGAAGCTCATGTACTGTTACACAGCTGGCCGGCATAATGGTAAGACTGCTGGACGCACATCCTAGAAGTGATGGTTAAAACACCCGTCTGGCCAGCCATATCCAGTTTTTCCATGTTTTCCATAAATCCCTTAAGAAAAATGCCGGTATAATGCCTTCGAAAGGACCTGGCCGGTTTCCTTCACCATCCTTCATCAATGCGAACTTTTGCTCTGCGTTTAATGATCTAGTCGTGGACGGGAAGTTAAACCCTAGACTCCCCTATTTCTCTCGTGTCTTGCTGTCCACGGTATAAATACTGCTCGCTAATCTTCTGCAATGCGCAGCATGATGACTATTCTTGTAGTATTCTCTGAGGATACTGATTTAGGCAGATACACTGGGGCAGTCGGAAGCAGCATAGCTATGGGGGGCCGGTCGCTGTGGCTGAGCGGTTCTAGGTGCTTCAGTCTCGAACTGCGCGACCGCTATGGTCGCGGGTTCGAATCCTGCCTCGGGCATGGATGTGTGTGATGTCCTTAGGTTAGTTAGGTTTAAGTAGTTCTAAGTTCTAGGGGACTGATGACCTCAGAAGTTAAGTCCCATAGTGCTCAGAGCCATTTGAATCATTTTGAGCTATGGGGGCACCGCTATAGCACTGAGCCCTGCTGCAACCGCCAACCTAGCGGCTCGGCTAGTGGCGACAGCGACGCAGGGGTGGATACAGGGTTCAGTTACGAGCTAAGGGATCTCAGTTCCCCCCGTAAATAACATACGAACTCCCTTACTTTTAACTTGTCACAATTACTTGCGGTTTTACCAACAATAACAATAAAATAAATTAAATGTTTGTATATAATAATAATAATTTGCTTACACCATTTCTTAGTGCATCACTTTATCATAAGAAGTGGCAATTCAAAGAAATTCAGCATCTGAAAAGAATTAGTTTGAAAATTTGGGAAGTAAATGTATAATTTAACTACAACAGCAACCAACTCTCAGAACATTGGATGTGTCGCAATTTACTGAATATAAAATCGAAGTGTATATTTATCATTATCACTACGTCACTTAGCTTTTCTTGTGTGTTTCGCGGTATGAAGACAGTTCCTTCAGCTTAGCCGAATCTACGTATATTTTTGTGTGGTGTTGTGTTTTTTATTCTCTGTGATTTTTGCACCGCTAGAATTGTTTTCCGCTGGTGCGGAGGTTATGTCTTCCTTCTTGCCTGGG